>NC_050478.2:90227241-90593761 GCF_012460135.2 Molothrus ater | reverse complement strand
ACGTAATATTTTCTCAGTGTTATACACACCTGGAATCACATGGAAGGCAGTAGTTTCTACATTTTTTTTTATATTATCTAGTACCATGGAGAAAATGTCATAATTATCAAGAGAGCATGTTCTCATGAGTACTGTCATATGTATATTGTTTTGGTTATAGGCCCAAATAATCCATAATAAATAATATTTTATTCTTTTTGTGGATATTATAAAGCATTCAGGTAGTCACCCATGGGCTGTCCTTCTGCCAGTTTTAAAGGGTTGTCCTGCTGCTCACGTTTGAGTTGTCATTGAGGCATTTCTGCAACTGATATAATAGAACAGATGCAGAAACAAGCAAAGACAAAAAGACAGTGCAAAGAAAAAAAGTTGCAACTACCTTTTATTCAGAGTCTTTTCTATTCCAAAGCAGAGCTGCTTTTGCAGTCAGAAATTCTGTTGTTGTAGCTGATCCAGCACAAGGCTTTCCAAAGCTGTTGTGTTCCCATGTTAATGAGTTATTACTCCACAGAAAAAGTCCCATTCCAGGGAAAAAATGAGATGCCAAGCTATCAAAATCGGTTCTGCCTTCAAGATAAGTTCAGAGTCTCTTCATATGGCAGAGCTGATTATCCTCAATAGTTCTGCTCTTTATACAAAGAATGTGGATTTATGTTCATGTAAACTCAACTCATTGGTAGAGGTGAAAAACTGCTCTGCTGGCAGTGGAGGGAGACTCTGAAGTCTGAACTATTAAATATTTCAGAAGTCTTAAAATATTAAAAAGCTAATTCATATGGGAAAAAGTAACATATCCATGTTTTTTCTTATTTTGCAGTAAATATGGATTATATAATTAAGTGGTTTGCCCACAGATGAGGAATAAAAAGGGCTGTTTTCAACAGCATCAACAGAAAGGTAAAAGCAAATAATTGTACCTCTTAGAAAAAGTAGCTTCATTTGACACTGGCTACTGACAAATACTAGCTTACAGACAGACCTTGTCCTGAGGTCTGAGCTCTTACCCACTGAAGAAGCTCTGGTCTGAGTCCTAAACTAATGCTCCTCCCTGTTCTTTTGCTCCATTCACCTGCCACGTTTCAGGCACTCCCCTTCCACTTTCTCAAGATGGCTTGCCTCCTAAATCTGCTCCCACAGTCTGAAGTGAAAGGTGGATAATTGCTCTGTAAGCACAGTATGTGCTCAGGCTTCTTCCTATGTGGGAGTTGTGAGGAGCTGAAGGATGCTCAGAGGAGATAGGCTGCTGAGGGCATGAGCATGTTTGGATCTATACAAACTGAAGTTTCCTCAGATAATGTTTGGGTGAGCATTTCTAAGATGAGCAGAAGATAAACCTGTAATATTCCCACCTGAACTCTAAAGATATCAAGTTTAAATAAATGATGTGACAGTATGTCTGAGTTCCTTCTTTAAACATATGCCTCAAAGCCAAAAGAACCCATCTTCTGAACCCATTCTCAGAAATATCTCAAACTTTTCTTTAAAATTTTATACTCAGCATTACTGATTGGTTTTGCCTTTATACTTTATTCCACTAATCAAATGCACTGACTTGAGTCTAACTTGATTGCTTGTAATAGCTAGGTTAGAAATTTTTTTCCTCACTGTCCACATGTCTGGGTCTAAGTGCATGTCAGCTGAGAAGCAGGTAGCCACTATTACCTTGCTAAACAAATGTGGCTTCCTCACTTTGGATGAATGGGGTTGCAGAACTGTTTAATGAATTGCAGAGTGTTCTTGCCCTTGTAGCATTGGAAACAGATTTGCATAATCAAGCTCCAGCTCTTTTCCATCCAAAACATCCAGAGATAAGGCATATTCTGTGAGGCTTTAGGTTGCCTAAATGATAATAAAAAACCAATGTTGATTGGACTTTAAAGAGTCAGCATGTGTATTTTTCAATGATGAGACAGTATATCTCTATCATAAAGAGAGAAAATTAAGTCAAGAAAAACACAACTCAGATTTTAAGATGTGTTTCTGCACATCTGTTATGTTTCCTGGAGCATTCACATGATATAAAGCTAAAAGGTTCTTGGTTTATGGTTATAAAGAAGATAAATGTTCATTCTGATTTGAAATCAGTCAAATGAGGTCTTCACCCTAGAGAAAGAAGTGAAGAAGCAGTAGATAATTCAGATGTATCTGTCTTGGAATTCAGGTGTATTTTCAGTGTCTGACTTGATTTGAATGAGGTCATTGGCATTTTTGATGGATATATGGACTAGTTTTAATTTTTTAAAACATAATTTAAGACAAATAAGTATACTATAAATTGCTAAATTCTGTAAGTAAAATAATAATTAAAAATTGTTGGAATATAATAGAATATGCTGAAATATAATAAAATATGATTCACTTATAGATTTCCTTTGTCAATTAATTTATTTCCAAGAAAGTCAAATTTAGCAAAAATTTTCACTTGTAGCAGCACATTTTACATTTCCATTCTCTTGAATTTAAACTCAGGAATTTCTGGGACACTTTTCACTTGAACTATAACATTTTCAATTGGATGATGGACTGCAGCAGTGCCAGTGCATTGATTGATTCCTACACCAATCTATACAACAACTGGTTAAAACTGGCAGAACACTGAAGATGAATGGAATGGCACTAGGCAGTGAGCTCTATTACTTTCTTATTTTTCTGGGTCTGTGACTGTAGAAGGGTGTTTTGTCTGTCACAGCTCTGCAGTGGTCATTCTTTCTCCAAACTCTACTGCTCAGGCAGTAGGAGAGCTGCCATGTGCACAGAGACCAGTAAAGCAGAAGCAGTAGATAAACCTCCTAAACCTTACATGCTCTTGAAAGCTAGGCAGGGTAGTATTAGAGAAGAGATGTAAAATACCCCACAAAACCCATTTTTATAATATCTGTTTTGTTTAAAAATTTCATCTTGGTATTAAGGAGGATTTATGAATGGTAGGAGTTAAATTTGAAGGAGTTCTAGTCCTATTTTTTGAATCAATTCAGATTTTTAAGGGCTCGGTTGCTGTTTAAGATTTCTGCTATAAAGAACTTATATCTGTAAGTCCTGATCTTTTTACCAGGAGTAATTTAGTTTTTATGCAAATACATTTCAGACTTCACCAGATCTCAGTAGTTGCAGAATGTGAAGTACATATTTGCAGAACTGAGACTTTAATGGATTTCAGCAAGAAGTGCAGAGATGTAATGTTGATGATAGTAGGTGGAGCACACAGTTGGTAGTTGTTTTAAAATCTTTTCCATTTTATTGCAAGCTTCTCAAAAAGGTCAAAGGGAGATTCATCACAGATTCTACTGCATCCTTCTGTCCACCACAAGGTTTTCGTGGTCAGGCTGCCTTTTTTTTTTTTTCCTGTTTTTTTGTCATTTATTATTACAGTCCTCTCTCATATTTGTAATTTTCAGTGTTCTTTTAACACTTCTGTACTTATTAAACTCTAAACCATTAAAATAACAGTGTGTATGAGTTGGTTCAGTCCAGTTCTTTCTTTGTCTTGAAACTCCTCCATCATTCTAATTCGAGAATGAGGATTTGTGGCTGTCCTTTTTCTCTTGCCAATGTGGAATCTGGCACTATTCATCTAGTTCTTGGCTATTTTCTGGAAGTCACCGCAGATTTTAATTCTCATAAAAAAATGAAGGGCTTTTGGGGCTTGAAAATGTATGTATGTGTATGTGTGTAACAGTAGGATTCAAAAAGGTGATCTAGGTAGTGGCAGTACCCTAAATGGTGTAACTGCTGTCTTAACAAATAGAGACCTATTCCTTGGAGAAAAATGGTAGTCATCTGGAATGAAAAAGTAGATAAAATGAAAGAGAAAATCATACAGAAAATCACAGCAGACAAGTAATTTGACAGTGTGAATAGACTCCTTGTTTCCATTTCTGTTTGGACAGCTACGGTGGAGAGGGAAGCAGTAGGAAGAGTAAAACAAGAAAAAGAAAGAAAAGCAGACTGAAGTGAAGTAAGCTTAAAAGATACAGGACAGATCAGGACATGGAAGGCTGTAAGGCTGGGAGCTAAAGCAAGATTTCAGTGAGACTTTCAGAGCCCTGTTTGAATAGATAGTTTTGCTCTAATCCCCCTAAGACAGCTGTTAGACAGCATTCCCTTGCAAGGAACAACAAGGAACAACTTGACAACAATAAGTCATATTGCTCACTGTTTCAGACTCTGTTAGTAAAAGGAAAAAGTAGATGAATAACAAAGCGAACAATAGTTTTGAGAAATTGGTAGAAGAGACATAAGTTCTTCTTTCAGTAACCAGTATGAAATGGAAAAAGAACATCTTCAACAAGGAGCACAGTGTATATAACCTGGTGGTTATAATAAGACCCAGGCAAAGCCTTCTGTAGCCTGGGTGGGTCCTGTGCCAGAGGCCCCTCCAGGCGTAGTCCTTAGCTTACTAGCCATGGTACAGCTCTGCATCAGGGCTGTAGAAATGTTTGAATCTCCAGTTTGAGTAGCGATCAATGGTCACCAAGAAACACAGTTTGCAGCAGACCAGCATGTTTAGGAACCACTGGTGTGTAACCAAGAGGCTGATATGACAGAGGGTGTCACCCACCTCCTCTGACCCACTTTGTGAGAACCAGGCTGGCTGGAAAAAGAGGTTATGGCTTTGAGTATCAGGGATTCAGGTGTTTCTCACAAAACTTCTTCTTAAGTGGCCTCATGTCACACTCTCCTCGATGCTTCACACTGAGCACTTTCAACAGCTTCCCAGTAAACAAGCCAGCTTTTGCTGACCACATTTTTTACTTCCTCTTTACTGAATAGGAAGTCTCCTGCCACTCCCTGAGACATATGTCTAGGCATACTTTTAAAAACACTACTGGAAGCTTTCAAAGACAGCTTCCGAATTACAATGAGATTCCCTGACATTTCAGGGTTTTTTTTCCAGTTTGATGCTTTCTTTCTAGACTATCTTCATATGATGCTACATCTGAGAAATTGCTTTTCCCTTTGCTTTTTCCACCCTCAGCTTTCACATGTGTATCAGTCAATATCATTTTTTGTTGTACTTTAAGTTAGCTAAGACGTGAACCTCAGGGGAAGCAAACTGTTTCCCACAAAGATGCATTCCTATATTCTTTGCTGAAGCTTTACTCCTGCCTTGATTTTCTTTGTCTTCAGAATAAGCAGCAGTAGCACATTACCTTTGCATTTATATTTATTCCTTTTCCTGTTTATTCCATAAAATAAGATAATAGCCTCAATGCACCAATGCAGATGTCTTGGAACTCTACATTAATATTTTGAAATCATGCTATTAACTGGGTTTTTAGTAATTTAAAGGAAGTTAAATATCCACTAGTTAAATCAATAGACTACTCTGTAATCACCTTGAATGAAGGCTTTTCTCATTCATGAACTAGAAAAGCACAGTTTAGAATTCTTACACTGCGTAATGTTATGTTCTGAAAGCAACTTATCATTGAAAAAAAAAAAAAGGGGTTTTTTCCAAGCCAGACTTATGTCAAATTCTGTTAGCTTTATTGAATTTCCTACTTCTGGAGGTTTAGGCAAACTTTTTTTATGAAAGGTTTAATTTAGCAAAGTGTTCTAACAGACTTATTTCTCAGTAATTCATAGTCTGTCTTGTACTTAATCTTGCAGAGACAGATGCTGTTAGCTGGGGCATCCTGCAAGTGACATTAGTAGTTATTAACAACCACTGTTCGTCAATCTCCCCAAAATAGTTTTCAACATCCCTATTGTAAACAATCATCAGAAATTCAGATAAATATTAATTGTTGTGCAGGTCCTATTTGTAAAAAAAAAAAAATTAATAAAAGCTCAGGTTTTTTATTTTAGTTCTATAGCTGATTTCATTGGAGGAGTTTCTAGGAAATGAAAATGCACTTGTATTTCAAATAATTTCCTTCTGAGTTCACAGGAATATATTATGATATAGTTGGCAGAATTTGCTTAAGGAAGAGGACTAGGCAGCAGGGAGACTGAACTTTCTTTTAGCACTAGGGAAGTTGATTTTTTTTCCCATCAGTTAGGAATGGCATGGGAATTCCTCTTTTATGGAAGCAAATTTACCCTTAATCATCTTCTATATTCATATTTATTGGAACTATAAATTGTAGGTAGTGAGGTGAGAAAACATTTCAAGTTGAGGTACAAATTTGAAGTGCAGTATTTTCAGTGGAATGGTGGCTTTACCAAATAGCAATATTCATGTTTCCTATCCCAGGAATAAGTAGCCAAAAGACAAGAGGAAAAATTTCTTTCACCATATTAAATTGAAACAGAGTAGGTATAAAATAAAGAAGACAAAAAATGATAATTAATTTCAAAGTAGAGAAATTTTGAAGAATAGTGGCTCAGCGTTGGAAATTTGTTTTCATCCTTGAAAAAATCATAATTGATACTAATAACTGTAAAATATCAGGTACTTATATTTGTCTGGAGATTGAAATGATATTGTTTGTTTCTTTTTTGGTGAATATTTTAAAATTAAACAGCAGGCATGCAATACAACAGCAGGCATACAATACCCCAGGACCTTGCTCTAACTCACTCTTTAATATGCCTGCCTCAACTGTACAGCTGCTATCACTAAAGCATCAGAGTGCCTGATAGGCCATAAGGATCAGGTTTATTTTTATGATTTTATGGTTAAAAGTACCTATATTTGTAAGTGAGAGAATCTATGTAACTTACATGTACAATCATGTAAGGTTGTGTTTCTTCCCTACTGAACATCTCTGTGTTGCCAACAGATCAGAGGTTTGTGTACCACTTTTTATTGTTGGCTTCTGACAGTGGGAGGGATTCTGACTACTGTAGAGATTTCTGACAGTTTTAGAAAAGCTGCCTCCTTTCCTGAGAGCAGTAAATCAGGAGGTTGATGTAGGTGTCTCTTTCTGCTTTTAGAGGTGGATAATGGGAAATGCTCAGAAATGAAATGGTGCTAGCTCTGCTTTCTTTTCCTTTTGTGTCTTCTGATCCATTCCCAAACTTATTTTTGTGTTTCTGAAATTCTTGTATGAAGGCCAGAAAAATGTGAAAGTTGTTCAGCTATCAGGCAGTGCCATAGTTTACCTTCCCTTGGCAAACCCAGCCAAGTGTGACAGAGATTCTAAAGTAAAGTAAATGGAGCAAAAATGTGGAGAGCCTTTTTGTAAATACTACCCTTGACTTTCACTGTAATGGAGTCTGTGGTGCCACACATATTTATATATATTTGTTATATACCTGTCTATCCTATAGTTACCCAACAGTTTATACGACACTGTTTAAGGACAATTTTCATGTATAAATTCCTCTTTTTGATGTGGTGCTACTTTTTATTCCTGTGTATTGACCTAGGCTTTGTAAAAATGATAGAGAAGCAATTGTTTTCTGTCCAATTAGCCCAACCTCTGCCTTGGCTGTAAAACTTTATGCAAAATATTCTTGCAGTCTTTGCAGTCCAATGAAACAAAGATAGACTTATAGCTCTTAGGGATTTTTGGCAAACTGCTAATAAGAGCTATTTAGAAACTGTAAGACCTTCAGCTGATGGAAAAGTATAAGAGGAAAAAAAAGACTGCAGTCTCGCACAGGCAGTAATGATGACAGCACCATTAATAACATGGATCATTAAAATTTATAAAAAGCTATTCTTAATATAGGATATAAATACATTTCTCAGGCAGAGCTATGAAATTTATAACTTTTTTATTGTCACCAGAGGACCCTCCTAGTGCTCTGCACCCCTTCACTGTCTGCCCTCCCTCATAAATCACTGTGTGGTTAATAACCTAGATTACAACTACCAGTTGCATTTACAGAATTAAATATTGACTATGTGAAAATGTTATTACATTTTTACTGATCAGAAGACCGCAGAACAGCCCTGCAGGACATGTAGCTGAACAGAAATATCAGTGTAATCTTTGTTGGAAACACAGTTATGGGATTCTTGGTAACAAGTGAGAGTTTTTAGAAACAGAAGAGAGGTGGTGGAAAGTGAACTCCTTAATTTCACACTGAGCAACACATTGCCCAGAGCAAGTTGTGTATTAAAGGCCACTTCATTTTTGGCTGAGAAGTTCATGTCCAAATACATGAAGTAACTTCTAAAATGTAAGTTCTTGTCCTTGTTGGCAAAGTGGTACATCAGAAAGTCTGATAATATTTCTTCTCAAGTCTTAGATCTTGGTGAAACTGAGCTGCATTTATAACAAGTAATGGGGCTTCTGCCAGGTTGGCTGGGAGACTGACTTAGGGTTACAGTGCTTGATGAACTGTTTCTCATACCACTTCATGTCCTTTTTTTTTCTGTTTCCTCATTGGATGAATTATTCCAAGGGTCTCTGACTCTCTCCACAACACATGAATTAACATAACTGTCAGAATAAAAAAGTTTCTTATTAAAAATAATTTAGGTTTTGATCCTTGTTATTTATTTAATAAGTGGTTTAATACTCCCTTAGAATCCTTTGATATAATTTCATTATTAATGCAAGTTTTTACTAGGATTCAAGAAAAAAAAATGACATGCCCAGATAATTTTCCATTTTCCATGTCACTATTATATTCCTGAACTTCCATCGGTAGGTGTTCATTTTTTCAGTCATTTCCTCCTGAGGGAAAGTAACTCTTTATCTTGCTCAGGTGTAATTTTGCTGTTGCACTGGAAACAAAGCCATGCTTTTGTGCTGCAACATATTTTATAAATCACTTAAATCCAAATCAAGGTAAATAATTATTTTTCAGTAAATCACTCTTTTGGATATTTCATGGTCTCCATTTGCAGTCTAAACAAGTTTCTACTTACCATTTTAACCTGAATTTCCACAAGACCAAATAATACTTATATTAAGCATAGGTCTTCTTTGTCTCCGCACATTTTGTTGCTTATCTCCAAACTGTCTTCAATTTACCAACAGATTCTCTGTTATTCTGCTGGTAGACAGACATCAGCACTGGAGGAGGTGTTTCATTTCATTCACAGGTGAAAGGATGATATCCTCTTTCTTTATCATATGGATCTCCTCAAATCATCCTCAGTCTCAAAAACAAGTCAAAGTTTTCAATCTGTGATTGTCTCCAAGTTTAGCCTTATTTAGAGATTGGTAATGAGCCCTTGCTGGATCTCAAAGCAAATCATATAAAAAATGTCTTCATGGTAATGATTGTGGGAAGATCAGACACTCCTCCTTTTCAAACTCTTTCTGGATTGGGATAAGCAGAGAGTTATTCTGGAGAGACTTCTTGTAGATGTAATAGCAAAAGTGCCAGATTTGTGAAGTGTTTCATATTTTGCTTTGATATCTGACCCTAATCATAAGAGTCCTGGCCATTTGTCAGATGACTTTGATTATGAACAATTTGGTGTCACTTGTAAACTTTATTCCAGGTTATAGTGGCACAGAAGTCTGGTAGTGAACCCTTACTTCAGGAAAGATTTATATGTCTTAATTTATAAACAGTAATTAATTTTCAGCTAATTTTCAGCATTATGCAAGTCATAATATTTAAGATTAAATACTTTTCTTTTTTTCAATAATAATAACAACAACAACAATATTTTAATAATATTTGACTTTTTCCAAGTTCTGTAACACATTAATACCATTCACTTTTATACTAAGGGGCTATGTAAAGTCTATTACCATTGAAGGAATTGTTCAAATTTATTCTATTTTGTGTATAGTTCTTGTTGGAGAAATGTTCTAATATTATGTATCAGTGAAGAGCCTGATGGGAAGGGGTGGCAGCCATGCTTCAGAGGGCAACACGGAAAGAATTAGAAACATGTTGTTGAGTGGTGAGTAATACAGAACTGTGCACAAAACCAAGGAATTGATATCCCTCTAGACACAGACAACAAACAGTGAATAATTTTAACCAGAGAGAAGAAACGTTTGCCCTGCCTAAGAATTCTGCTGTCACACAGTTCTCTGGCTGTATATATCAGTATGGGAAATCTTCCAAAAGATGACCCTTTTCTCCCGAGTGGCATTTTGTATTTCATTCCTTGAGACACTGACATCTGAAAGCTTCCTTCTCTGTTTGTGTGGCCATTCCACTTCAGTGTCCTTTTGGTCATGGTAGTATCACAAGACAGGGATATATTTAGAGAGCAGAAAAAAAAAAATACAGGTCAGGTAGAAGAGTAGGAAAAAGACATATAACGGGAAAAGATGACAGCAGAATCATAATTTTCACATAAAAGGAGATGTCTAGCATTTCAAAGCTCCAGGGCATGTCACGTAGGACCTTCTGGATGGCTCAGTCCAATCAAAGCATCTCTTAGAACAAGGAATATGCCAGCAGCCCATCTTGAACCTCAAAATCAAACTCTACTTCTTTCTCACTAGGTGTTTTGACGAGTGACACACTGAATAACTTCTCTTTCCCCTCCAATTAGGCTTAGCATCAAAAATGTTGACCTTATTTAAGCCATTTCTCAGATTTCTTTGAATTACTTGAAATTTCTTAGCATTTTATTAGCATTTAGTCATTATGCTTCTTATTTTGAACCAATTCAGGCTTGTGGTGTTGTTTACTGATCCCAGTGGGATGAAGTCCGTTGTATTGCACTAAATATTTTATTTAGTAGTTGTTCTGCACTGGGTAATGGGAATTCTGTACTGAGTGTGGTATGTCATGTAGATTATTCCCCTTTCCTCATCACATGGTTTCTCCCCATGCAGTCCTTTCTACACACCTGGTGGTCTGCCCCATGGATACCCCTCCCCTTGCCCCTTCCCAATGTTATCCCATTGGCCATGGTCCTCTTTCCCTGCCCCCATTCCCCTGGGGGATAAAACCCCACTGCAGGTAAAGGTTCGGCCTCTTTTGCCACCTGGGTGGTCACTGTGGCTGGCACTGTCCCATCACAAGCCAATAAACAGGACACTCGTCCCCACGTGGTGGAAGAGCTGCTCCTCATCTTTTATCTTCAGTCCATGCAGGTCCGTGTGGGCTTGGGTTCCAGCTAGCCGATTGGACCCATACAAAGCCCAGAGAACCATGGATTACTGCAGAAGTCGACCATTGTTGACTTCTATACATTCAAGGTTATCCTTAATACAGAGTACAACTTCTCCTCTTCTTTTTCCCTGTCTTTACAAAACAACCTGTAGCCATTCATCATCTTCCTCTGAGCCATGTGGGTTTTTCCACCATGTTTTAGTTATTCCTGAGACATCAAAACTTTTTGACAGGCCCAGGAGCCCCACTTCCTCTGTGTATTCCTCAGCCTATCTACATTTAAGACGGTTGGGATTCTGATTCTTATCTTGGGAGACAGCTAGGGAACATTTGTTCCTGCTCTGGTTGGCCTGGCTTTTTCCCCTGGTGTGAGCATTGCTACTTTAGACCTTTATTCCGAAGTCTTTCAGTTTAAAGCACACCTCAACAAGTTGGGTGACCTGATGCTCTTGGTCTTGCAATATTTCTTCACCCAACAAGTGGTGTGGACCCTGTTGGGAGATGTGAAGTTTGGACAGGCTGTTGCCTACAACCAATTAGCAGACCATGCAGGCAACAGCAGAGCAGTGAGAGCAGTGGGAGGAGCAATTCTCTGCATTCACGTGAACTTTTAAATAAAGTTGATGGAAACTGGGCTATTAAGGGCTTTTTGGGCTAAATGGCATTAGATTAAATTTATCAGCTATGAAAAGTGGTCTATCTTGGGTAATAAGGTCTGTAAAGTACTTATGATCTGGAATAATGCACAATACAGTTTAACATCGTTTATTTTCTATGATTTATGTGTTTAGATTGGAAAAAGAAACACCTCCTTTAATTAGTCGTACATTTTATTCTTAGATGTTCTTATATAGTTTTAGTTGAAGGAAGTCTTTAATTCAGACACAGACCTCATTTTGGCAAGGTATTAAGAGCTTTGGTTGTGCTAATAGGAGTCCATCCTTTTCGATGTAAACAAGACCAGATGAGATGGGGCTATGAGCAGCCTGGTCTAGTGGAAAGTGTCCAGCTGACCCCTACTGACCAAAGGGATATTCCATAGCAAATGTTGTGACACTCAGGATGCAAAGTCAGGGGAAGAAGGAGTTAAGGGGGACATTTGGCGTGAGGAGGAGTAGAGGGGGAATTTGTCTTTCCAAGTCACCATGATGCATGATGCAGACCTGCTTTTCTTGAGATACATCTGCCTGTCCATGGGAAGTATTTTTGTGTTGCTCTGCAGTTGTGTGGCTTTTGCTTCCCTATTGACTTGTTTTTATCTCAACCCAAGAGTTTTCTCACTTTTACTCTTCTGATTCTGTCCCTGATCCCAGTTGTGGGGAAGTGAGTAAGTGAGTCTGTGGTTACTTGGTTACTGGATGGAGTTAAGCCATGTCAAGTTCAAATACATAGGCCTACAGTACTCTTTAAAGTGCTATGAGAAAAGCAAAATAATAATAAATACATAAAAATTAATGCTATTACACCGTAGAAATTTACCTCATCTTTATGGGAACAAATGACAACAAAACATTTAGAGGAAAGGTCTGTCCTAAGAGTTTTGATGCATAGTGCCCATTCTTCTTTTCCAACATGAAAATGCCTAGATGTTGATAACTAGGAAGTATTTTCTCATGTAAATGTAGTCAGATTACTCTTGATTCTTACTGATTGACCCTTGACAATTTTCCCTCTCTTTTCCCTAATTTTTGCCAATTACCTTTCTTTTCTCCCATACAAGACATTCCCTGTAGTCAGCAGACCCTTTCAAAGATAGATTTCTGCCAGATATTTTTATTGTTTCCCTACTTCTCAGTCTTTCATATTTGTCTGTTAGAGCTGTCCTTACAGTGCGGAGGGGGGAAGCCTGTAGAAATAGCTGGGTGATGCTTCACACAACAGTTAATAGCTTATTCACCTCCTATAAAAGATGCAGAGAATGCAGTATCTATTGGACAGCTGAGGGCAGTCAGCTCTCGATTCCATTTGCACAATGTCATCCCATTAAGTAGCATCCCAAATTGATGTTTGTATCTCTCAGATGTTATATTCCATTCAAGATGGCACTATGAGCTCTTTGCATGATCAGTAGCTTTCCCTGTCACCTGTGCACTTTCAGAGACAAAGGAAGCAAACAGGGCTAGCATTCTGCTGTTAGGAGGGAAAATATCTACCTAGAAAATAAGAGGGAATGCAATAAAAGTTGAAGTAAAGCATCCATGTTAAAGGAGGCTTTGTGCTGTGTTGAGTCTTTCATAGCTCTTGATGCCATGTCCAATTCAGAAAGTATCAGAGCTAAGTGCAGAACACAAAAAAAAAAAAAAAAAAAAAAAAAAAAAAAAAAAAAGAAGCTAAACCTGAGCACAGAGATTTAATTTACTCCTTGGAGATGTCTTAGAGAGCTACATCTTTCTGTATGCAAGTGTCTGTGTGTGTTTGCATAGAAAAACATGCAATATGAGAATTACAGAATAAAATCTGTATATTTGTTTTGTCTTGATGTAGCCTTCAAAATGAACCAGTTAGCTACAAACTCCTTTCATTTCTGCCATGCAGTCTGTGAGAAACTGGGGCACTTGTCCTTCATAAAATATGATTTTGTTCATGAAAGTGTAAAACTACTAAGACTTGTTTCTTCTAGAAGAACCCAAACACTTAAGCCATCTGCATTCAGCAGTCCTACCATGCTGTTTATTCAAATGAGAATTCTTAACAAAAAGGTTACTTCATTGGGCCAGTTCAGCTTGTTTGCGCAGCAGGAGCTCCGCACTTTATTTAAGCTTTTAAACTCCATATCAGTAGCATGAGTTGATGTTTAGTGCACAATAGGGATACAGTATAGCCTAATATATGCATTTTTCCTTCGGAATTCTAATGGTTTAGTACTGAAGGAAATTTACACAAGCCTTATAGAAATTAAAGCAAGGCATTTATTTCATTCAGAGAATGCAGTGACTTCCAATGGTTGCACTGCTAAGGACTCTCAGCTTTGAAAGGGACCTTTTATTGTGCAGGAAGAAAGCTCAGATATAGCACTAAGCGAAAATTTCAGAGTCCAGATTAGCATGCCTAGCAACTCATTGCTGTGTACCGTTTTTTCCCAGTCCCCTACTAGCTGAACTCTTTCCGTACATCTTTAATTGATTGGGTTAATATAAACCCTCAGCACTACCAGTGTTTGTGTGGCCCCCATAATAAGGCTATTGTGTGCTTCTCTCTACTCTTGTGTTCCCTATTTAGGAATGTGTCGCTCTGAGCAGTTCAAAAGTGTGAGCAAATGAAAAAAGCCACAATCACTTCATTAATGATTTGTAAACAGAATATCCAGTACTGACGCCACCTGCATAGGCTTTCAGAAGAAAAAAATACTGGATTTGCTGAAGCTCTGTGTAGAATCACTGTGGAATTTATTTCGGCAGAGTAAATAAATGCCCCAATTAACACTTTTACACTCAACCAAATGGTTGTATTTAGAGGAAACAGTTTCTTTCTTCAAGGAAAAATTCAAAGGAGACATGGGATAAAGATAAAAAAGAACACCCCAAAAACAAACAAACAAAAATAACTCTTAAATCTCTCTGAGCAAGTTTTACACAGGACAGCACATAGCAGTAGTTGAAGTTATAAAGGCAGACAGCAAAATGTGTTTAAAAAAGGAATCTGAAGTAAGAGAAAAGTTCACTGAAAATTTCAAAATAGCAGCAAATGTGTTTATAACTTCAGTTTGCTGCTGCTGTAGGCCTCATTAAAGTAAGCCTTTGTTTTTTCCTTTTCAAACACTACCTATTATGACAGCTAGAAACAGCTTACCAGCTGCATTCTGTCATCTTGGCCTGCCAAGATATCATGTAATCATTCTCAGAGTCTGAAAATGGGTATCCACCACTGGCTTTGTGAAGATGTCAAAAAAACTAAAATTGCTCTGCATGCATATAGTTCTAACTACACTGCATAGTTGTTGATTTAAGAAAGACTTTTAGTAAGCCCTACTGAGGCAATATTTATCTACTGTACCTTTCTAAATTAGAGGCAAGCTTCTTACATGGCAGCAGATGTGCACAGTTTTAAGACCTGTCAAATACTGTGAAGTTCCTTCAAATACAAGGAAAGAAAATTAGAGTCAGGCTTCTTTCTGAAATGCCAGGCATTCAGGCACTCATTGGTGCCTGCAATGACAACCCAAACCCCCTCATCAGCCAGAGGATCACCTGGCTCTCGTATCTGATCTGCCATCCTTCTGTACTCTGTCTGCTACTAAAGAAAACATGTTGCAAAGGAAGGAGACATGAAAAGGAAGCTCTGAGTATTTTATCCTGCATTTCTAAAACTGTCTGTATCACATAAGACCATAAAATCCCATAAGTAAACAGCAGAGTGGGTCCATGTTTTCACTGAAGTGGGTGAGGAGAGATTGTGACCATAGTCAGACACACAGAGCATTGCAGAGGGAGCCTTTGGAGAAGGGAGTGGACTCTGAGTGAGGCATGGTTTGTGCACCACCACTGCTTTCTTTCCTGTATACAGAACAAAGGGTTTCCCACTTCAGAGAAGGATTTCAAAACACTGCTTTTTCTTTTTGGAGATGAAACGACTGCCCATCATGAGGTGTATAGAGCCCTTCCCCACTCTCCTCTTTTGCAGTGCTCTGTACAATGTGTTTGTGGGCAGGGTGAAACAGGTGCTGTCACCCTGAAACACAGCAGGATGAAATATTTTCTGCAAAGCTCAGCCACAGCCAAAAAAACCTCACAGACAGGAATTTTTAGGAAAGAAGGAGAACAAAACAGAGGATGTTTTTGTATTGATTGAGGTGGGGTGGGGGGCAAATGCATCTTGGATGCTGTAGGCAGTACTCCTCCTGTCCCACATTGACCTGAAGCAAGAAAGGATGCAAAAAAGGAAGTTTAGAATTTTAATAACATACTTTCACCAATTAAAGAGTCCAATTAGGTCTAAAAGAACTTGGGAACTCCTGAAAGCTTGCAGAAAAATCAGTCATCTTCACAGAGAGGTGCTATCTATTTCCCAAAAATTTGACTTTCTATCATTTTAATGGTTTATAGACTATTGACTAACTGTCCCATGCAAAGATGTAAAGCAGGAGTAACGGAAATGGAACATAATTCTGGGATCCAGAAGTTATATGTGATTGCATCAAGAAAAATATTGGCATCATATTACTGTGAAGCTCTTTGTCATTATTGTTGGCTTTGCTCTCAGTTCTCATATACAGGCTTATGGTAGTATTATGTTCTTTTTGCCTACAACTCTGAAGCATGTTTTTGCAAAGTTTTGGGTCCTATTTGAAAGACGGAATGTTATGAACAAGGTCTAAAGGTCTGCCAAAATTGCTCAAACTACTGTACAAATTACTGAGCAAGGAGAATCCTGTGGTAATCTGAACCAGTATTCCTGGCAGGAGACTCAACAAACAAAACAAATCACAAGAGTTAGTAGAAGCATAAGTTAAAGTACAAATAAAGGTAATATGTGTCATAAGCACTTCAGCTGTCCTCCACAGACAGAGGTTTCTGGGCAGAACCATTCTGGATGGAATGGTTAGAATTCTTCCTGGTTTTCCTGCATACTGTATGTAAGGATCAATGATGCAAAGCCATGCAAAGCAGAAAAACTTGTGGTGCCTGAAAGGTCTCACAAATTAACAGGTAAGATTATTGCTGAATTATTCCAGAAGCCCACTTCCTCTCCTATTTTAAGCAAATGTTGGCAGATATGACAGACAATTTAATAATTGCAGATGCCTCCAGCAACATTACAAAGCAAAAAGATACACCATTTCTACTCTGGGAGTGTGTGCAAAATAGGCATGGATTTGGAGGATCCTAAAGCAAGGCAGCTGTCCGTTTGCTCACCTGGTACTGATGATGATGATACCAGAGAGGTTTATTCTGTGACATGCTTTGTTTTAGTTTCTTGGTGCATTTCTTCATATTAAGACCTTACCATGCAACATTCATTTTGATTTTCCTGATTCTCTTAGCAAGATATTCAAAAATAGACAGGAGAGGAGTTGCAGTGCGTTCCCAATTTTAACTTCGAAAGAGACCAGGGCAGGAGGGAATAACACAGAGCTCTACCTTCCTACCAATGGGACACTGATTGCATTTTTGTTTCTTGTATGTAGGATACATTGTGGAAAAATGCAAGATGATTTTTTCCAGAAAAAATTCTGCAACCCTAAGAAACAGGAACTATTTCACAGCCCCACAACAAGAGTGTTGGAAAAGTAATAAAAACATGACTGCCGAGAAAAGGCATTAAGAACCTTTGGATGCCCAACTAGGAGACAGCATTTACCTGTCTTAAACAGCATGAGCTAAATCAACATTTTATAAAGCTCTCTCATGTGTTCAAAAGACATCAAATTCCCAACATATTTACATTCACAAATATCTGACTTCCTTACATGACCATCCTTGTTTAAGAAGCACAAGAAATATGAACAGGGCAGCCTGTCCTCCAGTTTCATACTTGGCCTTATTTGCTGGACAGTACCTTCTCTTTGTTTAACCTTCTGAAAATGCAGTTTCTGCTGGATAGCCAACAGCACAGCCAGGAGAATTCTGATTGTTGTAGTCACTGGAGTGATATTCTCATTAAAAATAGTGAGTTACAGTATCCTAGGATAACTAGCTATCTCTTGAGTAAATATTTGGAATTAATTTACAATGAATAACCTCTGATTATTTGTAAAGTGCTTTTGAAACACAGTATTTAAGTCTTTCAGGACAGACACTCAAAAATAGATAACAGACTTTTAAGTTTGTGAATGTAAGCTAACCTTCTTATGAATGTGTTATTAAATTCTATGCATAGTGCTAACTTGATATTTAAAATTGTAGTCCTCTTCCTTCAGCAAACAAGCAAAGAAAATTGAATGTATGGAAAGTATGATTCCAAAGTGAAATATGTAGGTTTTGGAAGAATGTCAAAGCATTTTGACTCAAAATATTCTCTGGGCATATATTTGCACAACTTTGTTCCTTTCAATAAAATCCAAATATCTCAAAGTAGCCTGGTGATACTTACTGACTTTCTAGGAGAAAACACTAAAATGCTTTTCAGAAATTAACGCGTGGATTTCTTTACCTTCTTCTTCAACTCTACCTTTTCGTTGCATTTTGCCAAAACTGTTATGTTCCCTAGAGTATGATGAGAAATTATATTTGCGGTATTTCAAATTATAGTGAAAGGAAATTGCACAGTGACCCTTCCTTATGTGCAAGAAAATCTTATAATTTTCTGCTGAAAGGGGAGCATGTGAGGGTGTGTGATGCCTTTGAGAAAAGAAGCAGCCTTTTGGCAGTGCTAACATATAGCCTACAAAATTGTTTCATGAAGCTGAGCATTTGATTCATTTAAGAACTCATGTTTATCATTATATTGAAATTTGCTAATTCCTCTTACACAATCTTTAAGTACCTTAGATTAAGCACATACTAGAATGTGACAGAATGAATTCTCTTCACTATAAACTTGGGCAACTCATTTCTGAAAGGAACCAAAAGTCTTTGCTTTCTCGCTTTCTTAAGGAGTGTGGTCAAAGATTTACAATTCCACTTGGGAATGTTTTCTAATCTACCACTGAGGGTAAGTGGAAAATTAGAGACAGATTTTTCCATTCCAGAGAGGCACTGAATAGGGAGGAAAGACTGCTGTTTTTGGAGTTGTGAACAGCAAAATTCACTCATTTCCCTCCACTTCCTCATCATGAATTCATATTACTTAATGTATTTCTGTGACTCTTGTTAAAATGTAGGAAAATATAATGATGATCAGAGGAAAATATCATAATGAAAGGCACTTTTCAAAATACATGTCTGCTCTAATCTTCTTCATGACTTACTTTTTAATTTTCATATTGTAAGACTATGATTCACAGCCATATCTTTTCTGGTGGACTCCAGAAATCTCACTGAAACTGAGGAAAACAACTATTTCAAATTTTTTGTGTAATTTTTTTTTAGACCTATCTGGAAGTCTTGAAATTTCCATGGCAAAAGAAAGTGGTGTTCAGTGGAAAATAGTTCAAACCTGTCCAACTTTTTGTTTTTTCTCACAGCGATGCAATATTTCATCAGTAACTAAGTGTAGTACTGAAATATGACTTTGTTCGGCCTTGTACTAAACTGTGCAAAGGACATTCATACCTTCCCAGTCTCATTAATAAAAATTGTGCACAATGATGACAATAATAACAGAACACAAAATATATATTTTGGTGTCTTTTATTTAGATTAAAATTGCTTAATGGTCAGTTGGCTGCCTATAAATAGGAGAGTAAAACATCAGTCTGACTACTCAGTTCCACACTGAATAAAATTAGCAACTAGCAGTATCCAAACACAAGTACAATATGTTTTCTTTCAGTCTGAGATGGACATGACCATGGTGGGTGACAAGATCTTCAAATAAGCGCCAACCTTATGTGTATGTGGTCTGGCTTCCCTCAGGAGGAGCACCTTTTCATTCCTTCCACGAGCCAAAGGGGGTGCTATTCTGCTGCTGCAGAATCTGCTTTGGGAGCAGGAAATAAGTAGAAGGTGTGAATGGAGTTAATTATTTAATTATGTCTTGGCATATGTCTGCTTGCTTGTTTTAATCCATGTAGGTAAGTGAGAATGAAGGATTGAAGAAAAAAACCCCATAGTTTGGTTTTGTCTTGGGTATAGACAGTTTGTAACACCACTTAATAGACTATGTAATAAAAAAGATTGTGAGACTCAAGGTATATCTCCTTGTTTTAATTTGGAAGGTCTTAGAAGTTTGTTCATTCTGTAACTATATTTTATTCCCTGAGAGTGCAGATTAAATACATACTTTACTAAATACATACATATTCTGTGTCTGAATTATCAAATGTATTTAAGTGGTAGAAGATGTACTGCCGCTCTATGTTGAAGGGACTTCCTTTCAGAAATAAGGATAAAGCAGTAAATGTTGCCTAGTGTGTTATTTTTGCCCACCAGAAAGGAGTCATCTGACATTTCTGTGGCTTTATAATTGTGTATTTACTTTCCCTAGCTACACTAGCAAGCTTGTTATTCTTTAGGGCAAGAAAGTTTGAAAATAACATGCTTCAAATGTATTTTACTTTCTGATAGTGAGTGGCATTGTTAGTTTGATCCCTACATGTTAAAATATTATCAGGTTTTTTTCTTTCCAAGAGTAGATCCTTTCAAAGATGAAAACTTAAACATGATTTTTACTTCAGACTTTTTATTCTGACCCTTCAAATGGGAGAAAAAACCCTCACCATGTAGTTTACAATGAGAAGAGCAATCAAGAGACCATTTCTATTCATATTTTTATCTGGCTTTTGTCTTTTTTAACTGTTTTGGTGACATTTGCTTTGAAAACAAAAGTCTTTGTTTTTACCCTCCTTGAAAGATTATAATTGATTCAGTTGCCGTCTATGTGCACATGATGAGTATTTGTTGTGTAGATGGAATCAGTACTGGCAGAATATTGCTGCATGCTGCATGTTGCATTATTCACTTTCATCTGCATGCAGCTCATGGCTGGCAGGCTCCTCACAGCTACCTTTAAAGTGGCTTATCCAAGATAAAGCTCTGGCTTGTTTAGTAGGAAGTCTAGTAGATCAGTTGTCATATTGGAAGCCTCCTGCTGAATTCAGGAGAGAATACAGGAGAGGAGACATGCCAAGGTCTGATAGATGATTCTTTGAGATGGCATTACAGTGCTCCAAAAAGCTCTGGTCATTTCCCTTGAAGTTATCACTTTGTCTGAAAAGCAAAACAAAGTTGAATTAAGCAGAGATAAATCCAGAGATAGAAACCTGTGTTTTCCCATTCACTGTCACTATGATACCTTGTGCAATCCAAAGAGCTGAATGATGTCTTGGAAAGCAGGTGATAGTAACCCTGTTTAATGGTGCATAAATACCCAAAATAAATCTTGGCAAGTCTCTCCTTTGTTCATTTGGCCTTTTGTGAGCATCATCCACCTGACTTCAAAGTGATGATATAATATTGAAAGTCAATGGATGTGCTTTTTCAGAATGCTGTGCAGTCTGAAAATTTCTTCTCAAAGATAATTTTTTTAACTTTAGGGATTCTGTTATGGCGTTGAAGGAAGACCTGTTATAAATTTATAGCCATCAGTTTGAGGGGAGAAAAAAGGGGAAAGCCAAAATGGTAATGTGTGTCTGCAGCTCAGCTGCATCAGCAAGAAATCTCAGTGCTTCCATCACCAGTGGTGCTGAGTTGATGCTAAGCAGCCAAACTTCCTTGATCAGCTTTGACCTTTTGCTGACTTTGTTGCTGGGGAATACGAGGCTGGGGGGGTACTAACATCTTAAGCTGCTGCACAGGATGGTCTGGAGCTTGTCTAGTACTGACTCTGGAAAAGGTAATTTGGGAACAAAATATAATAAATCAATTTTGCATTGAAATATGTTGTTAAGCATTCCTGTTTAGCCCTGACTGTAATACTTAAAGCTTGCTTACATTAAACTTGCTCTAAAGACCTATCCCACTCAGGAAGATTTCTGTTTTGATAGGTGTTTTCCTGGTTTTTCCAGACTGAAAACATCCTCTTTCAGCTCCTGCATATATTCTTTTCCCTACCCAATTGCATGATAGGAATTTCTGTACTAGAGGAGACCTTGGTGTATAGAAGGTATAAATAGGAAGTACCTGGAAAAATTGAAAAGTAAAAAAAAAAAAAACAACCCAGGGAAAAAAAGGGGGGAATAGAAAAATGCTAATGCTTTAAGAAAGTTTTGAAAATGGTAGGCTGACCTAAGATAGAAAAGGAAGAAGGAAATTTGTGATGACAGATTTTTGATGCTAGATATGCAATGCTTATTTATTCTTTACACTCAATGTACATATAGACTATATTTAAGTCTTTACCTAAAAGTGGATTTTTATTGTCTCTTTTATACAGGTAATGTTAGTTACTTCCTGAAGTCATCCCTGGTGAATTAGCTGCCATCCAGAATTGTCCTGCCCTGCTGGTTTGTCTCATCTTTCTAATTTTGACATAATTCCTACCTGTTAATTACTGAAAGTGTATAAATCTGTTTTCTATGTAGCTATTTTACAACTATTGTTACAACTTTCCCTGTGTTTCCCTTACACTAATTTCTTTCACTTTATTACATATATTTCCATGATTAATAACTAATTTATGGGAGAAGTACATATTTAATGCCTAAAAACTATTTCATTAAGTGTCTTCAAGTAAGAATGTTTCAGCATATTGGGTTAGAATAACTCAATATGCTATGGTGTCCTGTCAAAAATATTTCTTCACTGCAGATGAAATTCTAGCCACTAAAAATTTTCAACAAGATACCAAATATCTTCACTTCAACTGGTTGCTTGAGTTAGCTTGCCTTATGGTATGGAACTAGTTACATTTGCAAGTTACACTTTGTTTGAAGGATTTCAACCATTGAGAGGCTGCTATCTAGATGTTCTTTGACACTTGTTTCTTTTCCTAGTATCGTTGTTATTGCCTTCAGTCAAAAGTATTAAGGCAAATTGAGATAGGGAAGGAAGGAAATACTGTGTATAATAAGAGCAAAAAATGTTTATTCACGGATTTCTCAAGGGCCACTCAAGCAAGAGAGTGGCAGGGATTTTTTTTTTTGCTTAAGGCTGAGTTTGTTGCCTAAGGTTTTTCAGCTTTGCTCCCCTTCCCTGCAAATCTAGAATATACTAAGATATGAAATAATATGTTTCTCATTTTTGTATAATGAGGGAAATAATGTTGATATATCAAATTAGAATTCAAAAGAATGGTTTAGATAGTTAAAAACAGTTTTCATTGCTGTTTTTTTCTGTTTGCTCATACTGTAATGACCTTGCATAGAGATTAGGTTTTGTCTGTTAAAGGCCTTACAGTTAAAATAACCCATCATCTCTTTTGATTTACTTGGTATTTTGATCTGGCCATTCTTGTACGTGTTAATTTTTTAAAGAAACTAGGAAAAAAAAACTAGTTTGAGAAACTAGAAAATTAGTAGGCTAGGACATCCTCAGGACACATATTTTGTTGCCTTTTGTTCCCTTTTTATATTTAAAATTAAAGTTATTTTATAATACAGAACCCCATTAGTTAGTGTGGAAAAGAAAGAACTATTCTCATTATAGAAGGTGAGAAGTAGGTAAGTGCTTTTGTGCATATCAAATATAGATACTATAAATACTAAGGAAAAAAAAATTATTATAAGGATTTAAGCGTGCACAAACTATTGAATAATGAATAAAATAAAGAACATTTGCTAAGTCAATGCTTTTCATCCATTTGTATTTTTCAGAGAAAAAGAATAGCTTAAGAACTATATTTCAGCTTATCTGGGGGAAGTTTCGTTTATGTCCTTCTAGGCAAGGGTTGACAAGAAATTTTCAATGTATTCATAGTAATGTTAGAAATTAATAATTCATGTTGGTGTTATTATTAAATTGTTGTCAACTAAGGAAGACTGATAATCATTTTGCCTAAAGGAACACATCCTGGCAGTATATCTATTTGATATCAAGGTGTCAATTGAATCTTAAATGAAATATTTGGACTTCTTTGACAATTCATGGTTTTTTAAGGATCTATAGTATTTTGTGAAGATTCACTTTTTGCAGCCCTCCGTCTCAAGAAAATATGTGTCTATGCAAACACATCACAATAATCTGGTCACAAAACTTGCAAAGTGCTGTCTGTCCATACATCAGGTTTTTTGTCTCTCTGACATCACTGAAAATTTCAGTCAAAACATACTACTAAAATGTGCACTCATAGGTGTACTAAACCTCAGAGTGATTTCTCTGACTTTTCTTGGATACAGTATTGAATCACTGTGAGGGTTGCACACAGTAGAATAACAGGTCAATGCTGAACTCTTTCAAAAAATGATTGTGGAAATCACACACAGCACTGCAAGTATAAAAACTGTGTGAGCATACCTGAATTTTGCTCCAAATGTGGCTCAAAACTAGGAATTGTTTTGACATAGAGATGTCAGATTTTAGAACAACAATGGCAGTTATTTATAATAATATACTTTCCATGTTTGACATTCCTTTTTGCTGTATAGTGTTGCTAGGATTCCTGTAGCCAGACCCAGTAAAAATCCTGGAGTCATGAAGCAGAGGAAAAAGTTTCTTGTTTTAACCTCACAGGACTAAACTTTCTTTACCTCATTCACCAATTTAATTCTAGAGAGAGGAATTGCAAAATGGAGTCTGGGACCTCTGTCCACTGTCGCCTGTCTTGAGATCCTCTCACATCACTGAAATGATGAGGCTGAGCTATTGCAACATGGGCTGTGCTCTGTAGTCTGATGAAACCTGACAACAGCATTGTAGATTAAGGTTTTTCTGAGCTCTATTTTTTATTGCTGACATTTATTTCTTCATAGTTGTGTTATACTGAAAATATCAAAAAATATATATATATATCAAAATATATTCACAGAAATTAAGCCTGAAACCTTACACAGATGGACATGTTAAAAATTACTGTTGGAGCACTGGTTTATCCACAGTGTCATTGGCAGTTGGAAATGGGGAGCTTTCCTTAGTTGCTAGGGCAGCACGTATTTGTATGTCATTTACAACACACTATTTCCAGCTTTACAGTAAAAGCCTGGAAAATGTTATTGTTTGGAAGCCAGCCCCTATCCTGACAAGCACCCAAGAATGACTCTGTGAAGCCTCCATAGGAGAAGGTGAATGATGCTAAATAATTTTCTCTTCAGAATTTTATTTACCAGCCTTACATGCTGCTCTGGAGAAAGGCGTTGCACTAAGTTACAATAAAGTCAAATTAGCAGGTAGTCAGTAACATCCCAAATACCAAAGTCAGCATTACACACACTGCTGCTGATCTCTTGTCTAAATAATTTTGACCACTGGAGGCTAAGCCGAACCTCTTCATGTGGCATGCAAAAGAAAGAGGCATTTGTCATTCTGATGTTTCAAAGAGTGTTTCTGAAAAGCTATCCTGCTTCAGTCTCTCCTTTTTACTACAGAAAAGCAGTGCTAGGCAGAGTTAAATGGATTAATTACCTTTTCAGTGTAAGAGAAAAAAGAAATGAGTCTTGTCTTTATCTCCTCTGATTTCAGAGGCTGACTAGAGGCTTTTCAGATGCGCATATCCCTTTAATGACTTAATCATCTAATTAGGTGACTTGCAAAGGCTATTGGCAAATGAGCAGAGGGTTATTTTCTAATTCCCATGTATCTGTTGATAGAGCAAAGGATTCTGGTATAGTCTCTGTCTTTTTCCCTCATTCAGAGTTCTGGAGATAAAGAGTTAAGATTAAAGACGAACAAGCTCTTTGAATAGCAAATGCAAACAGGCTAAGAATGTGTTATTTTTATTTTAAACCTCTGCAGCTTTTTAGCAGCCAAGTTGGCTTAGAGGATAGGTTTAAACCACTTAAAACAATCCCTCGATTTTGAAGTTGCCTTTTCAATGCACCCACTTGATACATGTAAAACCGACTCTGAGTCTTCAGTTGTGCTGATCTCACACATTTCACTGTGTGTTAAAATGGACAATTAACAAATGTTCTTTACATGTTAATGCTGAATCAAGATACAGGCAGAGTTCTGTGATCATGGGAAAGCAGTGCTGTCTAAAGCAAGTAGCCAGCAAATATACTTTGAATTTCTGTACAGCTCAAGCTCCAAGCTGATGCACCTTTGTTAGTTTGGGATGTGTGGGCTTTGTTACATGTTGAGCCCAGTATCTGTGTTTACTTGCGGCATTTCAAACATATCAATTTCACCTTTACTGTAAATGCCAGGAAAACACCTGCCCTTTGCTCTTATTTCAAAGTCATACTTTACTGTGAAAATAACACTTACTTAAGGGGCCCCAGAAAGTTGTCTAAATCATGACTTAGCAATATGGATGTTAAAATAATTCAGGGGTGTTTAATGTCATTGTGGGAGATTTTCACACATAAAGCCAACTATTTTTATATTTCTGACGCTCAGATAATGCTGCCAGGTACGTTATAAACTCAACACTGGATTCCGAAGTACAACTTTTGGATATTAATGGTATTTCAGCACAATACAAACCTCTGTCATGAAAATAAATTTAAATTTATCAGAGTAAATGTAATTAAGGAGTGAATTTAGCCTTGATAAGATGACTAGAAGGTTGGTTGGGACTACTTAAACTGAAGGAGTCGTCAAAATCAAGAAGATACCAGTAACTGATTATGAGTTGATACAGAGAACCCATCCACAGGATGTGTGTAATTGTATCTTAGTTGCATCTAGTTGAACAGGCTTGTAGAGAGGGCAGGTGTGGCAAGTTTTAATGAGTTCTCACATCAAGGAACCCTTCAGCTCACCTAGCACCCATTATCTCAATTCTGGGGGAAGGTGTCCTGCCACACTGGACAGGAGTTATCCAACTTCACGCTTTCCTTTAGACTGTTAATTTTGTTTCATCACTTTTGCTGGAAAGTCATTACTCCTTTTTGCAGGATTTACCCACTGTATTCCTCTTCTTTAAGACATGGTGAAGTGTCATATCCTAAACTGAAACTTTAGAAACTATGGGTTATTGAGCCCATACAGACACCACTGAATGTTAACTTGCACTGGAATAGTCAGCTGCCCGCTAACAATGTTAAACAGCTTAGGTAGACTCACAACTTGTACGTTATATTCACCCAGCTTCCTTATTTGTTTCCTAGTTTTAGACAGAACATAGCCATGGTGCATTTTTCTAACATTTATACCTACAGTCTTACTTGGCCTTAGCTGCCAAGAGTAGCTGTGCACTCATCCAGCTCCATTAATCTACCACTCTGCTTTGGTTTGTGTATATTTTTGGTGGATGCATCTAAAAATGACTGCATTGTGGGAAGCCAGGAGTGGAGGCCCAGTTTGGAGTATAGTGATTTCTGTCTTCTCTGTTCAATTCTATATGTTTTACCTGTTGAGATTTCTTTCTCTGACTCACAAGCTACCAGAAAATAAATGTCTTCTTTTCCTTTTTAATTGTTTCTTTCCAGACAAAACATCTGGTTTTGGCAAATGCACTTTATGCATTGAGCCTACTTTGTCATGAATTCCTGTAAAATTTCTTTTAATGTGCTTTTTTTCCTGCTTTCTGTTCTTCTAGAGAAATGTTATTTTGTAAATTTGATATTTTATTGTTGTGACAAAAGCATCCACTGGTTTGGAAACATCAAAATATATTGTTTTATTCCAGTTCAGAATGAGCACATTAAAAAACATATCAAAAGACATGCATGAAAGAGAAACTCCTACTTTTGACTAAATTTAGTATTACTAATTAGACATATACCAGTCAGATCTATTTTTCTTTTGTTAGGTAATGTAGGTCTACAACAGAACAAATAATTTAAAAACATTAAAAAAGCTTAGTTGATCTGCACAGGCACATCTGTCGCTTCTCTTTCATTATTGACATCAGTGGCTTGATGCACCATTAAAACAAACTCTATTTTAAAATATATATAAGACCTGACTCCTGCAGTACACTGACTGATGTCCTACAAATTCCAGCTCGGGCCTCACCAGCCATATGGACTCATATTGCGTTGTTCATTAATATTGAATCCAAAAGTTCTCAGTGAAAGCTTGGAGATTTCTGCCTCTCTTGGTACAGGAACTCAGTCCATCCATGTAGACATTGTCAGTCCTAGAGGCCTGTTGTTTGGAATAAATAACAGGGATAATACAGCATTTCTGCCTTCATATCATTAGCAATAATGAGGAACTCACTGACAAACACATGTACAGAATCATCTAGGAAGCAACGCAGGTCCAGTAATTTTTATTTCAGGTATAACATCATCTGATGCCATATACTCTTCCTTATGTCCTATCCTGATGATGCTCCCTGCTGAAGTCTTTGCTACAAATGTCCCTCCATACCCTTTTGTTGGTCATGATTGCAATCTAGTCCTGCTTTTTGGTGTAGGGTGACTCTGTGGTCTACTGT
Source organism: Molothrus ater (assembly GCF_012460135.2). NCBI lineage: Eukaryota > Metazoa > Chordata > Aves > Passeriformes > Icteridae > Molothrus > Molothrus ater. The sequence goes on along the minus strand of NC_050478.2, from coordinate 90,565,873 downwards.
CCACATATGTTATGAAAGAACAACTCTCATCTCTGCAATTCACTCACAGAGATTGATATTGATAGGATAAATATTTTAACATGGGTGCATATAATAGTGAGCCCCATCTCTAGCATTTAGCAAAAACAGGTTTTGCCTCCATTTTTCCCATAGGTAGATTAGTTTGAAATGGTTACTAAGGAAAACCTTGTTTTAGAACAATTTTTTTAGCATATTTTTTAGCACCTGGAAAAATTATCTCTAAGATATTGAATACTTGTTTAGAAGCACAGGCACTGAATATCAATTTTTGCAGGCATGCAAGTGAACATGTGCTGGGAACGAAAGTATACCCAGGTAACTCTCAGGCACGCATCTTGACTGATTGAGAAGAGATTGGGCAAAGTGTTTTTAGATATTTTGTTCAAGGCCTGAGAATGGCAGTAATGCCAAGATTGGTAGGACAGAAGTCCATCCAATGCTGTCAAATACTCTGATTCTCAAAGTTATTAAGCCAAAAATCACTGCAAGAGGAGAGGGTATTCTAGGGAAGTCTTACTTTTTTGACATGTATGCTGTGTTCTGGAGAGGTATTACTCTATGTACCCTTGCTTCTCCATACACTGCCACTAGAGACCCAGTAGTGACTGCAATGCATCACTGGTCTGATTAAATGTGGAAATTCTTGAGTATTTTCTGTTTGTTTGTTTGTCTGGGTTTTTTAAACATAAACTGGAATGGAGCATCTGCACAAGATCTGTAACATTATCTGTGTGCCTGTGGGAAATGTACCTAATTGAATAAATTGTCATTACTGTCCCAGGGCCAAGTGTCATAAGTCCATCACATACTTCTTGGTGATTGTAAATTTACAACCAGACATGTCTGCAGTTATGTGAAGTGGTAGAGATATTCATTCAACTAATTACTGATGAGCAGAATAAAGCATCTATAGCAGAATAAAGCTCACTAATTCCATGTAGGAAACCATTGCTCTCCAAACCAGTCTCCGAGTCTCAGAAGATGCTTGGAAAGTGTGAAAAAGGGTGAAGTGTGCCTAAATGAAGATTTTCTTTTTATGTGATGCTGGAAGTGACACAGGAGAAGCCTGGTCCCCTTTGTTCCCTATTGAGGATCCTCCGAGCAGGAGTACTCAGACTTGTTTGGCCGATCAAATATCCGACGTGAAACAAGGAGCGCATGCATTGTGCCTGTCGCCAGCGGCTCTATTAGAAACAATTGGTCCTTTTCCAAGGCTACATGGGGCGTGATGTAATTCCATTTTCTTCCTGACTGCAGGAAAGGAAAATCAAGTAATTAAATGTGAGAAATCACCAGCCAGGGGGGGCCTTTCTGCTTGGGTGGATTTCTCAACACCGTTGCCCGCCTGCAAAAGCCAGAAACCGACCTGGGGAAAGTCAGCATGGCTCTGGACAAAAGCACGACACTGCCCATGAATGCACTGCGTGCCAAACACAGTTTGTTGTCAGGAACTGACAAGCCAGCCATGTCCAGCTCAAGTGGCCGTACTTCCCATCAGCTTGAAAAGGCCTGCCAGTGAGGAGACTTTGGTCACAGTGTTATGCTTTGTGCTCCTGGCCCCATTGTCCCAGGACCCCAGGTCCCGGGCAGGAGGCATCACCACCCCACTAGAAGGCGACCAGGGGTGGTGGGACTGGGGGATAGAAATGGGATGAGGGTTTGAGGGGGGCGTTCCTAAGGAAAACGTGCCCTGCAGCCAGGAGCAGCCTTGGTCACAATGACCTTGTCTCAGTTTTAGTTTCATGGTCTTTTTACAGCTTGAAAACCTGTACTTGCACCACATCTCTCTTCTGCAGGCTGCAGAGTGTCTTGGTTATGGAATACATAAAATCTTAGTGCCAAGAAGCATTTATTAGGATTTTGTGAAATCCTGTAGCAGAATTCAAATGTTATATATGCGAGTAATAAAGAGCCTTATCATATATAGCCTTAACATTCAGAAAGCCTGCACTGCCTAGGAGTGAATGAAACTATTGCAAACAGGCAATAAAGCTGTGGAGAATTTGAGCCACAAGTTTAGTGGGAGAACTAAAGTCATTTTAGTTCACTTTGATTACTCTTTTTAATAGGTAGCTTACAAGGAGTCCATCACCTGTTTTTTATAAGTAACTATGTTTGACATTTCAATTTCGTTCTTACAGCTTTTAATACATTTTTTATCTTGTACTCTTCTACAGATAATTTACTTCCCAGTGTTTCTTTGTAATAGCAACCGGAATGGAAAAAAATGTTCTCATTTATGTGTAAATTTTGTTAACAAACTCATCTGCATAAATCACATTTCTTCCCAAGGATTTTATTGTGTAGTAGCTGCTTTTTCACTTAAGTTAGAACTTTAAAACAGCTTTCAAAATCAGCTTGAAAGTAAATTACAATGAAAATAAGATCAACACAACAAAACATTTTGATTTTGGCTTTAAAAAATAGAGGAGAAAGAATCAAGACAATAAAGGGTATTAAGGCCAAGGAAATTGTTTAATACTTATGTGTTGTTTATAAAATGTATAAAGGGCTATAAAACAGATTGCTCCATCCTTGTGTGTTTTAGTAATTGAAATGTGTGATCTTTTGTTTCTTGTTTAGGCATACTTGAAGAACATGTGGAATAAAATAAATCCTTATATACATTTGTTCCTTGAGACTTTAGATACAAGATTAACAGAGAGCAAGTTTCTTTGCCAGGTTGGTAAAGTTACAAAAAGTGTGTCTCAGGTGAAGACCTGAGTTTTGTTCCATCCCTTTCAAAAAAAGTGTGAATATGGATCCCCCTGAGTGTACCTTGAAGACTAGAGCTAATTCAGTGGTATTGGGTTCGTCATGGGAACAAGCAGCCAGTACAAGGCACAGCTGCTTTCTGATATTGCAATTACTTTGAGCAGCAACTCGCTGTTTCTGACTGTAGACAAAAGCCATGGAAATCTAAAATAATTTTGGTAATCATTTGTTTTTTTTATCTTAATATTCTGTGTTTCAGCAGTCTGGGACAGAAATGAGTATGCAGAATGCACGTGACACCCCAAGTGGTGCTTATTTCTTTAAGTTTCAGTTAATCCTCTTCAGCGTGCTCTGAGTACTCAACAAAGAAGTTAATTTAAGATCATTTCCCCAGATCTCTTAGAATTATCAGTAAATTAGCCTCTGTGCTGATTTCAAAGAGGGCAGTATCATTTGTCCAGTGCCTACTCAATGGCAAAGATAGATAATTAGAGAAAGTCACAGTTTTAGGTAGCTCTTCTCCTGTTCAATAAATAAATAATGCATCCCTGAGTGGCAAAACCAATCCTTCCTGGGAAACACAGCAGAATATACATTTTCATGTACAATTTTACCATGTCAAATATAAAACACTAATGTATATACTGTGGTAAAAGCAGGAAATTCATGTTATTTTTATGTATGCACAATGCTGTTTAGCTCTTTTGAATATCTTAGTTTAGTAGCCAGTCTTCCTAGTCTAGAAATGCACACAAATTCATAATTGGCTTGTAAATGCTTTATTAGAAGCTCTACACTCATTTCCTCCATAGCCTTCAAAGATCTAGCATAATGATTATCTGGAATGAATTCTGCTCCTTGTTTTAGTAGCAGCTGCATCTGTGCATGGTTAAACTTAGCTGTTAAAGGTTACATAGTGGAATTACTTTTTCAATAACATAAAAATACAAGAATTTTAGCCAGTTCTGATTCAATGTCTCCTTCAGAAAACAGTTGTCTAAATTGCCAGATTTGTAGAAAATCAAGACTATGTTTTTAAGAAAGAACTATTTCACCTTGGCAAATCGGTGACCCAAAGCAAGTTGTGCAGAGCGAGGACCATAACACTGGCCAACCTGGGAAAAAAATTCCACATTGTCAGTCCTGTCTTTAGCACTAATCATCATCAGAGGGTCACTGGGTTGAATGTGAATGTCTTTTGGTTGCTGTAGAAAATTCACAGTAGCTTTGCTGGAAATCAAGCCTTGGACAAAATCAGAGTTTGGTCTTTGGGATCCAGACAACACTGTTTCCTGAGCTAGTGCTTATATGTGTTACCTGGATTCTGAAGTACAGTAGGAAATACTTTGTCATGGCTGTCTTTTTAAAAGGCTTTCACTGCTTGTGCTATGCCTCTATGAGCATCCATTGATTATTTGTCTGTATTTGTCATTTGCTGGAGCAAAGGGAGAAGGCAGGAATAGGAGTCAAATCTCCCCTGAAGCAGTCAAGGACAGTGGATGAGATGTTAAAATGTAAAAGCTAGCACTACAGTGACAGATGTAGAACTCGGGGGTTCCTGGCTTTCACTCTTTACTTCGCTAAATGTGGTGTGATATTACAATAATTTTTGGTTACTATATATGGAACATAAAAAAATTGAATTTTTTTTATTTGTGGATTATTGAATATATTATAAGCACTGTGGCATTTTTTAAACTTTTATAAATGAAAATGCCATCTAAATGAGAAACTGAATATATTTTTCTAAATTTTCCTTTTGTTTTTTTTTTTTGGACTTTTTGCCAACAAATATTATATATCTCTGTATGATGCAAGAGAATTTAATATCAATGTTCTTATTTTATAACAAACTTATATGTGTTTTATAATGGCTAAGTGCCTGGGATGGTGAGATCCTTGAGAAAATATTTAAACAAATGTTCAATGGGTTGAAAATTCTGAAAGTGAAGAATTTTAAGTAATACAAAACTTTGACCACTATCACATGATTTTAGTCCCTCCATGCATCATTTTTGCCATTGGTATTCCAAACTTCTAAGTGATTTTAGTGACTTTTCTCCAAGTTATAGTTTTGTATTTTTCCTTTCAAGTGCTTCAAGTTCTCTGTAGCTTTTTCTCTTTTTCTCTACAGTCATGTACTGTGCAAAAGTGCATAGATCATTTCCATGACTAAAATACACTGGAATGAGAGGAATACTGTGTAGAAGTTCTACCTTAAATCAACTGCAAGTTTAAATCCAGTTGCTTGAGATTCTAAAGGGACAAATAACAGTGACAGGACAAAAGACTGGTGAAAGATAGATTCTAGTTCCTAAAATCTGTATTAAGAATCTATTAGTAGTCAAATTTTCAGAAGTGAAGAGCTGTCACTACTTTTTTTTTAAATTCGGCCCTTCTGGGAGGAAAAAACCCTTCTGGGTTATCTATGTTTTTATTTTGAATTTTTATTTACATTTCACATATTTAAACAAGGATTCCTACAGTTACATCCTAAATCTTGTGATAGAGCATTTGGCTCTGAAGATGAGTCTTTTCCAATAACTGTAAGAAAAATATCCTAGAAAAAAGACACTAAACTACCTTTTCCACTTTTTTAGCTGCCTGCATATGTATTGACGGAAACAACTATTGTTTTACCCAATTGTGAGCATAATGGAGAAGCCCATTTTGCTGACCACAGGAAAATAAGGAGATGATATTATTTAATCAGTTTTATTTTCTAGATGCTGTCCTTTTAAAAAGTTGGAATGGAATTTGACTTTTGGCAAAGTGAAACCTATGTTTGCTCTCTCACAGCCATGCTTCAAAGTTGGCTCCTCTGACAATTATCTGATATTATGTTTTGCACAGCAATAAGCAAAAGTGATTTAAACACTGCTCAGCTCTGCCTCATTTAAAAGGCCTGGTGTGTATTCTCTGAGCACAAAGAGTATCCAGTGCTGCACCGAGGTTTCAATGCCATGAGTCGTGGTGAGTCCTTGGGAAAGTGTGAAAGAACAAAGTAGAAAACCAGCCCTGAGGAAATGGACTTCTACGTATTTTTATAAACACTTTGTTTAGGAGCATATGTACAATAAAATGAGAGAGGAAAGAATATCCCCTTTCTATATGCTTATCATTGTTGCCTGAGTCAACTTAAAATTTCCTTTTGTTCCTCGGTATGTGATCCAACTTCTAAAAGACTCTAGTTTTTGATTTGCAATTGTCTCAGTTAAGATACAGTAAGAAAATGAAAAGCAGATGTCTCACACCTTAAGTCAATCTCATGAGTATTTCAGAGCTGTGCAGCCTATCCAAAGTTCAGCCCTTCCTTGGCAAAGCTTCTTAATTTTCCCACACCTGCAGCTTTGCTGTTTTTATTTTTTGGGGGTTTTTTTGTGTCTCACAATAAGCATAGCTAAAACAAGCAATGCAGTGAGCATGAATGGAGCACACAGTAGGCAATTTGGGGACTCATTCATCACCGATCAATAGAACTGCTCGGACAGTGGATGAGATAGCAAACAATTTGATTTATTATGTTCCATGTTATAATACATGATTTTAAAAGAAATTAAAACCTCTAAACTAAAAACCTTTATCTTATTTATTAACCATTGATAGAAGTAATAAATACGTACTGCCATTTCTTTAAAAATAGCACACGGCTGCGTCTGCAAAATGTGATATCTTCTCTTGACAGGCATAAAAATGATGGATTTTCAAAAGGATTTATAAAATTTTAATATTTTTAGCATAAAGATTCAAATGAATTCAATTAGTAAAGTGAATATATGTTAAGAAAACACAGAAACAGAGATTCCACAAATGCTGAATATGGCAAAACTATTTGGTCTCAATTTGTTCTCGCTGAAGAATTTATGTCTCTTGCAATAAAAATGAAATTATGAAGTTACAGCATTTAGCAACCTATATAATAATATCAGAAATTAATGGATTCTGAAATATGCATGTGGAAAACTGGAATAATGACTACTAGTGACTATAAAAAAATATTTTTCAATGCTTCTTTACCTTTAATGATAATCTCATATCCAGAACATTTTTTCTTAAGACTTCAAAAATTCCTGAAAAGTGAAAGTATGAGTTGGACACCCTTCCCACAAGATTTTCACTTCAAATTACAATTAATTAAAAAAAAAAAAGTTGTTGAAACATTGCAAAAATATTTACCTAATTATCTGAACGAAATTTATAAATATTTTCTGAGTAAACTGGGGAACTGAAGTCTCATCTTCATAGGTTTTTTGAATGAGCAGTAAAACTCAGCAGTAGAAACCAATATATGGAAAGTCAATGAGGTATTCAGTCACAAGTAAAAGACACTGTAATCAATGATAAGCCTAGGTCTGTGGTTTTAAGCAAAGCTGTTTATGCTTCATGAAAAATTTTCTTTGAAAAGGAGCTGCTCTGTTCAAGTATTTTAAAAGCAGTAAAATTAAATTTTGCAGGAGGGAGAGAAATTCTCTGAAGACAGAGATCAATGCCGTGTACCAAAGCTAACAGATTTTAAAAAAAGTATAACTACCCTGTATCTGCCACACGTAATAAATACAAATTCTATTGTAAAAGATTCATGTATTACATAGAGAAATCTTAATGAATTTTGAATTTTTGCAAATTACTTCCTCTTTAATTGAGAGTGGTCTCTAAGTAAACTTCGATGAAGTCTTTCACCTGAAACTTCCCTGACGTTTTCAAAGAAGTACTGAGTAGTTGTTTTTTTATTAGTAAAAATAAGTACATTTGTAATTTCCCTTATTTGTCCATTTAAGGCTATTTTATTCTGTAGTAGATATTCCATAAAAAGATTGCAATTTATCAACACTTTCCACTTGATGTCTATTTCTTTTTTTTTACCAAGAGATTTTTAAACTTTAACAGAAATGATTTATTTCTGAAAGAAAAATTCCAGATAACAGTTAGCACAAAATATACATATGACTATAAGCAGCTGTGACTGGTATCTGTCATGGAAATCAGTCTCCACAAAAGAAAAATGGTTTTGACTGACTTCCAGGGAGCACTTATTTAGGCAGTTGGTTGACAAGACTAAAAATCTTATGCTGCCTGTGAGTGGATGTTTGTGTGTGTTGGTGCTGAGGTTTGTCCTGCACCCACTCTCCTCCATGGTGCAGTAGTGACAGGACTGCTCTCTCCAGAACAACAGAATCAAGTGCCAGACCAGAAAAAGTGCACTTCGAGGTTGTTGGTACACATGTACATACATAGGTACATAATGGATTTGTGGAATGGAAACATCTTAAGCAATCTACTTCCAAATGTGTTAGGACATTGCAAGATCTCATGAAAACAAACTCTTGCATTGCTCACAGGGAAATATGTCCTGTAGCTGCAGCTCAGGAACTTCTGGCTCATTCTTGGTGTTCAAATTAGTAATTCACTTAACCTTTGAGGAAATACTGATTTTTTTCATTATTCGTGATTAGAACTATGATTTTTATAGAAAATAGTGACCACAATTTTCCTAGAGAGCCTTCCTAGATTACTCAGGAAAAGATCTTACTACTTCAACAAGGCCTTAGAAAATAACTGGAGTTATTAAGGTATGGTTTAATTTAACATGATGATGAGCAGGAACCTTTTCCCTGTCAATTTTTTCATGAAATAGTAAAGTAGGGAGAAATATGAGTGCTTCTTTCAGTGTTATGATATGTATATAAAAGTGATGAAAAGAGAAATTGAAGGCTTTGTTGTCTGCCATTTGTTTTTAATGCAATTTGAGGGAAAAAAAAAATCTGAAGCTTTTCACTGTCTGCATTCAATGGAGTCAAAATTCTCTGTAGTGAGAGCTCTGTGATCAGCATTCCCATTTAAAGTTTTGCACTTGGTGGGACAATGTTTTCTGACAAGCTGTTTTCTGACATGATCTCTCTTATATCTAGACCAGCTCCATATGCTCTTTATTAGTACTTGCTAGACTCCTTCCACTCCTTTGACTGAAAAGACCACAGCATCACATAGAAGTGTCCTGCTATTAGGTCAAATACTGGTTAATGGTCCTTTCACATAGAAGTCTCATACCAATCTACTTTGATTCTCCATTACTCTTTTGAATTAATACAATGAATATCCTAAATACCCACCTGTACTGAGAAAGCTTAAGAGCTGATTGAATTGTTTCATAGGTAGGAACTGCCTTCTGCTAGAAAGACATATCTTTATAAATGCTGTTGTGTTTATAATCATTTATTTTATGCATACTAGATATATCTAAAGCACATATGCAATTACCAGAACTGAGAAGGCTTTAGAAATTTAGAGATAACTATTTATAAAGTAAAAGAATAGATAGGAAATTCAAGTTGAGTTATATGAAAGTAATTTTAGCCATTGTAAAGGATATTGCTTTTCTTCCCCTTTTGATTGCATTATAAACTAAATAGCAAGTTGCGCTAAGAAAATTGGCAGAGTTAATTTGTGAGCAGCATTGTAGTGCTTCTTTTTTATTTCAAAATCCCTGAATTTTATTAATGATTGATATAGATAAGACCATTAATTACATGTTGGTAATAAAGACTACACAAGTAAAAATAATTACGTACATTTTGCAGTACATCTCTCTTACATGTAAAATCATGGCATAGAGCATATATTCAGTTAAGTGGTACATATGAACTGAAGATCAAATGCTATTTGTAGTATAACATACTCCAAATAGTTTTTTTTGTGTAACAGATAAAACCCTGTACTCTGCCTACCTTATTGTTAACCAGTTTTCTACACATAGCATCTGTTTACATTAGTAATGTAATTGCTGTGATAATAAGCTCATTGATTTAGTATCTAAGGAAAAAATCAGTCAGGACATCACATTTGTCTTGCTTTACTTGACAACCTATCTTCTACACTGAATAGACAATGTCAATTCTTCCCATTGTTTCAGAGAAATGGAGCAACACAAAACCCCAGAAAGACCTCTTCTCTTTGCCAGCTATTGCCATAAAAATGTTTGCAGCAGCTAACTGGTATTGGACAAATTTAATTTTAACAGTGGCACAAGGCCAGTACACTTCAGCATAGGAAAATTGTATTTATTTGTTATTCAGACAGTATGATGGCCTTATCTTTCACTTGATGGTTAAGCAGAAAAGGACTGTGAAATGCTGAAAGTGAAATGAAACAAAGATGCAAACTTTGGTTAAACTGTCTCACTGGGATTTTTTCCCCTACTTTTAAGCATGTTTTATGTGAAAATATGTTGGAAAAATGCTCTCTTACTAGGAGTTAAAAAGCAATTTACGAGATTGTAAGATATCTATGTACTTGGGTTCAAGTCCTAAAATTAAAGAGGAAAAAATAATCAGTCGTGAGTGTTAAAATATAGAACAATCACAGGTTTATGATTTGTTTTCTTTATCTTATTGACAGTGCTGCCTTAATATGTCCTTCTTGCTGCAAATTTGGGTTTTGTAAGGTTTCAAAAATCCATGGTTCATTATGAGTTCGTGGGCTGAAATTGAGAAAGTTGAAGTTGTGACCACGTGTGATGTTCACGCTACAGAGGACGAGAGTCTGTCCCCTGTACCTCTCTGCTGCCCACAAAGCCCAGTATTCACCACAGAGCCTGTACCCAGCAGTGCTGAGTGACTTCTGCCTGTAATTTTTTGTAGATGACCAAAGAGTAAGAGAAATTTCGTTCTCCTGTGGTGGTGAATCTCAACTCACCACTTTATAGACAGCACAAATGAACTCACATTATATACAACACGAAATAATACTGCTCAGTATTAATACAGAAATAATACTAATACTGAAATAATACCACTCATATGCACCAGTATGTGGCAGAACAAGAGTTAATGGCTTCAAAGTGAAAGAGAGTAGATTTGGATTAGATATTAGGAAAAAAATAAAGTTACTGTGATGATGATTATGAGGCACTGGAACAGGTTACCCAGATAATCTGTGGGTGCCCCATCCCAAGAAGTGTTTAAGGACAGGTTGTATGGAGCTCTGAGCAGCTTAGTCTAAGTGAAAGGTGTCCCTGCCCATGGCAGGAGTGTTGTAACTAGGTGATTTTTAAAGTCCTTTCCAACCTAGGCCATTCTATATTTCTATGATACCTTAAAAACACTGCCATTAGTTACCATGTGCTTCACAAAGACAGTTAATCTCTAAACATTTTAGAGAGGAAGGGAAGAAATACTCTTCTCCTTTTAAGGATAAGATGAAAAAATGCATTTCAAGTATTATATACTATGGTGTGCTCTCCAGGAAATGAACTGAAAGAGTAAATTTACCTCACTTCCCTTCAACATCAGAAAAGATTCAGTTTTCCTTTCCTCTACATAGCCTTTGTTTTAATTGAAAGTGGGAAGAAGACTTACATTGTGAAGAGTCAGAAGAAATGAAGATGTGCAAAACAGTCCTTATCATGGAGTGTTAATTACCTATGCAGTAGTTGTACTTACAAGATGAGAGCAACCAAAGACAGGTTGTTCTTTGTTTCCAAACCAGATGTGGGATAGCAGAAGTGTGGCCTCACAGCTCATCTAAATTCTGAATTCTGGCAGGCTGACAGCTGCTCCTTTTCTGCTGATTAAGAAACACCAACAAACAACCAACCAACAATTTTTTTTCCTTTTTTTTTCCCTTCAAAAAGACCTTCTTGGCCACTTGTATTTGTAAACTCAAAAATGGGCTCTTCCCATTCAGTGTTTTAACTGTGATTACTAAAAAGGAGGTATTGTTAAATTGGAGAAGACAGGCAAGGTTGGGATGAGATGCACTAGTAGGAATAATGATATACCACACATTTAGCTGATGTATCAGAAAAAAATGACAATTACAATTGAACGTTGTACCATTTTTTTCCACAACTCTCCTGGACAGAAGCCTTGAAAAGTGTCTCCAGAATGAAGTCCTTTCTTGTCAGACAAATGAAGTCTATTCAGTTTTGGCCCCTTAGAGATTGCTGTCAGAGTTCAGACCTGACACAGGTCCAGACCCCCTTCTGCTCCACATAAGGTAGAAAATCTGTGTTTCTGCTCTAATTTGCAGGATAGTATTTTAGGTCTCTTGGTGTTCTTCCACTTCTCAGAAAAAAAATCAAAAGGACATGATGCTAATGATGCCCAAACCAGTAAGTTTGGGTCTAGAGCAGGGCCACAAAGATGGTCTGGGGGCTGGAACACTGCTCCAATGAAGACAGGCTGAGAGAGCTGAAGTTGTTCAGCCTGGAGAAGAAAAGGCTCCAGGGAGACCTTAAAGCTGCCCTCCAGTACCTGAAGGGAGCCTACAAGAAAGCTGGAGAGGGACTTTTTACAAAAGCATGTGGGGATAAGGCAAGAGACAATAGCTTTAAACTGAGAGAAGGTTACATTAGAGACAAATTCTCTAGTGCAAGGGTAGTGAGACACATGAATAGGTGGCCCAGAGATACTGTGAATGCCCCACTCCTGGAAGTGTTCAAGGCTATGCTGGATAGGGCTTTGAGCAACCTCATCTAGTGGAAGATCCCCTGTGGCAGAGAAGTTAGAACTACGTGATATTTCAGGTCCCTTCCAACAGAAAATGTTTTATGACTCTATAAAATGTGGATCTTTATGGGCATTACCTCAGGGTGGACAATATGCTACTGTGATTCTACATTCGCTTGATATCTGGGAGAGATTTGGTAGGGTACCTTCATATTAAGAGTTGCACATCACTTATAATTTTGAAGATGTATTTGTTCCAATCCCAGCTGAACATTTTTTTTTTCCTCTAATACTAATTTCTCTTTGAAGAGAAATGAATATTTGGGAAGATGTAAAGAAGTATTTTGTGTTTGTCACCATGCTAACAGCTTTCCCAGTGCCCTTTTCTGAAGCTTGGTTATCTAGTTTGAGGCATATGCCCAAGCTATAAATTAAGATCTTCTGTATGCTTAGACTATGTATATTGAGGACTTTTCATATGCATGTGCATGAATATGCAATTATTGCTGTAATGTAAAACAAATAATAGAGATGTCCAAAATAATACATGTATTTAATCAGATTTAAAGATATTTATTTCAGTTTTAATATTTTTCCTCAGGAAACTGTGCCTATTAAAAAAGCTTTCTTGACGTACAAACTAGTCCTGAGGTTCTGTAGCATACACATCAATAGCATCAGAAACTGGGACTGGAACATGAGCCTTCTTCCTACTGTGTCTACCTAACTAAAATGTTCTTCTTCCTATAACAAGGGAGTTCAGAAGGTTGAATCAAAAGAAAAGATGTACATCTGGATAGCTGATAGTAGCTTAAACAGTAGTGAAATATGGCTAATGGGTCCTAACCAAAGAGGACAGAAGGCATCCATATCCAATCCCCATCATCTAAAGGCATCCACTCTGATTGCAAACAGGTTTTATCTAATGATTTCCACACAGGAAAGTTCTGGAGTGATATAAATTTTAGTTTCTTTTTTTCTTTTTTTTTACTTTTTTTTTTTTTTTTTCTTAACTTGACCTTTCCCCTCAGAAAAATAAAACTAGTGGAAGTGCAGCTCTAGAAAGAGCAAACTGGGGAACACCTGTGGGAAAGCAGATTTCACTGCAGAAAGATGAAGGCTCACTATACTAGGGGCCTGTGTTAAATCTTCTTGTCTGCTGCTACCTGGGCAGAAACACTGGATGAGAATAATAGGAGAGAAGATGAGAGAACAGTTTTCTCCTTCATTCCGAGATGAAAGATGTTTTTCAGTTGGAGATGTGTCAGTCAGACAAAAACTGGTGATTTATAATAAGTCACCTTCATTCTATACTCACATCTGAAAATAACACCTCTCTGTGGTTACGCCAAATTGTGTTTGCCTACTTTCTTCAGGGCAGGTGGGTTTTTCTGACTGTCCACTGAGTAAAAAAACCACTGGTGGTTTTTATCACCAATCATCAGAAAAAAGACTGCAGAGTAAGTATGGTGCTGTTTTGGAAAAGTTTTATGCTTCTTGTTGGAAACAGCTTTGGAATTTATTCTTTCTTTTTCTTCCATTTCTTTCACATTCACTGTTTTTGTGTAGGTTCTCTTCCTTTACTGTCTTTTACTCAGTGCTGGACTGTTCTGTGGGAAATAAATTTCTTTCAGGTAGAGGCAGAAGATGCAAGATATTCTTGGATGTTCTATATTAAATTAGCAGGCTCTGTACTTAGTCTTGATAGAATATTACAAAAATTTTACTTGTACACTGCAGTTTTTACTTGTAGGTGGTTTTACAAGTAGAGAACAGGTTTTGAAAATTGTAGTCCTGGGAGATCAAATGACATGAAGATGATGGATTGCTAAGGATATCTTGAAATGAGCAGTGCCTGTTCCATTTATGAATGGAAGTCTTCAAGGTTAGAAATGAAAGCTGAAACATCAGTAGTTATAGCTGCTCGAAGTGAAGGAATAGTTCTGAAATGGAGTTATGTATAAGCTGCTTCATATATCACCCTTTGTTATGGTTTAAAATTTGAGTGTAGGTGTGAGCAACCACTATAAATTGCCATGGAGATTAGTATTTCAGTCACTGAGGTCACACTGACTTGTCCAGGAACTGTTTGAGGTAAAATTAACAGCATCTTTATATTTTATCTCCTTTAGTTAAAATCTATTAAAAGAAGACATGCCACTACTTGTAAACTTCACTTTTAAAAGAAAATCCGACTGAGTGTTACTGGAGTTTGCTACTTAAAGCTTCTGACCTTATGTCTTGTATCAATCAAACACTTCTGGGCTATCTCAAATGGCATTTTCCATCCCTACCTCTTCTGGCTGTCATGGAAACGCTGTGCACCCTGTTATAAAGGTACTGTAATACTGCTGGGCCGAGCACAAATCACATTAACAGTGGAGTTGGAAATCAACTTAGACATAATAATGGTTGTAGCTTAGGGAAATAGCCCCTTGCCTCTCTTCTAGACAGCTCCAAGTCTGAGCACTTCCCAGGAAACCAGGTTCCATTTCCTGGAGGAAAGCCATCCTGAGGGACACCTGCAATTCTGCAATGAGGTGATGAAAATGGCAGGCATGAAATCCCTGCATCCACTGTGTTAGCTGCAGGCAAGTTTCCTCTGAGATCTGTGATTTATGAATGACACTTAGCTTTTGCCATCCAATGCCTTTCCTCGTCCCCTCTCAGAGTGAAAAGCCCACAGCTCTGTTTTTAACTGTCATTCCAGAAGAAATCCTGGAAATTTCACTCTTTCACCCTCTCCTCCCATTTCTATTGAATGAAATGGCAGCAACTGCTCCACCATTAGGATCAATATCCAGGCCATTATGCTGGCAAAAGAAGCAGCAAATCACATTTACGTGGATTGTCAGATTCATTATTATAAGCAGATGGCAGTCCTTGCACTACAATGCTGCTGAGAAAAGACTGACATCATTTCAAATTAAAATCTATAATGCTAATACACATCTCTAACTCTTTGTACAGGCCTAAGTGCATTAATCTTCTGAATGATTTGCCAACGTGTGCACTGCTTTAGGTGTTTTCACTTGAGTGGAGCTAAAAGGAGAGCTTTTAACTGAGAATGGTTGACATTTATTCGTACAGATTGATAAAAGTTAACATGCAATTTTCTTTACTAGTAGCTCCCTAATAGGAATTAATGGGACATTTTGAAGAGAAAATGCCCACTTCAGAAGGCCAGTTTAAGAAATGTGTTAACCACTGAAGAGAAAAATACATTAGTAGCATCTCCCTTAGACGAACTGCTTTCAAAATAATTGCTCACTAAAAAAAAGCAGGGCATTTTAAAAATGTGTTGTAGACTTGTCTAGGTATGCAAATAAATTTCATTTTTCAAATGTGGGCAAAAAAAATTGGAAATTTTTATGATCAGAGACTGTCAAAATTTTGAAAAATGAACATAAAATCAGTCTGTTCTTTTAATACACATAAAGTGGAAGATGGTTCCCAGAAAAGAAGTTTCAATATTTCAGGGATGATTATATTTGCAGTGTCTAAAAAATAAATCCTGTCATCATATTTTCTATAGCATGCTCTAAAATATCAGTATTTTGTACATGGTTTTTAGGACATGGAGGCTGATTCCTCAGTACTTCCACCTTTCTCCAGAAAGGATATATTCAAGAGAGAGCATCTTCTAGTGATTGAACTATGGACAGTGTGCTGTCAGGCTGCCTAACCATGAGAATGAAATCTAGCGAAATACTTCTAGAGAAATGTTTGCATCATTAGGGGCCGTCCTGGACTTTTTCTGCCTGCAAGTACAAAACTGAATAATGCCACACTGGAAGCCATGTCATCACACTGTATTCCAAGTTAAATATCTTTCCTTTTGAAAGGGCTTAATAGGTGAGGAGCATTATAGTGATGCAGCTGATTGGATTAATGGGGCAAACAAAATTCCTGTGTTTTCTCTACATGTTTTCCTTGCAGAAGATTGTTTTAAAACATCCAGATTAACTACAAAGCCATAAATCTCTGGAATTCTCCCATCAAAATCTTTATAAATATATATGTTATTGCAGAAAGGCTTAGCTTTGCCAAAGAACTAACTGAAAAAATAAAGTTTGGTAAAATGTTTTTACCAAACCCAGGTAGGATCATTTGTGCCATTTATTTTTATCCAGAGATTTAAGCTCAAAGGAAACAGAGCCTTCAAATCTACCTTATGTATTTTCTTCTCCCAGTGTATGCCAGTGTCACGTGCTAACATTAATTACTTACTTCTTTAAATATCATTGATGTTTAATTTTTCTGAATTCTTTTGTTTTTAGCATATCTGAAACCTGATGTCTCTGTATTTCATTCATATTTGCTCACCTTAACAAGAAAAATTGATTTTTTAATATTTTCTTGTTCCATTCATCTGACTCAGCACTAAAATCTAGTTTAGCTTGCCCAAACCAGTTGTTATGTGCAGCAATAGAAAATAGCATGCTTCACTAATATAAATAATGTACAACAGCTTAATAATTTGTTTACCTAGTTTGGTTTTTTTTTTGAGTAGGGATTGATTGTATTACAAATGACAAATTTGAATAACAGAGTATGAGGAGAAAAAGTAGTTGCTCTTTTTGGGGAGTTGCTTTAAGACATAATGCATAGAGAGCTGCACAGCAAGATTCAGAAAGAGATAATGAAAGACAATTTAATTTTCCAAAATTTTACAGGAAACGTCATTCAAGAAAATTAAACTTGAAAGAAAGCTATGTACCTATTTACAGCTATATGAGTCTGATCCTGCAAAAAAATTGCTGTTTCATGAAAAATCTTGTGTATTTGGAGGTTCCAGTTTATATGGATGTTGAAATTTACCAATTAACATAAGAACTTTACATCAGCTTTTATTCATCAGCTTTAACTCGTGACTAACAGAGAATAAATTAGTAAGAATTCTGAAAAACTAAAAATTCACCTATGTTTTGATATGTTGAACAGGGCTTATTGTGATATTTGAATAATTTTAATCTATTTCTTGGTAAAGTTCTCTACTAATTATTGAAGTCCAAAATGTGATGCACATCTTTCAGGTTTCTTGTTTAGGGATTACAGATAAAAAAAGGTACATCCAGGGTGTTAAAATTTATGGTTCTGATTATTTAAAGTACATGAGTTGCATCTGACATTCATTTAAGAATTTCTTTTCATGGCATAATATTTAAACTTCCTAATTAATGGATAAAAGAAAGATATGGGAAATATGTAATTTACAAATTGAAAAAAGCTCTTAAAAGTTTTGCAGAACATCTGGAACTTTTCCACAATAGTCTTGAAATAATATACTCCAAGCCATAGATCCCATTATAGTGCAGCTCACATATGTACTACCATGACTACTCCATTGGTTTCTCATATGTGGATTGCATGGATTCATTAAGTGCAGTACACACTAACATTCCTCACTCTGAGTTGATTAGTCAAGTTATTAACATCCAAAATACTGCTTCTGAATTGTCAAATCTGAATAGAGATTTCCCTGAGATGTAGCTCCACAGCTTATTTTAGAATATGGCATTTCTCCCAAGTGACTCTTAGTGACACAGTTTGAACGCTGTAGTAGCTGGTTAGCAAACTGTGAATTAGTATTTTTTGAATACGTGAAGTAATAGGCTGTTTTTGATCTGTGGCTGAAGATACAAGAAACATTGACAGGTTGTGTGTGCCTCACATTCAATCTGAGTCCTAGAGTGTACATTTCTTTCCCCACTCCCCCCTTTGCTTTGCCTGCATTGCAGTTTGTTTTACTGACTGAACACTTAAAGAGATATCTACTTAAGGATGTCAAAGGTGTAGTAAATGGGAGGCAGGCCACTGGGAGACAAAATAGGGAGGTCATTCCGCCTGACCTCCTCCTGTTTTTTCCCACTAAGAAAGCTGCTGCTCAGCTGACTTAAGATTGAGAGACAAGGCAGAAAAACTGCAAAAACAGTATGAACTCAACCTGTTTGGTGGTGCACTTTCTACTTGCAAAAGGTTTTTTTCCTTCATGCTGGTCTCCTGTTGCAGTTACTCCCTTCAGAAATGCTACAGTTTATTATTTCTTCTCTGTTATTCACCCTGCATGCAGGTTGTGTAAGTGAATGGAAATTCAATGATAAAGTTCTCTCTGGCTTTAGTTAGTTATATAGAGATTAGTTTCAATAGTTAAGCTAGGATTCTCAGTAGCTGATGCTTTTGTTGACATTGCAAAGAGGATTTTTGTCTTTAGGTGATATATAAGGCTTCTGTAATTTCTTGTTGTGGCATTAGCATATCGGGAAGGGAATCCCAACCTTTAACCTCACAGCTATATTGATGAGGTGCAAATTGATTTCTAGTGTGTATTCAGCCTCTGAGCTGGGCAGGAGGGTCCCAAAAGTTCAGCCAGTAAACATTCAGGCGAGTGCAAGTGAATGGCATGTGGAAGAGAAGCGACAAGTGTGCTCCACTTGCAGGAATTGTGTACTTTTCTCTTACCCAATGCCTGGCAGATCATGTCCACTTTGACATCTCCTTGTTTTGCTAATCACTAGAAATGGGGAATATCTTCTGCACTGGCATCCAGCATAACGAAGAAGCACCTCTGTTCTTCAGACATAAGAGGTTTCAACCCAGTGAAGTGTAAGGTAGCCCTAAAAAAAGTCTAAAGAGATGTTTCAAAAGCATTTGTACTTTACAGGTTCTTACCACAAGTAATTTTCTTTACTGGAGCTCACTCTCAAATCCAAGAGTGTTTTATTATGAACTTGTAGAGAAACTAGTTATATAATTTACCCATAGAATGAGAGAGGAGCAGTTTGTCTCAGAACTGTATCACAAAATCATTAAAAAAATCCATATGCAGTAAACTGAAGTGGAAAGAGTGTAATTTAAAAAAAAATATTAAATTGGCTTTTGATAAACATGCATACTCAAATTCTTCTTCAACTTATTTTTATAAGTACTACTCTTGCTACTTGAGGTTTATATTAAAAATATTTTATTCTCTTATATTTTTCCTATATTTAGATACGACTAGAACCCACACTTTAAAAATTACAAATCTTTCTGACGAGAGAATATATGCAGCTGGGAAATAAAGGTTTGCAGTTTCATGGGTTAAGCACCTAGGAGACAAGGCTGGAGAAAATACCAGTGCATGAGTGTATGGCCTGACCAAACCTTGACAAGTGAATGATTTTGAGAGAGATACTTCTCTCTCCTGTGTTGTAATAACTCACTTTCTTTGATAGAAATTAGATTATGTTAGTTTGACTTATGTCAACACCTCTGAGAGTGAGTTCAAGTCCATGATTCTGGGTTTAGGCGCTAAACTAATTCTGGGTTTACAAAGGCACTAAAATTTTAGAATACAAAGTAGAAAGACTCTCAAACGAAATGGGGAAAAACAAATGCTCACACAGCATTTATAACCTAGTTGTATTTCCTGCCATGGATTTTAGTCTAAAAGGTTTGTTTTTGTGTTTGGGGTGGGTTTCTTTTTTTTTTTGTTTGTTGGATTTTTTTTAATAGAGGCAGATAAATTCTTGGGAAATACCTAATTCATACTGTTCTGTTAATAGAATTTTTAATGCAAATTTTTTTGCATATAACTGTGAAAAATAACAGTAAATAGGAAATGTTTGGGGTATAACTCTACCTTCAGGAAGAAATTGAAACAAGATTTTAATCATAACCAAATCTACTTACATTCATTACCTGAAAATGTCAGTGATGCACCAGTGCTGGTCCCTAGTTTCTCACATCAGCTGTACCATTAAATAGCTTTCTTTCCCTTTTCTAAGCTTGAGGTCTTCCTATGGTTTATTGTCTCTTAAATGATTCAAAATAATGAATAGATGTCTATTATTTAAAAAAATTTCTGAAAATCTCTGGAAAAAGGAAATAAACAAACAAAGAAATGGTAAAATAATAGCAAGTCATAGGGATCCAATAATCCACTTCATATTTTATTACATTGTGCCTTGTGCTAACTTAAGGGTAAATATTTCCCTTTTTTCTTTTCCAGGGGTTAACTACATAGTTATTGATACTCTATGCTGGGTCTATATCCATACAGAATTTATTCATATAAGCAGCTGAACTTTAAAAATCTGAGATTAGGTTTTAGTCAAGTGTTATGCCAATAAAAACAGAGAAAAATTAAGAATAAATACAAATAGAATGGCACCAGAATTGAATGTTTTAACCTATTCTCTGGAGAAGCAAGTAATATTTTAGTGCAGGAGTACTCAAGACCCGGTACATGAATATGTGAACAGGATGAATCGCTTGTCCTTAAAAATGTTTTGTGTAGGCATTTTTAAAGCAAAATACTTTGCCAATTACAAAAGGTAGAAAATATCAATTAATCATCATTTATTAATATACTTCATTTGAAGAGATTGCTTATGATTTAAAAACAAACTCATTTTAATGAGATACTTAAGTTTAGGGATGTGAGGCACAGGCACAGAGCATCCTGCAATGCAGGGAAAGTGCATTTCTCAAATGGCAATTAGTTTTTCCCTGTTACTGATTCACTAGGTGTCTTCTGTCCAGTGGGGCAGCACAAGTGGGGGTGGCCCATCGGATAAAGAGCTCCAAATGAGAATGATAGATGTGCTTTAAAGCTAGCCATCTGTACTTACTTTCAAAGGTGCTGAACTAGTGATTTTTTTCCCCACTTCCTCCTTTTTTTCATTTCTCATGATACACATTTGCAAAAGTACAGAATCTCCAGTGAATGGCAAAGTGGGATGCGGACAAAGGTTTTCCTTACTCGGAAGGGATGAGCATGGTGTAGAGTGAAAAGTTCATTGTATGATGGATGAGCCAGGGAGTATGAAGGTCACTCTGTCAACAGCACACAAGAGAGGATTATGGGTGACAACAGCTCTACAGTCCTGGCAACTAAATTGTTTACAAAATGCAATAATAGAGAGTTGTAAGAAACTTCTCCAAGTTTGTAATTGCAAAAGGATCACCAGGACAAATAAGCTGAAGGGTTTTTTGGATATCTTGGGGAACATTTCAAAAGTAGAGATATATTGTCACTTTGAAAACTAAGATCATCTGTTCCTTTTAAAATTAGATTATTACTAAGAGACAAAGGATTCCCAGCTCAAAGCAACAACCACAGCAGAACCCCACCACCCTATTCTGAAAAAAAACCCCAACCAAACCACAAAATAAAATAAATTTATATTAATTTCAACTAACACCAGCCAAAAAAAAAAAAAAGTTTTACAAGATACTGCTGTGTGCTGAATGAAAAGAAAGGACTCCTATTAAGTTTTAAATTGTGCAAAATTACTCTTATTCTGTTTAACAGATTATTTTTAAAGTCAATCAGTTAATGTTCTAATAAAAAATGGCCATAGGCACAGCTCCTGAAGTGACCCTCAAATGCCCCAGTATTTGCATACTTTATTTTCTGCCAGCTTAAAAATAATATAGAATAACCTGAGGTTGTTATAAAATGTTAATCACATTAACATTATAAACCCTAGTATTTAATTACAACTTTCTGCCATTTTTTACTTGTTTTTCTTTCAAATAAACACAGTTTTGGGATGTCTGAATGTTAAATTGGCTAAGACTGGAATATGGAAAGTGTAACATTTAATACCATAAAATTTCATTATGATTTAATCATGTTCTAGAAATGCTTCCTTTGAAGTCCCTTATTTTGAAAAGAAATGTATCTTAAAAACGTGACCAGTTAATATATCAAATTTCTGTACAAATGTTTTCCTAAACAAAAGAACACAGTTTTATATAAAAAAATCATCCTCAAAATATACACCATCTATTCTCCAGCTAAACAGAACCATATACAGAAAGATTTCCAGGCACCCACCAATGTGAGAATATGCCAGAAGCAATAGTTTCTGTCCATATCAAAGCAGTGTACTGGATAGTGTTTTTACACTGACTTAAAGCTGTGATAACAGGCCTTTTCAGATATGCCATTTCTTAAATAAGGCACCCTTCATTTAACCAAGTGTTCAGTATTGCCAAATCTATAAAGCTAAATTGCTTTTTTATAAGGTAGAACCTTACCTGTTGGATAAAGTATGTGCAGTGAGGCTTATAAATGCTCATAAAGGGAAAGTATGGATGGTAAAAGTATCCATTACCTTTTGGAAAAAGGACGATTATTTCAAAGAAAATGCCAGCAGTGGGAGACATATAATAATAATTTAGGAGGAAAAATAAAACTGACTTTTTCCCAGTACCACTGTTAATAATACAACTACTTCTTTTATATTAATTAAAGAATGTTTCTTGCTTGCTATATATTTTTAGTTAGCAGCCAAGTATTTTGTACTTTATAGCAAAGACTGGACTTCAACCAAATTGGGAGCAAGTGTGCTGTGGAAAGCTGTTGGGGAAAACTTTATAACATAGTGTCTATTAATGAAGGACAAATTAATTTAATAGATCTCCCTGTAAATCAACATCTGTTGGTAAATTGGCTTGTGGAATTGCTGTGGGTGAAATTCACTTTTGTGTACTGAAATGGCTCAGTTCAACTTTTGAGTTGG
Source organism: Molothrus ater (assembly GCF_012460135.2). NCBI lineage: Eukaryota > Metazoa > Chordata > Aves > Passeriformes > Icteridae > Molothrus > Molothrus ater. The sequence goes on along the minus strand of NC_050478.2, from coordinate 90,543,177 downwards.
GTTAGACTTTTTACCTACCAGTAAGATATAGATAAATGGCTGAAGTGCTTTTTTCTAAGATACAATGCTAGGCTTTCCTATGCTGGTACAAACACATAAGAAGATCTGAGGAAAAGAAAAAGCCAAATTTCCACATTCCAAAGCTCACCTTTGTATCAGCATTTCGACTACTTCATAATAAATAAATCATCTTGCTTTGGTCTGAGGGGAGCACTTGTGTAATTTAATTTTTATCCAAATGAACCTGGTAGCATTTATTCTGCATCAGTGTCCTGGAAAGGCTTTATTGCAGTATCTGAGGAGGCTTTATTTTAAGCCTCCTCAGATACTGACCTTTGCCAAATATACCTGACTTTGAAAGTGTCTGTTCTACTGATGGACAGTGTCCAGTAACTGCACTTCAGAAAGAACAGAAGAGAATATTACATGCTTATTTTATAATCCCTAACATCTGAAGCACAACTGGTTGTCCATTTAGGATGGGGAGTGATAAGAAGATATTTAGGGGTCCAAACGAGGAATTAAGAGCTCTCATTTCTAAGACGATCTCCAAAATTCCAGATTGGATCAGACTCTCTGTCCTTTTTTGGGATTTGTTAGGATACAAAGAACCACTGTGATGAACTCATCTGATTATGCAAAAAAAAGACTGGTCAAAAGTTCATTTTACCATGAATGAGAACATATCAATTTTAGGGGAAAAAAGTCCAGTCTCAGTTTTCTTGTCATGGAGAAATTCCCATGATCCTTTAAGATTTGTCATTTTTCTTCCTGAAGAGTTCTATTGGGTTTGCATGGACAGGTTTGCAACTGGGCTGGGGTGGAGGGGGTCTAAAAGGACAAATATGAATGGCTTCTGTGAGAAGCTTCTCACACCTCTGACAAAGCATAACTCATGCCAATATCGCAAGTTTGGGGATGAAAACATCTTTTGTCTCCTCTCTTTTTTTCCAAAGGCTAGCAAATTGGCATAATGTCATGTTCTTAAGCTGCTCACTACGAATGAATTATTTCCCTACTCTATTGTCACTCTTAGAGGGTACTGTCCTATCTGAAATATCAGAACTTCCTTCCTTCCTTCCTTCCTTCCTTCCTTCCTTCCTTCCTTCCTTCCTTCCTTCCTTCCTTCCTTCCTTCCTTCCTTCCTTCCTTCCTTCCTTCCTTCCTTCCTTCCTTCCTTCCTTCCTTCCTTCCTTCCTTCCTTCCTTCCTTCCTTCCTTCCTTCCTTCCTTCCTTCCTTCCTTCCTTCCTTCCTTCCTTCCTTCCTTCCTTCCTTCCTTCCTTCCTTCCTTCCTTCCTTCCTTCCTTCCTTCCTTCCTTCCTTCCTTCCTTCCTTCCTTCCTTCCTTCCTTCCTTCCTTCCTTCCTTCCTTCCCCCATACCCTACCCATCTTCCTTCTCTCATTCCAACTCCTGCTCATGGTGATGTTAAAAGTTGGTATGGATAAATTTATTAATGACATTTTTTTTCCTCTAGACTGAGAAACTATAGGGAAAGTAATCAACCTACAGAGGATGATATCAGCATACTTTCTTAAACTGATAGGGCTAAACTACTTAGGAAAAACACTACTGGATTGCTTTGGACTTTTGCAGAAAATGTTACAGAAATTAAAGCATCCGCCTTAGTGAGCTCTCCCCTGTATAAGAAGTGCGAACTGAATTAGACTGGATTAATTGAACCATACCCCAACTCTTCTTGGTAAATTTTGACAGTGTTTTGTGGCTAGAATAGACATATCCTAGCATGTTTATGAGTAGTGCAATGCAAAGATTCAAGTTTGGCTTCAGAGATCTCAGTGTACCTCCAAGGACAGTGACATTTTAAAATTCAGTGATCTAGATTGTGTCTAAATAAAAAGCTGGAACTTCAGAAACAGAGTGGACACGCAATTCTTTATTTCAAGAAAATTTTTCCAGTGAAGGGTTTTATAAGTTCACCAGTTATATAACTAAATTTAGAGTTTGCATCACAAATTTGAGCTGATTACACCAACTTTAAGAAAATACTTAAAATTTTTAAAAAAGCACATTTAAATACACTGTTACGTAAAGTGAAGGATTAACTGAAAACAAAGGAAAATCTGACATTTCAAATGGCATTTAATGTACAAGTATTTTTTGTTTGAATACTGAAAATCATTCATTAATTTGTACCAAATAAAAACTCCACTTGAGACATTCAGCAATGCTAACGATAATTGAGTACTCAATTGGAAAGGCCTTCAATATAGGTTGATGTAGTACAAATGTCAGGGGAGATTATAACTACTCTCTTAACTATGATGGAAATCTCCAGTCTGTTAAAGGTAGGAAGTTAGAGGGAATAAACCAGAACAAAATATCTTCATCATATATGATGCTTAATGTTCCTGTTACCACACTCAGAGTGTCCCTTTTGCCTCATGTCCTTTTTCAGAAAATCACTATGCTCTTTCTTTTGGTAAAACAAATAATTTTGCAATGTTCTTTGTGGTAGTAGGTGTCCCTGCATTGTTTGCCTTTGCAGCACTTGAGGAGCTCAGATATTAAAGCTCCACATTCCCTGAAGCAGCAGGGATGCCCTGCCTGGGAGGAAGGGGTGGGCTGGGGTGAGCTGTGTAGCCCCTCTCTCCTTGCAGTCCTTGTTGATGCTCTGTGAGGCAATGCTGGGGGAAGAGTGGCACCAGGGCGGAGACCCAGGAAACGGCAGTGAGCCACAAGCTGGCTCCAGCGGGTAGTTCCCCCTGTTACCTCAACCAGAACTTTACAATTTCCTATTGAGGAGTCTTTTCAGGGTGTATTGACAGGAGTGGCAGACAGGGTAATGAAAGACAAATTCCATAACGCAAAAGGCAGAGGCGCTGACAATGAGATCAGAGAGCTGACCCCTGACCCAAAGTCAGCATTTTCTTTTCTCTCCTTCTTCTTCCCTCTTTCTTTCTCAGTTTACTGTTTCAGGTTTGCTTATTATATGGAACAGTCTCAATTGTGACCCTGAGCCCATTATTGCTTTGGCTTTTCCCCTTCCCTCAAATGATTGTTTGGAAAATGGCCCCAACAATGTGGAAAAGATGCTGATAAGTATAGAAAAGAGATGTTAATGAGAAAAGCTTGGAGATGCTTGCAGTTTTTATCAAAAAAGAATAAAAGGAAGAGTAGTGTTTTCAGTGCTGGTGATAACTAGATTAGTGCAAACCTTCTCTGTGCATTTATGTAAGTTTGTTGTGGTGTGTGCGTGATGAAGTCCTTCTGTCAGCCACTTTCACCAAGAGGATAGAAGCAGTGTCATTTCTTTTCCTGTAATGATTTAAGTCTTCAAGCTGTAACACCAAGATGTGAAAGATGTCTGTGTTGTCATTTTTCAATCAAGCACTTAACACCCTTTTTTAGCCTTTTCCTGCAGAAACACATTTGTGTGTTAAAATAACTAATGTTATTGATTTAGCTCATGAAAAGGGGAAAGTATACTGTTTTACCTTAGGGGTGGCAAGACTGTCATTCACTGAATACTAGACATCTCACTTCTGAAGCACATAACTTCTTTGGTCCTATGTTCTTTTAGGATATACTGTCTCACTACTATTTTTGTTCTGACATTTACACATTTTAAACATCTAGAAAGGTCTCTACTTTAATGTCTGAGTAATGGCTAGTTGAAATAGCCCAGTTATACAAATCAAAAAGATGCTTTTCAAAACTTTTCTTCTCTTTGTTATCTCCAAGTTTCCTTACTTTTGGGGTGCTCTTCAGACACTGTGTGTGATATGTCTGTTATAGTGCATTAGTCTCACTGATATTCAGTTCCATGTTCCAGTTCCAGCTAGTTCCATGTTCTCCCTATAATTTTAAACTTTTTCAAATTTCATGAGTGCACTGAGGACCATGTCACCAAAGACATTAAAAAAATCAAATAAAATTGTTTGTGCTTGTGGAACAGAAGACTTGTCATAGAAAATAGATAAACCCCAAATTACACTATTTTTATACATATATATATATATTATATATATGAAAATAGTGTTTTAACATCCACAACCTACTAGGGACTTGAAGTCAAACAAAAAGGGATGGAGAACAAAAAAAATCCAAGGCTAAGAATCTTCAAGTTGTTTCTTTCCCAAGGTCATCACGTTGTGAAGGTTTGGATGCTAAGTCAAGGGTGTGCTCATGAGAAATAAACCTTTTCTTTGACAAATAGAACCGGGAAGACATTGCCTACTGTCTTTATTAAAAATATTCTCCACCATAACTGATCTGAGCCTTGAAGAACACAATTTTAAGGCATGCTGCATTATCTGCAGTGCTGTTCATAGCAATAATTTAATTGTAGACAAAAAAGAGCAGTATCCCAAAATTTTAGGTATTGTGAACCTGTACAAGAAAATAAAAACTTCTATCAGGAAAAGGTATAAGGAAAATAGAAATTAAAATTTCTGAAATCTATTGGCATGTTTTATAATTGTAAAGGTAAAGGTAGCAGTGTTTTAACTAAACCACTCCAAACCTGCTAATAGTAATAAAATACTGACGGGAAGAATTTGTTCTTTGTAAAACTTTATTGCACTGCATTATTATAAGCTAAATAGAAGGAGTTTGAACAGTCATCTACATCTGACCTTTCTCTGTCTCTTCCTCTAGCTCATTGTGCTATTAGCAATAAGTTGGATATGGAAAATATTCTTTCTTAAAGCAACATATCCCCTTGGGAGTAATTTTGTTCTCTGACCAATAGACATTTTTCTTTCTCTTACAGGACATTTATCAGGTTCAAGCATGTTTTGCCTCTTTTGCAAAGGACCACAAATGAAATCAAATATCACAAAGTACCTGGGGATTACCTATGCCTCATGCTCAACCTTATTATAGGTACTATCTCTTACACCAACATATCCCATGTGAAAGTAGCCCTATTAGTATTCTCCCCTAATGCTTTAAAGCAGGCCATTGGATAAGGGAATAAAGATAGAACTCTTAAATTATTAATAATAAAAATGTCTCCTATATCATATCAATTCATGGGGAAAAAAAAGTAATTTGCTGTGGTGGGATAGGCTTTAATTGAAAGGTTGACCTTCATTCAGCACAGCTTAGACAAGATCAGCAGAGTGGAGGCACTGGCGGACTGCAGATCTCCAGAGGGTTTCCAGCTTCTTGTTGTGATGCTTTGGATGAGGCTTTGCATTCTGCCTCACTTCAGGGACTTGTTAAACTGCTGAAATTTGTGAAGTGAGGAAAAGAGCACTATTTGTACACAGGCTTCTGGCATGTTTCAAAATAGGGGGCCAACAGGGTCATACCTTTCAGCATCGACCTATGAGCTTGCCTGCCTCGCATTCCCAAAGCATCGTTCAGAACGGGGAGCCACGTGTAGGTAGTAGGATTCTTCTACTTAAAACATTATGGCACCTCATTTGGATTTCTATTGATTTGGTTTCATCAAATGGAGCAGATAAGCATATTGGCCAGTGTTCATTGCAGGTGCTGGCAATCACCAGTGGACTATGAAAATCAGACAAAATTGTACTTTCCTAAATATGTTTTTTTTCCTGGGAAACTAGATGTTCCAAATCTGCTTCTGAAAGTGGAATTTTTTTTTCCAAAAAATAAAAGAAATATGTGTATGATTTTGTCATTGTTTAAGTATGCTGAAAATAGGAATAAATTGAAAGTTTTATTGAAAGTCTTCACAAATGACAAAACATGCACTCTAAATCTGGAGCATATTTCTGTGCGTCATCTCTAAACTTGACAAGTTTTTCAATCTGTGTTTCAAATGAACCAGTGGAGGCTTCCCCTCAATGAATTCTTGTGACATCAGAGTCAGATTAACAGAATCATTTTTAGATTCTGCACCTCTCGAGAGAAGAGATTCTCCAGCTAATGTCAACCAAGGAAAGAGCAGAACTCCAGCTGATTGACAGAACCTCTCCTGCTGCTATGCCATATTACAAGACTAAATATAGGGTTTCTCAATATTACTTTTCTGTTTGAAGCAGATTTGGCTTGGAAAATTGGAGCAAGGAAGAATGAGAATATATTCAGTGTGGCAGACAGTGTTCAAATAGCCCATGAAAGGAAAATCTGTTCCTTTGCAGAAGAGGTTTCAGTCACTTGCCTCATTTTTCCCAGGTCATACATCCTGGGGACAAAAAACCCAAAGCAAACCAACAACAACATCAACAAACAAAAAAAACCCCACCCAAACAAGCAAACAAACAACCCACCCAAAAACCCCCACTCCTCTCTGCAACATGATTACAAACCCACACAGATCAAACTTAAATTTAATTATGCAAGGAAATGAAAAAGCAGCTACATTGTGGATTGTTTGAGGACAAATTTTATTACCACTGAACAGAATTCTAGAAATCAAGATTATAGCATTTACTAAATGTCAGACAATCCCCATTGCATACAGAGTAGAGATAGAGGACTCATGAAAATATTCTTCACACTGCTGTCAAGATCACAGAATTAGATGATCTGTTCATTTCTTTGATGTCCTGGCATAGCTAGTTTGTGGTATGACATCATGATACAAGTGGGGAAAGGCACTAAGTTAATTCTCAAATTTGAAAGAAGACTAATGAATTAAAACTGTGGGAAATGGGACAGTTCAGGCTTCTGTGCTATTTCTGAAAGTACAATAGTTAGCAGTAGCTACTTTTTGAAACACTTTGTTTCCATTTTTCTGACTTTCTAGAAAATAAATGTTTTTAAAGTCAAAAAAATCCCTATGGTTTACTTCTCTCATTTGTTGGGAAATTTGAAGTGAGTGAATAGGGTAGATAAAGCACTGTATATATCACTGAATAAAGCAAATAGCACTGAATTCAGCAAAAGTCAGAGGACCTTTAGAAATGCCATTTATGAAATAATCTAGTTACATTTTTAGTCTTCTTTTAGTCATAAAGTGTTAGGATGAAACAGAGATGGGCTCAGACATGAAACAATATATTTGAAGAGAAAAATATAAATTAAACTGGAGCTGCTGTGATCAACATCAAAATGCAGAAGGTAAATGGGGTGCTATGATAGTCTACTGTGGGAATTGCAGTCCAATATGATGCCTCTGTGTGTGTGTGTGTGTGTGTGTGTGTGTGTGTGTGTGTGTGTACTCTTCAGGTTGAGTAGGAAGTGCAACTTATGATAATTCTTTAAAGTCAAGCATATTCCTACTTACTCTTTGGGGTATTAAGCAGTAAAAACTAAGGCAGAAACTTACTTCTCCTTTTGCCAACAAGGTATTTTTCTAACACTGCTCTTTATGATTTTTTCATCTAATGCTCTACAGGGGAGACAGATTATAATCCCTGCATTCCTCCAGAAATGCTTCTATGAAAGGGAGAACCAGAGTCATTAATCCTTCTATTATATATATTGCAAAAAGCCACAAAAATTTTCTGTAGAGCACTGACACAGAAAATGATAAAGTAGGATCATTTGAGGCTTGTTCCTTATGCTTTCTCTGGTGTTGTAGCATTTAGGAAAAATATCATCACTGGAATTGGTTGGATCCATAGGACATATCTTCCCCAGCGCTGTAATATTCAGGGGGAAAATCAAGGAAAAGATAGCCTGAAACTGCAAAAGTTTTATTGACTTCCTAAATACTCAAAATATGTATCACAATTTGGACTAGCACTGCTCCTGCATTGTTTGTCTGTTTGCCCACACCCTCATCCAATGTCATGCAAGTTGTTATATCTCATGAGCCAGGAAAATTTTATTATAACTACATTTTAAATAAAAAATAAGGAGTTGAATTCATAGTGCACACTGAAAACTCTTTTTTAAAATTTTTTCTCATTATTTCAAAATGTTCATAACTTTCTGAAAGGTACTAGCAGTTTTCCAAGCTTCTTTTCAGTAGAAAAGGTGGAAACGTTTGCTTTTTGTATAAAATTGGTTGAGCAATTCTTGAGGTATAGTTTGTAAACCAATTTCTTCTCTCTACTATCTAAGTAATTTTTTTTTACACATTTTACATTCCTATCACAAATACTTTTCTCTTATTACAAATACACCAATAATTGCCCTTATTTTCTAGTGGTGTTTAATCAGTGAATCATGGTTTTTAAGTTATCTGTGACTCACAGAAAGAATAGAAGCCAGACTTAAGTGTCTGTTTATTGCCTGAACAGTACAACGAAATTTTCTCTGCTTTGAGTTCTTTGCTGTCTTCTGCCTTTGGTGACCCACCAGAATACTTGGACTTTTCCTAAAAAACATGCCTGGACAAAGCATGGTGCACAACACTGTTTTGCAGAGCCAGTCAGGAGGCCTTGTTAAGAGCTCTGTGCAGTAATGTTTTATGCTGCCTTTATGGTAATCTATATCCTTCTACAGTGATAAACTCTAATGTCAATTAAATATTTGTATTTGCAATAAGCATTTAGGATTAGTAAGAAGTAATAAGATAAGTGCTCTTAGATTAAAAAAAGTAAAATAATAATTTCTTCTCCAGCAAACTGTTTCTTTCACTCTCCTTTTTTTAGTGTCTGCAAACCAGAAATGAAAGTGCATGTATTCCCTTTGGGGAATTGCAAAGATATTCCTCAACATACTCTATGTAAATATAGCTTAAAAGAGCCTGATAATATGAATAAAGCTTGCACAGATGTGAATATAGTCACCGGTAATTTACCAGGACTATTTGCGTGCAAGTTTTTCTTCACATAAATAAAACTCGCGTAGTGAGTCCTAAAGTCTTATGGTATGCTAAATTAAATAAATTAACAATTTCTCTTCAACATATCAGGACAATCAAGAACACATATTACCTGAGAAATCAACAAAATCCTCCTGTCCATTCCTATTTGGCTCTCTCTTGCCCTGTGGGCTCCTTTGTCAGCTCTGTGCCCGTTCTGGTACCCCTGGGCAGGGGGTGATGCAGGACCCCAGCAAGCTGTGCAGATCACTGTACAGACTTTCCAGAAACTTATTGCTACTTCTGGGAAATTATTGAAAGGAGTCATAGAATCATAGAATGGTTTGGGTTAGAAGGGACCTTCAAGATCACCTAGTTCCATTCATTACAACCAACAGGAACAGGAATGAAGAGCCCACTGCCACTAATCCTCCTGACTAACATTCCAACTCAGTGTAGGAGCTGACATTCAGGAGGGCCCCGGTAGCATTTATTTCATCTCACATTATTAATTTTAGTTTCATTCTGCAACATCCCAACTACCTAAATCTCTGCCTTCAGCTGTGTAGTCCTACCCTACAATCTTTACAGTAAAACTCCATAAAACTGCCTACATGTATCCAAGGTGACAGTTTTAGGAGGGTACTCTCTGCGTGGTCTTCTGGAGAGAGGTGGTTTCCTTTAAAGAACATGCATTTTAAAGCCCACAGGCTCCCACAACTCCCACCAAACCACCCGACTCTATCCTCACTCCTTTGGCTATACATCTCACCTATACTTGCAAATAAAAGACCCAGAAGCTTTTCTCTGATCCAGAGTGTGGGTGGAACACTGTCCCTTCATACAACCAAACTCTCGTTCCAAAGAAGTCAGCCTCATATATTGTGCTTACCATCCTTGGTCTGCGCCAAACATGTCTGGGAGGATGTTTGCACTGACACTTCAGCTGTGACAGGACTCTGTCAGGCAGGCTGCAGTAAAATTGCATGGACAGTTGATCATCCAAGCTTGGTGCCAAAGCATTTTACTATCATCTTGTCCTCTCTCCACAAGACCATTTCCCCTATATATATGGGGACCCAAGACTACATTTCCCTGTAGTTATATGCTGTCATTTTCTGTCTCACGTGAAAACATCATATGAGATGAGGTAGCTATTATGAGAGCTTGATAAACCAGAGGAGGTAGACATGTGCCATTTAAGTTGAAGCCAGATTGTGAAGCCCTTATTTCATGTTGGTAAGTCATAACATGGCTGGTTGTGGTCTTCAGCCTATTGATAGTTACCAAGCCTTGGGAGTACTGCCCAGTGTTTAAAAGCTCATATTTGGAAAAAAAAAAAAATTACAGCTTTTAGGATTCCTTCCCTAATGAACCACTGTTAGGCTTTTCAAGCTTTAGCATAAGAAGGAAGATCCTAATTTTCTGGTTTTGATCAGCATCTCTTTTTGGCCCTTATTTTCCTTCATTTCTCTTTCTCTGTCTTTTGAAGTTTCAAGAGGCAAGATCTGCACTTAACCTGTGGTTCTTCCCAGCCCCACAATATGCTTTATAAATCTTTGAGCATCTCATACTGAGTTCCCTACTGTATAGAATAAAGTGGAAATTAACTTCTGCAGAGGCCATTACTGAGATTTATTGATCTGAAAGGATAACATTTTCTTAGTCAAAACTGAAGCTAAACATGAAGGGAAGAGACTAAACATGTTTAGTCATGTGAGCTTTTTATAGCTGAGGTGCCAGGACCTTATTTCCGTTTTGGAATAATCTATTTTCTTTCTTTTTCATTTTTTTGAGCTCAGAGAAAATGTCCGTATTTGTTTCCATGTTGTAGTTCAAAGCTTTTCTTTTTAGATTTTAGTAAGGACACTTCTCTGCAGGCTTTCCCTGAGGTCTGAAGTGGGTTTGTTGTTCCTGAAATCTCTGCAGCAGTTCTTTTTAATATCATGCCAGCTTGGAATTAAATTGCTTTTCACCTCTGGCATCTGTGACATGAAAAATATACATTTCTGTGTTCTGAAAATAAGAGGCAGTTAGTATTTTGACATTTAATGAGTCTAGACGTACCAGTTAGGCAGACTCAAATCTTTACAGTAGTGGCTTTTCAGCGTGTCTTTTAAAAACTATTTTTAATGCTTACAACTGGTGTAACTAAATATGCTTTAGAAATGTGATTTTTGTATTTTTGTAGCTTTTTTTTCAGAGTTAAGAGTTGTTTGAAATTCCTTAAATAGATCTATATATATGGCATCCCATTTGTGAAACATTTGACAGTAGCTAAAACTTAATATGTGAATTGTCCTTGAAATATCTAAACTAAACCTAAAATCCATTGTATGGAACTAAATGAAGGTGTAAGCAATACCATAATAGCAAAAAGAAGCATAATATAAGTTATTTTGAGGATAGTGGTAATCAATCCCTTTTTTTCTCTTTTTATAGACTGTCAAACTGCCTGTTTGAACTTAGAGAAACCTTATTTATCATAACTCTAGTTTGCTCATATTTATAGCCAGCTAGAGCTTGAATGCCTGAGTTGTCCAAAAGCTTCTTTGCCTTTTCCATAATTTATTCAGTGTTTTTTATCTATCTGCTCCTCTGATTTGTGCTCATCAGCCCTTGCTACCAGTTCCCTAAACTAAATATCCTCTCCTTTTTCTTCTAAGACACATGGGCATAACTTTCCTCACATTTTTGGCATATGTAAAGGCCAGAAATCAGGACTTGGGTGTACTTCAGATCTCCTTTGACTTTGAAAGGTTTCTGTACAGGACTCCATTCCCATGGATATGGTAATACTCAAGTCACAGGAAAACCACTGTGGCCTTGCTGAGCCCCACTGAAGTAATTACTTTGAATTGCTCTACTTGGAAATTTATTAATTTAATTCAGCTGGTTTCACTTATAAATCCAAAGTGGCATAAAATCTTTGTAACTGCAAATGAAATTATCCCAATTTTAGGAACAAACTGTTGTTTTGAATTTCAAAGTATGGGAAAAGTTCTATTTTGTGAAAACTTTTTTAATACACACTCATTAGAGTAATGAATTAGCAGTAAGACAATTCTATGATTCATAAAACTAACCAACCATTTTCATTGATAGGATGAAATACTAAAGCTTTGTAACACAGGCTTCCCAACAGGTGGTCTGGATATTACTTTTCCCAACACCAAGTGTAAAGGTCTCATGATGGAGAAAGGTAATTGTTAGTGTTGCAAGACTTCAGGAAACAAATTCACCTTCCTCAGCACCCATGTGCATATTTACACCTTGAAAGTTTCCCTTGTATTTTTCAATCCTTTTCATATATATGTAGGCTTCCTTTCCATGAAATGATAGGCGTAATTACACTTACTTCGCTCTTCCAGAGGTTCTTCACTCTTAGCCCATTTAATCACAGTTAGTAAGAGCTGTAGGAAGGGAAAAGCCTCTTTGAGGTTCTCTTTGAGCCTTAAACAGACCTCTTTGAGACATATCTTTAAATCTCTGTATTGACATGTTCTTCTCAATCACTGGCAAAGGAGGAAAAAAGAGAAGAGTCTAGTAGTTAACTATAAATGTAAACATTTTTTCTTTGCTCGTGGAGGAACTGGAGCTTCTTGCAGGCATTAAAACAGTCAAAGGCATTAGACCTCCTCCTTGGCAGAAATGAGCTGCTAACTGCTTTTTCCACTATCTCAAAACCTCTTTGGGTCTTTCTGTGATGAGAGGAATACACACTGTCACTTTTGAGAAGTGCTTCTGCAGGACCACCAATAGAAATCTCCAGTGTGGAGACAGCTCAGTGCAGCTGGAAGTCACAGAACAATGGGTTTCTCTTAGCAAGGTTAAGGATATAACCTGCAGTTCTAGCCCACAGATACCCTAAGAACTATATTTACTAAGATAACATTAGTTCTTTGAATTATAAAATGAAACAGAACACAACAAAAAGAAACCCCCAATATGTACAGATGGAGATCATGTAAAGAAGGTAACACCTATGTGAGAAAGCACTTTGATATTTGGAATTCTGGGGTAAAATTGTGAAAGTGTATCTTCATATGCAATACTTGAATTACTTGGAATGCTCATGTAAGAAAAAGAACTTAATTTGTGATTGCCAGTGTTGTTTGCAAAGTCATGGAAGTGTGGGAATGCAATCAGGAAAGTCAAAGGAAATTCAGACTCCAAAAGGAATAGCTTTCAACTTTGATTAGATCATCAAGTAACATTCAAGAATGACTGTCACCATTTTCACAAATCTTGTAGAAGACTCTTGCTCCTACAGAGCACAAACCAGAAAATCATCATGTTATCTTGCATGCAGCTATAATATTTCTATGTTTCAGGAAATAGCAATGACAAATGAATATTTCTTCCACATTTCCAGCATGTGATTTACATAACATTAGGTTGTTAACATTATCCTCATACTCTTCTGCAGTATCACATTTATACAATGATGATCAGGTTATTTTGCAACATCTAATTTTATTTTGCAATGTCTAATATTCAGGTTTAAAATATTTCTATATTTGAATAAGGAAAGGTCATGCTTTATAACTTCTAGAACTTTATGGTAGAAATCAATAGTGAAGAACAAGCTATCTAAAATATTCTTTGATTGTTTTATGTATTGATTTAGGCCTTGCATATTACACCTCAGCAAATTTTAATCACTTCCTCCCTCCCTCTTTTTAAAAGGCAAAGAAACCCTCAATTTAAAAATAATTGCAGAATTATTTAGTCACACAAGTTATTTATTTAATTTGATCATTTTTTTTCTTCAGTCTATTGTATAAAAATTAGCTATATCAAGTTGATGACTTTGAGGTCAGTAAGTGACACATTTTGAAGACAAGATTATTTAATTTAATTAATTCATCATTAGACCAAGTCTTTCAAAATACCTCTTTCTCAAGAATTTAAATGTGAAATATTGTATAATTTCCATCCACTGTTGTTTTTGAAGTTCTATTTGGTACTTATAGCTGCAGTTTCTTGTAGTTAATTTTGTGTTATATCCAAATTTTTTTAAATGCATGCATGGATTTAATTTTGATACTAAAAGGGCTTATCTTTCAGTAAACACAAGTACTACAAAGGAGGTTAATCTTGAGCACATATATTTATGGTACAGATGGAAAAGTTTTACTGCCAATGTACTATGCTGATTATTTTTTTTTAATTTTAAACCCAAATTTCTCTGAGTAATATTATATTTTTATATTTATTGTATAATATGATTCTTTGCATACATATGTGTATGTATATATTTACTTTATAATATAAAGTTGTTATATTTTTATTATAATATTTGCCTTTTTACCATAAATTTTCCTTTGGAGGAGTAGAGTTTTTCAGACAACCGGTAAACACATTTAACAATCTTATCTTTTAATTTCATATTTCCTTTCTAAAATGTAGATTCTGAATTTCTCACTGCCCCTTATAGCTCTTTTTTTTTTCTTTCTGTTGAGAGTTTAGGATGAATTTTGCAGAAGTTAAAGAAATAATGAGAAAATGATCTGTAGATGATTAAACAGAAGTAAAGTGAAGCACAGTGATGTCTTCAGAGGTCATGTCATGAAACAATGCAGGAAGCTCAAAAGAGCAGGAGCAGAACTTTCTGGGAAGCCTCAGTTGTGCTCTCAAAGCACACCCTCCATTCTGTGTAGGCTTCCAAAGATATATCGCTTCCTGACATTTTAGTTGGTTTTTTTTTTCACAAGCTTTTTGTCCTTGTCAAAAACTTAGAATAATGGTGCATGTTATCTATTCAATATATAGAGAAAGTACAATTAGCACTGGAAGAGGAGCATAAGGAGCATAGGTTAAACAATGAAAAAGAATTTCAGGTCCTTGATCCTTTATGAAAGAGAAAATGTACAGCATATTAATAATTTCTACATATGTCTCTATATATATGAAAAGCATGTACAAATGAGGGAAAGCTGAGGGTGTTTCAGAAAGTGGAGTGGATCTCAAAAAAATGTAAAAGGTTTATTTCAGTCTTGTAAGAAAGGACATAGAGATGGAACCGGTTTATATATTGTTCTGTTAAAAGTTTATTTTCTTTTAAAACACTGTTGATTAAGAAGTACAGAACCAAGGTGTTTATACTAAAAATAATAGGTTTTGACTCAGTACCTGTCATGTACTTCAATACAGAATTCAGAGGACTTAGAAAAGAATCTCTTTACAACCACAACCCAAAGTATATGGAGAAAAAAGAGGCTGAAAATATATTTTCTTATGACAAAACTTGTTTTATATAAAAGTTGACAGGTTGAAAAATTAATAGAGGCAGTTGAAACCAAGAGAAACAAATCAGGGCTAATGACAGACTTGTTGAAATTATGTCTGGTTACTTTGAGTACCTCTAAAATTAGCATATGGAGCCTTTTCAATTTAGGCCAGCTCTACTGAAACAACTTGTTTACTCACGAGGTTCTTACTTAAAAGTGCAGTGAAATTAAGACTACTTGCAAATTTCTGCTTTCTTCTTTTAATTTCCTTGAATAAAGTGTATTATTTCTGCCTAGGCTCATGTTAAAACAACTTTATAAAATGTAGTATCCTCAATAAGACATTCTTGAAAATTATCATAAAGAAAATATATCTGTGAGGAAATTTCAATAAAAGATACAACAAGAGCTCCTAGGACTTCCTACACTGAGTTTATAATTAATTTGAGGGTTTTAAGAAAAGGTGGATTCCATACAAAACTTCAGACATTTTAACTAGCAACAACAGGTAATTTCAGCTATAGCCGTAATGAATATTAGATGTGTAGGGGTTAAAATTAATTTATTTTCTCATAACTAATTTTAAGTCAAAATTGTTTTGTAATAAGCTTATTTGAGCTCCTTATTTAAAGAATCTCATAGCTCCACTACAGATGTCAGAAAAACTTGCTAGAGGGCAAAAGATCTCTGAAGGGAATATTGTCTTCTGATAGACGCTTGGATTGTAAAGCAAGATACTGAAGAATGAAAAAGGAACTACTGCAGTTTTTATCACTAACATAAATTCAACTGCATACAGAAACACAAAAATGTGTGTTTGCTTAATGAAATTATATAATTGTTGTCTGTGTGAGTATTGACTATATATAGAGGTACAAGGTCAATGTCCTGGAAACAAATTAATATTTGTGAGTTGCATCACATGCACAGTACTTGGATAGTTACAGCATTACTTGCCCAGGCACTGAACTGTTTATCCAAATTAATGCTCTCAGATTGTGCCTCATTGGGACTAGAAGCAGAGAGGGGCCATATTAACTGTATTGCAAGATGGCTTCTCAACCTTCTTTCCTTCCACTTGAAAATTAAGATGAAACCAATTGCCTTCTCCATGTACTGCAATTGTGTGAATGACAGGAATTCCATAAAGATCCATAGTTATAAAAATTGGCTAAGTAGGCTGCAACTATGGCTTATCACTTTTTTGGAACATTAAAATGAAAGTACTTTAAAACTTTGGAAATTCTCTTTGAAATCCACTAATTAAAAAAAATCTTCTGAAAGTTTAACCCTGTTTCTTGATTTTATAACAGTCAAGAGTAGTTTCTGGTATGAAAGATTATGTTAATGGTGTCATAACATTCTGATCCAGGCAGATTTGTAGAGCCCATGGGGTTGATGGATGTGTTTGGAAGCCCAGAAGTGCTTTCAATAGCAGAGTACTTCTGTAAAATCTTATCTTTATTTTGTTTGTTTATGTTTTAGGATGTTATAAATATGCATATAGATAGATATTAAAAACTGCACCCCAAGGGTTTAACATGCAGAAAACGTCAAGAGATTAGTTCCTCATACGGAGTTAACTACAGCTGCCCACTTGCTTATAAAAACGACCCTTAAATTCCATTCTGGTCCAATCTTACAAAATGATCTCACATCCTTCCCCAGATGACTAGTTAAGCAGAATATGTATATACATGCATATACTGAAAAAAATAGTGAAGTAATGTAAGCAGGATTACATCATGTCTGTGGTTAACAGGAGCCAGAGGTCTAGGTTTTCTCTGACGCTTGTGGCAAGAAGCTGCAGGCCAAAAGGTCAAGAAAAATATTTGGAATTGAACAGGGAAAAGAAAAGGTGTAAGAGAAGAAATGGGCAGTCTCAAAAGGTCTTGAAAGAATTCTCTAGAAAATGCACACTGCTGTAATACTGATCTCTCACAGTTTAGAGAAGAAACTGGCAACATTGAAATCTGAGTGATTTGAGGCAAGTAGAAATAGTTGAACAAGCATGATTCAGCTCTTTCTTTTCCACAGTAACTTCATTGTCAAACAGAGCACAAAACTCTTACTTTTTTTTTTTCATCATAATGTAAAATTATGTAATACTGTAATTTCTGATAGTATTAAAAAATTCTGGTAGCAGATTCCTTTGTAATTGCAAACATCATTCCTTCCTCAGCAATGCATTTTAGTCCAAATGCCACCAAGAGTGGGAGAGGCTCAACTGTTTTGAAGCAACTGAAATAAAAATGTTGAGCAGTAGCATTAATAGTATTTGTAGTCAAGTCTGCTTCCAATAAACCTTCGTAGTCAGACTTCCTGCATTTGAGTGGAACACAGGTCTGCTGTCAGAGTTGTCATGGAGCTCCTCAAAAAAAGGACTTGGAGGTCAGGACATATGTCTCAGTTATAGCATGGTAAGAAACCTGTGCAGTTTATGTCTCAAGTCTAAAAAATGCTACTTCTGCAATTCATCTGCAATTGAGGTCTTAGAGGATCTTCTCTATTTAAAATTTCATTTAAAGAACTATGGCACTTCAATGGCCCTTTCTACAAAGAGATGGAACAGTAATTATTGTTATGCAAAACCACAAAATTATTGTTTTTTATAATTTATTTAAATACCTTTTCACAAGTTCACTAGAAGGAAAAGTTTCTCAACCTTGTCTTTTAATTTTTTTTTTGTGGTTTTTGTTAGCTTTTTCTCATTTCTTAGTTATGTTCCTCTCCTTATGCCAAATTTGTATACACAAGGGAGGTTTTATTTAATTCTACCCTTAGCAATTGCTTTACTAACTGTCCTTTGCAACAGTCAAGGAATGTACAATTTGATACTAATTTAATAATTTGCTTAGCAAGTTTTCACCTGTTTATCATTTCTCCGTTTAATCTTATGATTCAGATATTACTTTTCAACTTAAACATACCATTCTAATTGCAAATTTAAAGCCAGTATGATGCATGCAGTTTCATACACAATTTCAAGTGATCTTTGATAAACAGTAAAATGATATGTGTCCACAGTTCAAGAACTAAAAATTTAATAAAAGAAAGGGAAATTAATATTATTTTTTCTTGCAATATGTCAACAGGGTACAGGTTTCCTGATATTTTAAAGAATTATGTAGTTATTACTGTAAATTGTTTAATTTATCAAAAAACCTATAATTTTCATAATTTTTTTCTTAAAATCAATTCATAAATAGCAAATGATGATTTCTGTTATAAAGAAAAATCCTGTCCCACAATTTTTCTGATTCTATTTCTAATCAATAGGTGAGATAAACGATCTGCAGCTATATTACTTTCATAGTGAATATTTGGTATATTTAGTATGTGCCTCCAAATCATCTTTCAGCAACACTCATTGGACCTTTAAAAGGCTTACTTCAAAACAAAGCTTTTTTGCAGACTGAACTGATGCAGTTTTGCAATTATGACTGTATTTTTTATTTTATTTCAGTGATCTTCAGGGAATGGACACAAAATTGTGATAACAATTAAATTGTCTTTACTGAATTTGCTCCTGCCATCTGCATGCTAGCTGATTTTTTTCTTCCGAAGTGCTTCCAAAATGGTAGATATCTCATGAATCCCATTTCTGTGAATGGAATTTAAGGAATTGTAGGCACTTAATACTCTTCATCTACTTATCCTATGCCAAGTATTATTTTCAGTTTTCTGTTCCTTCAATATTCATCACTTTCATCATTCTCAAATTTTCAGGATCTAATTAATATGAGTGTTAGCATCTCAAATTTTCAGCATCTCATTAATGTCAGTGCTACAGCTATACATCTTTAAGTAGCCACAGATGGAGTTAAACAATTTAAATTCCTTTTTTCTGTTTATTTTGAGCTATGATTTCCTGGTTTTTATATTTCTTTAGATATCTGAACAAAACAAATACACAAGCAAACAAACTGCCCCCCCCTCCCACTGCCCAAGCTCCTGGTTTGTTCAGTATACACAGAAATCAAGTTTGGAAGGTGGAGTGATTTCAGACAGAAAGGTAAAGGTAATGATGCAGACAACAAAGAGAGTGAAATGGAAGGTTGTGAATAAAAAAGGACATATTTGGAATCAAGTCTCAGACCCATGTTACCAGAGTTCAGTTAAACTCCGTCTTTTCCTTATTACTGATAATTTCACTGTTGGGAAGGAAAAACAGCCAGCTCTGATTTAAATGATATCATCTTAAGGCAAATAATTTTGAATCATGAATCAATGTGACAATATAATAAACTACCACACATATACATTCAGAACAAATGTATTATTTATGTGCTTTTCAGAGACAGATGCTTTGATGGTTTGGAACAGCTTCTGTGTTGGCACGCTGTCTGTTGTTCTTTCCACCCTTGGGACACACACAAAAATCCCCTGTGTGCTACACCTGTCTAAATGGGGATGCTCTTTTACCATGGACATTCAGTAGGAAGCAAAGGAATAAGGTCACCCGGGCAAAAAATCTAGGATCAGAGGTGATCACATCTCTACCATCCCCTTTTCTGATTCTGTATTTAAAGGATAATTAATCGACCTATCTTATTTTTTCTTTTACTCTTTCTTTCTCCTCCATGCTATGGATTTCTGTCAAGTACCTTGCTATGTGTAGGAAGAAAAAATGTTTTATCAGAAAAAGGGAAGGAATGGAGGAGGAGTTCAATCTGCCCGGCATATGCTGGGTTTTTTTCAGGCTGCCAGTACTGAAATGTCCTAGAGATTTCTAAAAATTACAGATGACAATTTATTAACCTAGAGAGTGTTTCATCTTACACAGAGGAATTTTGTCTTACCTCATCTTGACAGATAAAGAGGACCTGATCACAGGACTAAAAATTAGTGGTTCCTTGGGTGCAAATGACTGCAACTTGATTTCACTATAGTACACAAAAAGAATAAAAGACATACCAATGAGATTTAAACTTGGTGCTTAAAAGGACCAGTTTAACAAAGGAAAAAACAATTATGAGACAAATCAACTGGGAGACAAAACTCAGTTGGAAAAGACTAAATAGTTATTGCAAAGTATTTATTAATTTTTTAACTAGATGCCTAAAATGCTATCAGCAAAAGTTCAGCTTGGTCAAAACTGAAAGCAAACATTAAGATAGCCTAAGGGATAAATGACAGCAGCCATAAGAATGTGACAACCCCACAAACAATAAATAAGTTATGAAAAGGAAAAAAAAAAGGGAGATAAATGAATATTAATTAGATCAATTTTATCAGTAGAAGATTATTTAGAAATAAAAGGGTACAAATCCATTTATAAAATTAACCTTCATTTCCTAAAAGATTTTTAAACTTGATTCGTGAAATTCAATCTACTGTGCGCTGATGTGGGCATGAATGAGTAAAGGTCTCTGAGCTCTCATTGGTTCACAGGTGAACACGCTTCCAAGCTTTTGGCCCAACTGTATCCGCAAGATACATGTTTTTTTTTAAAATCCTACCCTGGTCTTCTTGAAAAAGAGGAATTAGGTATCATGGTGGATTATAACAGACTGGCCATTTAACATGACTAAAACAAGCTCATGCAATTCTTTGATCTAAACCCAGTGATTTGAAATCACATACTCACAGTGTGGGTCAGGTTGGGAGGGACCACAGCAGATCATCTGGTCCAACCTCTTAGCTCAAGCAGAGCACATGGCACAGGATTGTGTCCAGATGGTTCTTGAATATCTCCACTGAGGGTCATCCACACAGTAAAGAGTTCATATTCAAGTGGAATTTCTGTGCATCATTTCCTGCCCATTGCCTCTTGTCCTACTGCTGGACAGCACTGAGGAGAGCCTGGCTCCATGCCCTTGACACCCTCCCTTGTACACATTCATGAAGTCCCCTCTCTGTTGTCTTTTCTGGAGGCTGGACAAGCCCAAGTCCCTCAATCTGTCCTCATAATAGAGATGATCCAGTCCCCTATTCATATTTGTTGTCCTCCAGAACTGGTCACAACATTCTAGATGTGATCTCACTAGGGCTCAGTAGAGGGGCAGGATCACCTCCCTTGGCATACTGGCAATGCTCTTCCTGGTGTACCCCAGGATACCATGGTTTTCTTGGCCCTTGGGCACACTTTTGACTAATGGGCTACTTGTTATCCACTCACATCCCAATCATTATTTGTGGAGGAGTGGGTGATACCCCAGAGGGTTGTGCAGCCCTTCAGACACACCTCAACAGGCTGGAAAGATAGGCAGAGAGGAACTGCCTGAAGTTCAGTAAAGGTAAATGCAGGGTCCTGCACCTGGGGAGGAATAATAAACAATGAATAAGTTATGCACTCTCTGCATAACTCTCTGCACCAGTACAGGCTGGGCGCTGAGCTGCTGGAAACCATCACTGTGGAGAAGGATTTGGGAGTCCTGGTGGACAAAAACTTGTCCATGTCTGCAAGTATCAGAAGGGAGGGTGACAAGAGGGTGGATTTAGGCTCTTCTTGGTGATGCCAAGCAACAGGACAAGAGGCAAAGGGCAGAAACAAATGCACAGGAAATTCCACCTAAATACAAGAAGAACTTCTTTACCGTGCAGGTGCTAAATAATAGGACCCAATAATCCATTGTGGTCCCTTTCAGCCTTAACAGTCTTGTGACTCTGTGATTCTGTGGCTACTGCAACTCTGAACCTACTGCTTGCATTTGCAACAAATGAAGAATGCTGACAAACTGGAAAGCATTCAGAGAGGGTTGACTCATGCCATGAAAGCTGGAAAATATTCTACATATACTCCAGCAGTCTATTTAGCTTATCAGTGAGAAAATTCAGGAGATGGCCCAAGCTGACCCTAAAATGTCAAAACACAATAGTAGGTGATCCTCATTCCAGTGTAGAAGGAATGAGATTCACTTCTTGCTAGTAAAAGAAGACAGAATCAGACTTAAGACAAGGTAGGAACTGTTACTACTACAGTAATTTTTTCAGTTTTGCTTAGATTTGGGAGGACATTTTTTAAAAAGCCTCAAAAGTTTATTCAATGCTGTCATTTAGCTGCACTATGTAAAGGATGGATCGCAATATCTCGTTGTTCTTTTGACTTGCTCACAAACCTCTAAAAGGGAAATTGCCTACTCTGCTAAGTGTTTCATAAATCTCTAACACACTTAAGAATTTGCCACCTTGACAGGACACTTTTATCTTCCATGCCTTCACCAGAGAATGGTGCAGATCCTGAAGACATCTGCTGGTTTGACAGAGTATTACTTCTCTTTGTCTGGAAAAGAGAAAATGGAGGGGGGAAATCATCCTTAAAAACTCTGTCTTAGATTTTGTTTTCTGATGTGGTTTCTCTAGACTGTAGCTGGAGAGCTCCAGATATATTATTGCTCATCTTGACTGAAGAGAGATACTACAGAAACTGGGAGGCATAATACCTGTAGGACAACATGCTCATGATGATGCTTATTTCTGTCACAAATGGATCTAGGTCCTGAGAAACACAGTCACTCCCTCTTTAGAGCTACCTGCCATACTCAGGTGGCTAGGATCTCAGAGCAGGGCAATAAGTTCACGAGAAAGTTACCTGTGAAAAAAAAGCCTAGGGGAGACAAAAAACTCCACAGTTTATGAGCTATCTGAGTGCTGTAAGTTGAAAGGGGAAACACAACAGGAAGCATTTATATCCAGGATGGCAGAGGCAGCAGGCTGTAAAGGAAAAGTATCCTTTCTCTGAGCTGTCTGAAGAGTGGAAGTTTGCAAGCTGGATCTGAAGAAGCTGTGGAAATCAAACATCTAGGCTGAATGAAATCACTACAGCACAGTCTCTTTCTGAACACCTTTTGTGTAAGGGTTCAGAGAGGCAGTACGAGAAGGAAGTCAAATCTAAGGCAAATTACTGACATCAGTGCAAGAAGCTGACAGGGAAAAATGAAAAAGGAATGAGAGTTCAATAGAGCATCCACTACTGAAAGCCTCTCTTGAATGTTTTGGTCTTGATTTTTTTCTTTTAATGTCCCAAAGATAGTGTTAGAAAAAGTGTTATGAGAAGGGAAGTTTGACTATATAGAAAGGGTTTTCTTTATCTTTTGTTTTAAAAGGGAAGGGTTACAGAACCCTTCCTGCTCTATATATATTTTATCAAATATATGTTTTCCTGATACAGATAACCAATGTAGACAATACTTTTATGATAAACACTTTAATATGGGAACACTCATTAATTTCTAATTTTAAATTATCATAGAAAACTATAATTATTTTGAAACTGGGGGACAATAGTCAAATATTTTAAATTGTTTTAGTTTCTGACTGGTATATTTTCTTGAAAATATGTAAACAAAAGTCATAGAATCAAGACACTCCTTTTTATATTTTATGTATGTAAAATGTTTCTAAAATATTAGAACATAACACTGTATACGTAAGGGCTTGAAAAGTACTATCAAAGCATCTTTCCTTTTCAGCTATCTGATGAAGTTGAATCAAGCATTGTATAGGGCACTGGAAAAGCACAATTTACCAAGCCAGAGACAGCTTTACTCTAGATGTGAAGAGACATACAGCAGCACATAATGTGATTGAGATCATACATTGAGATGGGGCAGCATCAGTGGAGTCTTAGTCAGTCATTCCCTACAATCTGCTCCTGATTTGAAGAGTTCTAACCCTGTTTTCCTCTGTCTTTGGCATTCTTTGGAATCACAGAAGTCTGTTATAAAATTGTATCAGGTGAGAGTGGTAGATCTTTACAGGAACTTCTCAATTCCCTGTGCAGAGATTCAACTTCTGGTGCTGGGCAGTGGGGGAGGCAAGTTATCAAAGAGCAGCCAGTTTCACCTCTGGGAGAGACCACATCCAGCAGAGCTTCTCTGCATTGCTCCCTTTCTACCTGGTTGTCCTCTCCCAGTCTTCCTGGGTGATGGCCCAGCTTTCTACTGCCTCGAGGTTTATTAAATATACATTCAGCATGGGAGGGACTGTAGCTGTGGCTGAGTCTTCACAACACAGAGAAGCAAAATGGCAGGAAGATTTTTGCTAATTGAATGAGATGCAGCATGGTTTTTGAGGGCTTCAGCTCCAAGGAAGCAATATGGCACTGATTGTCCCACCGTTTCAGCATATCTTTTTTCACCAAAGCAAGTTGCACACGATTTGTCTTCTGAACAGTAGGACCTCTGTTTTTCTTCCCTGAGGCCTAGCAAGAGGAAATGCTAAGCTAACTGGAACCTGGCTATTTGTATTGAATTAGTACAGTCATTAGGACTTTAACTATTTTTATTTGGTGACAGTTTGCTACTGATACCACCTTTGGGACAAGCACCTCTCTTTTATGTTGCTTTTCTTATCACTAACAGGAGAAAATGACTGATTGGTTTTGGCCTTTGCTTGAAACTCCTTTTCGTGACTTTCTTGAGTGCATATCCTGTAGCAAATAGATACTGCTAGTATGCACCAGTCTTCATTTACCAGCCTCAACAAGTGCTGACAGATGAGGGAGCTGACAGTCTGCCTTACTGTTGAAGCTGGGAGATATAGTTACATGTGAATTTGCTGGCTTTTTAGACCTGAATAACTGCAATTGTGTATAAGGGTCACCTCTGGGCTCAGTTATCATTCTGAAGAAAAATGGAACTTCTTTAAAAAAAAAGTCATATATTTTTGGCCTTCTGCTAAGTGATGCCCAAGGAATGCATGGCCTTGGAAAGTCAGGTTTTCACAAAGTGGCCTTGGAAAAAATAAGACTTATGCTATTATGATAGCAAGCAGAGATCCTAGGTATAATTACTTTCCAAATTAAACCACTGGTATTTTTTCCAGTAGCAGTGGCTCTCAAAAAGTCTCTCACTCCCTCCCTGTCTGTCTGCCTGCCTGTCTGTCCTGAGGAAATTTGCACCATATTATCCAATTATGTGTGTCACTGTCAACTTTTCCATTAGGAGTCTGCTCCTCCATTGTCTTCAGTAGTACTAATCATGCAGGACTCTACTCTGGAAAATATATGGCAGTGGTATTTCAGTTTATAATCCCACAACACTGAGAATTTTGTGATAGTGGTTTGCCTTATCAATAATCAGAGAGAACAAACACAAAACTGCTCTGCACTCGATAGATGTACTTTCAGGTATATAATGTTTTAATAATATTTGTTTTGGGTTAAAATTCTTCTTCTTTTCCCTATATTAGTTTAAATCAAAAATTTAAAGCCTTTGTAGTTGAATAGAAACTTTTTAGTCAAACTGTCTCCTTGCTGACCATAAGCTTCTTATCAGCATGTTTGAAGAGCAGTAGGAAAAAAATACTTGGTATTTCCTCTGACTCCTCTTAGCTTCACAGGAAGCAGTAGACTCTAGGTGTTCATTGAATGGTGACCACCTGCATCTCCTAAAGTTTTTTACACTCAATTTTTTCTTTCTCTTTCTATGTTGCAAATATAGTTAATTATAGTTCAGCAAATCATTCCTTCTAGTGGAATGAATTCCCATTTTACTGTGGGTACTCTATCAGAAGCACTTTGTTACTGCATTTTCTGAAAGCTTTTTCAAATTCTTTAGAAATTTTGTTTCTGAGTTCATTCTAGTCAGTGCAGAAAATAGTCATATGTATCTAATTATCTAGGCAGACTGATATCTACTGTATCGACACACACAGAAAAGTGGTTTATTTTAGCCTTTTAAAGGTTTATACCCAAGTTCTTCTACTGCACATAGTTTATCTATTCAAATCTGCTTTGCCTGCTGCTTTAATAATGTTACAGAGAATGGTCTTATTAGCATTATGTTAAGGACACTCAGCAGAAGGAAAACACACTGCTGTCCTGATCTCATTCTTGTTTATTATTGACATTCATAGTCAGACAGGAGCACTTTTCTTAATAAAATTATTTTTGGTTTGTTTTAATGATGAATACAAATATTTTCAATCCTATACTATTCTAATGCGACTGAAGAACTGGTAAAAAAATCAGGAAGGAAAGTTGAAAGGTAGGGGATTTATAGACGAACTCCTTAAAACTGTTCTGCTTTTATTTCCTGTTAATACCCATCTAGCACAACATCTAATTAACATTCTGGATAAAACACAGCATTATTAAGGCTTCAGTACACTCACAGACACCTTTCAATTAAGGTGCTTGAGTTCACACAAAACATGCTTTCCAATCCTCAGAAAAAGCTTTCAAGAAAACCAGCTGAGTCTTGACAACTTTATGTTAAAAAAAAGGAGAGAGACTTTTCAAAGCTTGTTTGGGCCCTTAGAAAAAAACAAAAAACAAGAAAAGAAAAGAAAAGAAAAGAAAAGAAAAGAAAAGAAAAGAAAAGAAAAGAAAAGAAAAGAAAAGAAAAGAAAAGAAAAGAAAAGAAAAGAAAAGAAAAGAAAAGAAAAGAAAAGAAAAGAAAAGAAAAGAAAAGAAAAGAAAAGAAAAGAAAAGAAAAGAAAAGAAAAGAAAAGAAAAGAAAAGAAAAGAAAAGAAGAAAAGAAAAAAACCCAAAACCCCCCAGAAATAGAGAAATATACAGAAACAGTTTTCAGGTCTTTACCATAAAAAAACAAGATTGCTGGAAATCTAAAACTTTTTAAAGTCTTCGGCTGATCTCAAAAATTTCTTACCATTTTTGGAAATAGTGCTTTTCAGAGGCTGGGTATTTTTGCTGGGGTTTCCTCACTCTACATATCATTGCACTGAATTTGGACCACTTAACATTTTTATGGAGGAGCAAAGTAGATTTGGCTTAAGACTGGAAAAAATCAGTGCCTGTCATGCCGGTGGAACAAATGTGTTTTGGAATCTATTCTTTGATCCCCAAAGTTTATGTACCCTGTTTTATTGTTCCCAACTAGTTGGCATACCTTTCTTGTGCTTCTGTACCAGACTGACACTTTGTTATGAATTTATTGTAAAATGGATTTCCGTAACATGTAAATGAAATTAAAATGGAATCTTACTGCAATTTTCTGTTTCCTTCCGTAGAACTCTGAAAGTATTAATAAAATTCAAGGCAAAAATAAAAAAAATCAAGTACTTAATTTTCTGTCTTTTGTAGCTTTTGTCCAAGCTAAGCTTTCTTTCCCTGCATTCTGTTTTCTTTCTTTTACTTAGATAAACTCTCTTTTTTTCTAAGCTTCTGGTTTAAAAAAAAAATGGAAGTAATCTAGAGTTCACTTATAGATCAAGTACCATAAGCTGGTGTTTTTAAGTATCCTGAAAGTTTATTAATGCTTTCCAACTCATTTCCTACTTCCCTGCCAAAAGCAGTCTTTGGTGGATTGTAAAGTTTTTTAAATAATAGACATCTGATCCAAGTTTCTTATGATTTTTCTTTTCAAGAGATTACATACTTTCAGAAATCTGGTAAATTTTTATTGCAATATAAAAATCTGATATTTGGACTGGGTGCTAAGGGTTGTGGACTTATTAGCCTTTTAACATCTGTTAAAAAATTCATTTCCTCATTCTGAGAGATTCATCTTTGCTTTAATACACATATTCATATGATGTTTAAGTCAGAAGAATAAAAGATTGCTGACTTTCCACTCACAAATAACAGTATCTGATATCAAAATGGTCATGACCTTTTCAAAAAAAATACTCTTTTGAAGTACAATGCAGGACTGTAAAAAATCGTCATTTGTATGTATTTAATGAGCTTGACAGCAGCATTTGCAACTCTAAATAAAGGATCTCTTTGATCGTGTATGACTTCCAAAAAAGAGGCAGACCATCTATTTGTGATCAAAGATTCTATGTATGCAACTTTATTGTCCCCCAAACTAATACCTGACAGACTCACAAGTTGGGGTCTCAGCACAAAATCCCCCCATAATCAAATTATGATCTCACAGAAGACTAGCATCAGGAGCAACAAATGCAGAGGGAACCTTCTAAACACAAATATGTCTCAAGCATCTCATAAAGGCTTGGGGTCTCGGATTTGTCACATTTATGTAGACACAGAATTTTTTTATGCTCTTGTGTTTTGTGATAATTTGTAGGAGACCTAGGCTGTAAAACAACATTGAACTCAATGTCAGAGTGGCACTGTTAACATCTACAAACTGACTTAGCAGAGGAGCTTAGAGCAGGGTTAGACATTTCTACAATCAACAATCTTTTCTGTGCTTTTGATTAAAATTTAATAAAAATGTTCGGTGAGGTGAAAACTTGTGCAGAGCAGGTGAGGAAAGATCAACATTTACTCAGCCCAAATCTAATCCAACCCACTTTTCCCTCTTCTCATATTCCACATTCATTCAGAGGAGCCAGAGTGTCCCATCTATTCCTGAAACTTAACAGGCAGCATGACATAGTCTCTTACTCAGGAAAGAGCATTAAAAAAAATAGTTTCTATTTGTAGGATCTGAGGTATCTAAAACTCTATCTGCGTCCTCACAGCAGTCACAACTCACCTTTTTAAGTCAGAGGTTTTTCTTTGACTGCAAGGATAAAAAATTCCAGTGGGGTCACAGTGAATCCTATCCAGAAAATCACCACTGTAAAATATAAGAAGGCAGAATTCAGTGATGATCAAGTCAGAGCCAATATAAACCAAGAAGCTCAACATTGTGAAGTCCCAGTGTGACTATGGAGTTCAGGCTAGGCAAACTGTTTAGACCAGACAAACTCTGCAACAGTCTCAGGATACTCTTTACTGCTTAGGAAATGGTGCTGGTGAAATTATCACATTAACATTTTACAGGAATACAAAGGAAGGGCAAGAAAAGAGAGAAGGAATGGGAAGCTTGATGCCGATTTCTCCCTTATGCTCTCTGAAAGCATTGCATCATTTCCAGAACCAGTGCTGTATCTTGATGGGTTAAAGTCTTTGTGACTGTGTAAGGAATAAAGGAGAAATTAATTAGCAAAGCATGTGGTTTAAGTATTGATTTTTTGTTATTATTTTAGATTGTATGTATTAATACAGTGTAAATGTCTCTGTTGATGCAGACTGCTAAATTTATCTGGTTGGTAAGGCACAATAAAGCTTTCCTTCTTTCTCATGAGACATTTGAAAGGCCAGGATTTTAGCAATGATACACTGGCCTTCAAAAGCTTTCCATCATTCAAGGCAGTCCAACACGGAAGGTCAGTCATCCATCACTGTTACGCTGCCCTTCCCATGTAGCTCAAGCAACTTTGTAGCACAAGCCATTTCATACGCATCCAAATTCACTCTGCCATGGGGTCTGTGGGTTATATCATTGCAGAAATACATGACTTTGCTCTTCGTGTGCTGTGATGAGTCACAGAATCATTAAGGTTGCAAAAGATCCTTAAGATCATCGAGTCCAGCTGTTAACCCAGCACTGCCAAGTCCACCACCAAACCACATCCCTCAGTGGCACACCCACACGTCTTTCAAATACCTCTGGGGATGGTGACTCAACCACTTCCCTGGGCAGCCTGTGCTAATGCTTAACAACCTTTTTGGTGAAGAAATTTTCCCAAATATCCAATATAAATCTTCTGTAAGTAAAGTGAATCCTAGTAGAGGATGTATTTGTGACCAAGTTTTAAATCTTTCCTTCAGCAATTTTTTTCATTAAGTTAGAATTTTAGATTTGGATACTTTTTTAAGGAGAAAAAGGTTGGGTATTTTTTTTTTTCAATAATTATCTGACTGGTTAAGAGGAAACAGGAAGCAAAAACTGTTGAGAAAAGGTGTTATAAAAAAATATGTTTGTCTTGGTCTATCATAGAGAAAGGAGATGTTTGCGCACCTATGCAGATTTTTCAATCCAATAGTTGAAAGTTTAGAACAGTTTAGATAAAATTTGTACAAATATTGGATTTTGGTGCAGCTAGTACAAACACTCAAAAATGAAACAGAAAACATAAAGCAGTGTGTGGAAAAAGGGGGACATCAAAGATGACCAACCTTTAAACAGAAATAAATCATGGTTAATTTTAAAAAGTGAAAATATGCATAAATAACTAATATTGTTTTAGAATACCAGTAACCTTGTAATGAGACCAATTTCTACCAGAAAAATGTATTGACTTTCGAAATTCAGTGTAACATACAAACCTTGACTGTGCTGAGTACCTTCTTTATTTCATTTTTTTCCTTTTCATCTTAGTTAAATAATTAATTGAAGTATTAAATTATAACTGTGTGGAGTTAAATTTTAATATTCATATTACAGGAAGGTGAGCTGGATTTAAGCATGAAGATCTTTTTGGCATTCAGGTGAGTCTTTTTTAAAGGACAGTTTGCCCCATAGTAGAACTTATCTGATAAAAAACAATGCACTGGTACAAAATACTTTGAGCAGCTAAACTCCTGTAGCTTCCAGTGAAGTAAGGAAGTGCTTTTATCACAATATGCATCATTGTTAAACACTTGGTCAATCATTTTAAACTGCCCATTGACATTTTTCTTCAAGGAAAATACTTTCAAAATGATCTGTTGGTCCTATCATCAGTTTCTACTAAATCTTTCATGTTTTCTAATACTTATGAAAACCATTAAAATGGGAAGAGTAAATCATTCATACAAGGTTCTGCCATATTTACTCATACTAGATGAAATTAATGGAATACAAAATTATTTTTAAAAATCGACTTGGAAGATCTAGTTAATTTTGACTTTAAATTCAGGCACATGACTTGGTAAAAAGAAAAAAAAGAAAGTTTTACTGTTTCCATTTTTTTCTGCTGTTTAAATTAAAAAAAAATCTGAAATAATTTTTTGTAATTAAAAAATATTATCCTTCAAAACTAAGTTTTGTAGTCCATTATAAATTTTGATTTAAAAATAAATGAATGATTAAAAACATTATCTTACATAGTGAAGAAAAAAGTTCTTCATCAAAGAACTGCAGCCACTTAGACTGCACATATATTAAATTAATATTCAAATGTTTGTATAAGAAAATCAAAATTAGGTGCACATAAATGCACTCTTTCAGAACTACATTTTCTATTACCTTATCTGCATAGAAAATATTTCAAGGGTTCGCATGAAATGTTAATTCACTTTTTCACACTACCATATAACCAAAAAGTGATGAAAGCTGACTCCTCTGTCTCAGTCATTTTTCTCGACCAATCTGATCCTGATAGAAAAGTGGAGTGTTTTGAGTGTTCTCTGTCTTCTTTTATTTTTGTTGTTTGTATTAATAATAGATTGCTTTTTGTTCCAAAATGTATCAAGTGGAGTGTGGTGCATGTAAAAAAAAAAACTGATTCAGTATTTGATTATAAAAAGTCAAATTGAATATTTTTGAATATTGAATAAACTCTTGAATAAACTCATGAGCAACACAGCCCCTGAATTCTGGGACCTGTAGTAAAATTGGCATTTTCAGTTCAAAATTTTATTATTAGAATTACCTCTAGTTGGACTTTTCTTTCTTTTTCTTTTCTCTTCTCTTTTTTTCCTAAGCAAAATTGATACTGAGTCCTTATTGCAATATTATGAGCATGATATGCTCTGATACCTGAGACACTGATTCTGGTGGCATAAAACAGTGCTAAGAAATAGATTCTCTTTTACTACTAGGTAGTGAGTTTTGCTACCTTTTTGAAAAGTAAAATAATTTTCTCCCTATCAAATGATGACACAAAAAAAAATATTTGTATTATTGCAGACTTCTAGGGTGTTAGTACTAAATCAGGACCATATTTTCCTAGGATCTGCACAAACTTAAAATGAAAAAAAAAACAGAAAACAAGAGGGAAAACATTTTTTTCTTTCTTAGGTATCTAATGGAACAGTTTAACTACTAGTTTCAAGCACTGCTCTTGCAAGTAAAGTGCAAAATATTCTAAGTAAAAGTGAAGGTTCTATGGTAATAGAATGAGGAGTAACATTAAAAATATAAACCACTATAAGCAAATTAATAGCATGTCTTTTATACAGATTGGGTTCATCCCTGAAAGTGTATTTTCTCATCTTTTTAGACTAAACAATGGCATGAAATCCCTATAGCAGATATATATAATGAAGTACAGAAAATGAATTATAAATAATATATTGTGTCTTGTGCGTTCTCTTTTGGAAAGGATTTGCATTAAACAACATTCTTGACTTGTCATTCAAAATTAAAACTAAATCTGCTTTTCCAATATAATATTTACAAAGAGAATGTTTCTTGCCTTTTCTTCCACGGTGCACAGTAGAGTATTGTACACACATCTTTCTGGAATGAGGCAGGTAAATCATCCAGCTTGATCTATCATCTACTGATTTTGTTGTTGTTATTTTCTATTGAAAATCTTCCATAATTTGTGTCATTCTTAACTAAGGAGTGATTGTTGGTACACTTTTATGTCCTGCATATGATCTGAAGAAATTAACAAAAAATAATAAATAAATATAGTTTGTATCTTATTATCTGGCATCTCTGGAGAGCCTACACCATCACTTGTTGACATTGAAAATTGAAATCAAAGCATTTTAAAATTTCAGAACCGATAAGATGTCTTTATTTTAAAGTTCATGTGTGGATTATTTTATTCATAAAAACGTGAATAGCCTTGCACATTTGAAAAGTCTTCATAGGAAGATTAAAATAAAACCAAATTATTTGTACTTTGCTGAGCTGTAGAATATGTAGTAAAAGAGATCACAATTCTGTCAGAGCTTGAGGCTTAATTATACAATTAGGACCAAGCTCATGCCATCCAGCACTGTCTTCAATCTATCTATGGTGAAGCACATCTTCAAGTCGAAATTCTCAAGAGAAATTATTTTGATTTCACTGTTGTCCAACATAAAAAAAATCTGTGCTTAAATGATGTAAAATTTGACAGATGTAATCTGATTCTAAGCACAAGAGTAAGTTTTACCTTCAAGAGAAACGACCTCTTCAGAGGAACAGAAGTTTATGTTTTAATCTGTCTTTTCTACCATTATCTAGGGTCACACTGAACCTAGTGCTGTGGTGCCAATTTCTCAATTTCATATTCATGTTATCAACTGATGGAGTTCTTTCTTTCCCAATCTTACTTATGGGCTTTTCAGCAACAAATGAAAATTTTCCAAATGGTGTTTGAATCATATAACAAAGACTGTGATACAGGAAAAAAAAAAAAAGGAAAAAAAAAGGACTGTTTTATTTCTACCCTTAGATATCATCACTGTTTGATTAAGATCTGATCACTTAGATGATCATAAACCTGAGCTGAGTAGCAGGCAAGTAACTGATCTGATATAGTCTTAATTGAGCTACTGGGATACTGCAGGATGAAGCACAGCATTCCGGGTCCTGAACTGCTTTTATTTTTTTTTACTTTAATGGTTAAAAGTGTAGGAATAATTTTGATTTTTTTTTTTTTCACTCAGAAACTTCAAACAGCAGTTTTGTGATGTGAATCACAAAAGAGAAAGAACAACAAGAGAAAGGTTACAGGTAATTATTTCTTTTTCAATTGACTGTGCATTTGAAAAGGTTTTACCAATTTCATTTTGCAGGGGTAAGATTAAAAATCAGGGTATAATTTAGTAATTGCCCTAAAATATTTTGCATTTCTGTTCATTCCCTATATGATATTTTTAGGTGGTTGTCAATCACAATTTTGTGGACACTACCAGAGAATGCTTTTACAAGTATTTATATATACATGCAAAATAGAAAGTTCAATAAGTATCTCAGAAAGCAAGAAAATAGTGTCTTTTTCCAAATTCATTTACATAAGTGCATTTTCTCTGTTGTCTAAATTACTTAGGTACATCTAAACAGAGTCTAGCTTGGGATAATGTTGGAAAACTCACCTGGATTTATAGGGCCTAATTTTGCTAATCTCAGTCAAACTAAGCACTACCCAGAGAGGAAACACTGTGCAGAAACACTGTGAAAAGCACAGCTCAACACAATAAAGACAATGCTTGCATTTCAATGCCTACTAAGGATGTATCTGTATTACATGGATTGTCTTTGTGGCTTGTGGCTCGAAAGGAAGTCTTCTAGGGCACAGTTCTTCTACAGCAGTCATCTAAAATAACCCACTTGAGTCATGGCCTCAAAGTGCTTCTCTTTACTGATTACAGAGTCTAGATAACCAGCTGAGATGTGAAAGTCTATACAGTAGTTGTCTACAGTTAAGAGACACATCTCATTCATAGTGATTTTACACTCACATAGGTGCCTCTACACCACTCTGGGGACAGGTTGATTAATTTAGTTCAATTTCAAATGTGCATCAGTCCCAGTGAGTTTTAAAACAGAACATCTAAAATTGTGTGATGCCTAGTTGTAAATATGTCAGATAAATTTTATGAAACTTCAGCCTAACTTAATATGGAATCAGATTAAGATGAACTAATGAGTCTGATTCGTACTGAATTAATTAATTAGTTCCTTAAAATCCAGTTTTCAGTGTGTCCAGTTCTATTTGGCTATAGGAAATTTTTCAAGTTTTAATATTAATCAGAATCACTTTGATTCAGAGACTGAAAGAAATAGCAAGAAAGAAAAAGCAAGCACTAAGAAGAAAAGTCATCAGGCTCATGTGCAAAAATAGGCTTACAGAGGTGTGAACAGGATAAAAAAATAGAGGAGAAAATTCACTGATTTTTGTTTAACAAAACAAAGGCATTCATTTGGGTGGGGGTTTTCTGTTTTGTTTTGGGTTTTTTTTTTGTTTTGTTTTGTTTTTAACAAGGGGAAAATTGCTCAGTTCACCTGTATTTGGGAATCTGAAACGTTAATTTAGATATCTCTACCTGTATCTAATAAAATGTTTGAAAGTCTAAATAGAAACACTGCAGAGAGTCTTCAAGTTTGGCCTTGGTAGTTCTCATGATAGTGATTCAAAAGATTGAGGCTGAAAGCTTATACTTCCTATCTTCAACTGGGACTTTGACACTGATTTTAAAGGGACCTCAGCATCATGCTAAGCCTATAATTTGTGATAGTACATTGTGTCAGATTGACTCACTCTGCACTTTTGGATTATTTCAAGGAGGATGTCAGATAATGTAAACAGATCTATTGCCTTTGAAAATCAGCAGAGTCAGTTTGATTCACAGCAGCTGGTAATCCAGCAAGGGATACTTACAATGGCATCCCAAGTACAGCTATTTAAATGAAGGTCAAGGATGCAACTTCCTTGTTACTCCTTGTAACTTCCTTTTGCTTCTGATGATCTTTTGCACACTGATTATTTCAGCACTATCAGAAACAAGATACCTATTCAAATTGGATCTCTGATTCTCATCTTGAGACTTGCTTGCTAGCATGTTGATGCACTAATTAAAATATACTCAGGTTACATCCAGATGCATCCAGCCACACTGAAATAACTCATGGGAGGCAAATTCATTTTGTAAATGAAGAGATGCTGGCTGCACAGCAACTGTGGCAAGCTTCAGCCCATCACTCATATTGTTAATGACTCTGGAGTGCATGTTTATGCAGAAAGCATAAAAGGAATTTGTTGCACCTTCCTATATGTTTCTGAATGGCCTTGTAGTATCTTATTGTAGTATCTTAATTTGTCTTCTTTTTTTTTTTTTTTAATGCTACACATAGGAATGCATGTTGCAGTCACTTAAAACAAAAAATGTCAACTTTAGTGATCCCAAGATTGCCACCTTATGAATATTTCTGCTATATCATACAGAAAACATGTACCTTTTCCATACTTCAAGTGCCTGCTCTGTAGACCTGGAAATTCTATACATTTAAAACCAAACACAAACTGAAATGGCAATAATCTAGCTCATAAAGTCTCTCTTTAAGGGAGCAGGAAATAAGAAAGGTGATGGCAATTATAACAGAAATTTTAAAAACCCACACAATATAACTTGAACCCTGTTTTTGGAAAGTTCTCAAGAATGTCCAATAGTTTTTGCTCATATTTCCTTCTGAGGCTATTGTTTATAGCTTTCTTTTTGCTCCCCTCCTTCGCTCATGTATTATTACTCCATATATATCACCTCCTATAATTCAGCACAAAGAAGTTTAGAAAGCACTGTATTGCAAATAATACAATCTGAAAATAGACATTTTTTTAGCATTTTGAAACAAGTAACATCAAATTTCTCAGAAGGTGGTATTAAACTGGAAAGATATATTTTCCATTTTCTTAATTTCTTTTCCAAGGGAATGTTGCAGACGTTTATTTCTAGCATACTGTTAAGGAGGAAGAAAAATACCAGATTGTTTTCTAGATTCAGATTTTTTAAATGAATCCCTTTAGACTTATGCACAATGATTTGAACTTGTTGAGCAATAACAACTTGATTAAAAAAAAAATTACCAATATTTCTAAAATGCAACTTAGCATAAAAATACTCAAGTTCAAACCCAACAGGGTAAATAGGGAATATGAAAACTTTATTTTACTTTTCAGAGTTAGGCCTAATATCTGTCAATAGGCTTGTGGATAAATCAATAGACATATGGGATTCTATTGCATTGAACTTAATTGTAGTACTTTCAACTTTAAGATTTTTATTTTAAAACCCATGTATATTACCTTATGTTCATAGACATGTATGTGCATTTCATTCACATTTCTTTTTGTCATCTCTGCTTCTAAACAATTTTGCTGGAAGATATACATTATGTATGAGCTGAAAGAAGACATCCTGGTAGCAACAGGGTTCAGACAGTAAACTTCATAATTTCATTTTTTAACACCACATAGGAATTTTTTTTACCAACAGTAATTAAGAAGTGATGAATAATACCAAAAGCAATAATTAACAATCTACCCTGTTACTTCTCTATCACTACTTTTTTCTGCTTCTCCAGTGAAGAGATCCTCTCCTTTTTTCTTTTATTTTTTAAATTTGATTTCCATCACAGCCTTAATATCATTTAGAACTCAAATTCTATGGAAAAAAATAGGAATTATGTTACTGAAATTTATTCTTTAGTTGGCAGCATTTAAGTAAAGAAAACCCTGAACTATGTTATACCTTACTCCTTTAATATTGCATACTCATACCATTTTATATGGACAGCCAGACTTGACTATCCATTTACTTGTGTGGGGTTAGCACTTCACATTAGAGTGGAAAAGACTCATTCAGGAAAAAAAGGAAATTTCCTTGGCCAGTTAAGAGAAATTGAAGCTAGACTTCTATGAATCTTGAACAGTAGTGTTTTGTTCATAGGAACAAATCATTGTCTAGCAAAATAGATTACAATTTATAATCTAACGTGATGCTTTGGACAAATTGCATTGGAAATGTTCATCATCATTCTATAGCAGCAAGGCTGTTCATAGGTATAGTGGAATCCCAGTGGATGGAAAAATCACAGAAATTCTTCAGATCATTTGAATCATTGTGTCATGATATATTTTGCTATGACTCAATCAACTAATTGTCCCTCTTGTGCCTGAACCTGCTATAAGAACAAATAATAAATGAGGGTAGCAAAATAAGAAGAAATACAAATTAGGAGAAAATTCTCACCTTAGATTAAGGTTTTACTAAGGTACTTAACCAGTGTTTTAAGTGGTAAATAAAATAACTTCAGTGTTTCTTGATAAATAAGAGCTGAAATTATACATATAGATACATGTGGAGATATGCAGATATTTTAAGTTCACTGTTACAAAATTGGTAGCAATCTCATGATGAAATTAAAACATGCTTTTAGTTACAGCATTAAATTATGTACTGTTTCATATCCAGTTTACTTTTCTTTTATGGACCCAAATATGCACCTCCCAGAATTTTTGGCCTAATGATGAGATGTCTCTCCTGGTATCTTGCTATTTCCTCCTTCAAGGCAGAAAATTGAAAGGGGTATTAAAAAATACATACATCAAAGGCTGTGGATGATGATGATGATGATGATGCTGTTGTTGATGACGATGATGATAATAGTAACAACAACAACAATAATAATAATAATAATAATAATAATAATAATAATAATCCTCACAAAACCACACAAATCATAATTAAACAACTCTCATTGTGTTAGGCTGTGAAACAAGAATAATTCTGTCCTACAGATTTGTTGTGATTGTAAGCAACCTTTCTGGATACATTAGGGTCCATTAACATTTCTGGATACGTCACTCTTCACTAACAGTAAGAAAAAGAAAAAAGTTTTAAAATTTTAGCAATAGTCTTGCTAAGCTACTGGTCTCTGCTGATCATGTTTTTGAAAATGCTTCAAATTTTTTTAACCATTGACTAGACTATAGAATGAATAAAGAATATCAAACTGATAATATGCAAATTTTTAGGATATGTGCCACAGAAAAAGCTATGACAAACCAAGAATTTGATCTTTAATCACCTGACTTTTGTACGGAAAGCATATATTGTATATGTGAGAAGATCTAGGTCTT
Organism: Molothrus ater; assembly: GCF_012460135.2. Taxonomy (NCBI): domain Eukaryota; kingdom Metazoa; phylum Chordata; class Aves; order Passeriformes; family Icteridae; genus Molothrus; species Molothrus ater. Next base: position 90,505,107 of record NC_050478.2, on the reverse strand, counting down.
CAACACAATTTTTATTGATCTCCACAGATTTATGCCATTAATGAGAAACACGTGCTTAGTTGGACTTTGGGACTATTGAATCAGCTGTCTGATGGTGCTGGAGACATTAATGTTGATTTTTAGTTTTCATTTTGGAGGAAAAAGAAAGTTTATCGGCTGTATCTGACAGAATACTCACGTTATGAAACACTGGCTATCCATTTTCTCTGAGAGAGAGACAGAGTAACCATGTACAGCAGGAATCTCAATTTAAATGCATTCTATGTGAGAAAGCCTAAACATAGATGGGCTCTTCAACTCCCACTTGTGAGGTTATCTAACTGCCAACAGCACATATTAAATGTCATGTGCATGTGGTGTGACTGCGATATGAAGAGTGTTAATCCTGATTTCAAATAACCCTCTGATAAAAGTCTACTGATTGCTCCTACTTCCACTATACCCACTACAACTTACCTGCAGATTTCTTGTGTTTTCTAGAAATTATGTGTAATAGATCACATTTTCCCTTTAGATTTTCTCTAAATTATTTGATTGGTTAATACAATAATAAGCATTCCAGTCAGCTGGAATTACTTTTTCAAGAAGGAATGTTCATTTCACCCCTGGTCTTTGAAACTTCTTTCTAATTAGTACTTCGACAAGAAATCAGTACTTTTGCCATTTCTTTAATACTTTGTCATATGAAAAAATCCTTTGATTGGCCAGAAAATATAAACCTTATTTGGCTACTGTTGAAGGAGTTTTTAGTGATATCTTTAATGTGAAAGAGTTTAGGCTCTGAGATCTGAGTTCTCAGCTTATCTGCCTGTTTTCTACCTAAGGATAGTTTTAATCTTTCTTTGTTCTACTCATGCTACCAGTGGTGCTCACTTAGAAGTTCTAATTGCCAAAGTCCTGGTCCTCCTGGCCATGCTGTTTCTGATACAGGCCAGGATGTCATTGACCTTCTTGGTCACCTGGGCACACTCTGGCTCATGTTTAGCTGACTGTCAACCAGCACCCCCAGGTCCTTTTCTGATGTGCCTTATTCCAACCTGTAGAGATGCACAGGGTTTTAGTGACCCAAGAGCAGGACTTAGTAGTTGATATTATTGAACTTTGTACAATTGGGCTTGGCTCATTGATCCAGCCTGTTCAGATTACTCTGTAGAGTCTTCCAACCCTCCAGCTGATCAACTCTCCTGCCCACTCGATGTCACCTGCAAAGTGACTGAGGGTATACTTGATATTCCCCTGGAAAAGACCATGGTGAAGCATGTTGCTGCTCTGCTACCTATGGCAACAACCACACCAGAGCAGTTGTTGGCACTACAGTCTGTGGAGAATCCCCCACCAGAGAAGCCAATTAGCCCAGGGGAAAGCTGGAAAGGAGGGAGGCTGAAGAATTAGGAAGATGTGTCTGAGCAGAGAGGGAATGTAGTGAAGATGGTTTTAGTTTTGTGCCTATTTCTCACTATCCTGCTCCATTATTAATTGGCAATGAGTGAAGTTATTCTTCCCCAAGTTGAGTCTGTTTTCCTGTGATAGTAATTCATGAGTGATCTCCGTGTCCTTAACATGTGAGTTTTTCATCATACTTCCTCTGCTAAGGGTTTGAGTGAGTTGCTTGATGGACACCTGCCAGACAGCCAAGGTTAACCCACCACAATATCACATAGTAAATTAGAATTATAGAAATGACTTTACATTTCTTCACCATCTAAAAGACAAATTTGATCAATTAATAGGAGGAAAAGGGATTCAGTGAAAAATTATGATGACTTAAGAAGGAAAGCTTGAACAAGAAAGGAAGAATGTAAAGAAAAGAGAATAAGAAGAAAACACCTAGGTGAGACACGAGAAATTCTGCTGACAAAAGATGCACATATTTTAACAAAATATTTCATGAGAAACCTTGCTTCCACCAAGCAATAATAATTTGACATAGAAATTGGCTAGAGCATTGTCATATTCGTTTTGATGAAAAAGCAAAAGCTTTTTCATCCTAAAACAAGGGTATTGTGCAGATTTTCCTGGAAGCCAGAGTGCAACTCTACCACAAAGCCTTCTCCCTTTCTGTGCTCAGGTCCTGAAAGCTGTCTGACATGAGTATCAACACCTTACACACCACACAGAACAGCACAATGTCTAAGGATGGGTATTCTCTTCAAAGTCAAAGGATGGAAACCCTTGGAACACAAGGCATTACTTTAAGCCAGGCTGCTACACAGAGATGCTGGTTCTGACTCTGTCAGTGGCTGGAAGTTAGGCAAGATAAACATTTCAGCTCGTCACTGTCATTTCAAATCCTCCAGAAGTTGGTATGGCCTGTCTACATGATCTTAGGGTCCAAAGTAAAATAAAATAGTTGTTCTAGTGTCAATCCTATGAATCAGCATCAACTTAAATGGCAGCCAAAAATTGTTACTTTTCTTGCTATTCATCTGGTTACCAAAACCCAACCTATATATTTTGATTTATTTCAATTATTTTAATTATCCAAATTATTTTAATATTTATTTCAATTTATTTCAATTATTTGACTTGTTTTAATTGTCCAAATATAAACTTAACTTTCTCCAACTTGTGTCAGTTTTGACTACCTAGAATAATGACTTACTATGAGTTTAAGTCCAATAATGTCTGAACTGAAAGAAATCTGACTGTTAAAAATATGTCTTGTCCTTGAGGCTGTTTTGGATGGGTTTTGCTTCCTTTCTTTGCAGATGCAATTAATGTGGAAATTTACAATATATAATATGAAAAGACCAGAAGTGAAGTAGATCTTTTTCCAGCTTGCTCTATGAGATGATAAAGAGGGTAGTCTCAATGAGTGATAGCCTGAATCCCTCTTCTGAATCTCCAGTTGCTACTGTGCATTCATTTTCAGCTGATACAAAATCATTTTGTTGGAAAAATAATTTTCTTCCTCACTTATCCACTATAAATTTTGGGAATAATTTTGTCTCACTCAAACCGCTTTTATAGCACAGTAATGCCACTAATTTTGATGGATTTTCTGAATAGGTAGAACTGAGAGGCAAGGCATGTGCTGTGTCATATTAAAAGCTTCTAGGTAGGGAAAGTCAACAGAAGATATCTGTTGTGTCATTTAGTTTCATGGTGACTAACACTGCATCCAACATACCAGCTCCACAAACGACCAAAGTGAATTTAGTCTGAGATGCTTTATAAATAGAAAATACATTTTTTTGACCCTGTTGGATGAAATAAGAGGTAAAATATAATCTATATGATAGCCACTTAGAATCAGGATCTAGAAAGTAAATGAAGTGAAGGGAAAACAGAGACTATTCCTGGAGTGTCTTAGAACATCTATGAGAGATACAGATATTTTGCTTAGTAGAGTAAGGGAGCTGTTTTTACAAATAAAAGAAAATACATAGTTTTTAACCTGTTTTGTCTGAGAAATGTTTCCATGACCAACTTTCATACAAACCTGGAGCCAAGTTTTTAAAAGAACCAAAACCAGAAAATATTGCAGATGTGGAAGATTGATCATTTAGACGAAACTATGTCAATATCCTAAAACCTTTAACTTTTCTTACATATTTTTGCTTTCCTAACTCAGAAAAAAAATAGAAAAACTTGTGTGTGGCCACTGCTGCTGATCCTAATCTTTGCTTGCCTTGATTTCACACACATCTGTTATTCTAAACCACCACCTTATGAAAATGGACAAGCCAGATGCCAGATGCCTCATTTGGCATGTCTGCCTACTAAACTACTCCAGTTTAACTAATTTGGTATAAATTTTGAGTTAAATTTTGCAGGTTTGGGTGCAGAAAACCTGTACTTTCCATTATGGGGCAATACCTCAAACTGCAGCACTCAAGGTTATGTTCTTTGGTATAAAAATAGACAGAGGTTAGCTGTACATTTAAAGTGGGAATGACAGAGAGTGCAGGGGCCTCTAAGCAAACCCTATCCAGTATTTCTGAGTTACATATATATGATGTTCTTCTTTTTGTGACTGGCACCCCATGTCAGACATTCCTCTGTCAGACTCAGCAGCTTACACCCAAAGGGAGCTGGGTTGCAGGGCAGGCAGTTTGGCAGACAGGGAGCCAGAAACAAGAGAGTGTGCTATTTATATTACTGTCTGGCTTATCTGTTTATATGCTAAAGTATATGAGCATTTCAGCCTTGAGCTGGAACCTCAGCTGAGGGTTGCTCTGGTAGTACAGTCTCATCAAACAACACAATATTTTAGGAATACATAGTTTTTCTTAGGACTCCTTCATTTATGGGGAAACACATCTTTGATAACTAGTGAAAGCCAGTGATGGTATACCAGTAAAAATGTTTCTTTGGGCCTAAAAAGTCTGCAGTTATTGCCTGCTTTAGAGGCATGATCAGCAGTGCCAGACAGGCGTCATCCCAAAGTGAGAATTTATGGGAGACCAGCTGTGACTCTGAGTGTGCAGCCTGTCCTGCTATAAAGGTGTGTGTGTAAAAACAGTGCTCTTGCTTTCTAGGGGGTGCTGCGTAACTTGCCCAAGGTTGTGATTTTTCCCTGCAGGCCTGGGATTTTTGAAGGTAAAATACCTTGCTGCACGTGGGAGAAAGCAGGAGAGAGAGTGAGAGCGAGTTAGTGAGCAAACACTGAGCCCTTACAGGTGATCCATTACCCTGCAGCCATTACAATTTGTCATATATGCTTCACCTAGCATCTGCTGCAAGATGAAATGTTTTCAGCTCAGTTTATCAGTCTACCTGGATGTGTCAGGTCAACTTCCTTTTAACCCACTGTTCTGGTTCATGGGCTTTTAGAAAATATGGCACAGCTGATCAGAGCTAGCAGTTGTCTTTCTTTCTTCTTTTTTTTTTATTTTATTTATTTTGCTCACAGTGTGAACCAGGGATTTCTGTATACAGATACCACTAAGAATTTGACTTCCGGACTGCTCCAGTGCAGTTCAAAAATCCTGGACTATACATTCACTTTTGTTCCAAATGATAATTAAGAAAACATATTATATTAGAAAAAGAAATTCTTTTGCAAATATATTTTCAAACACACATGAACATATGCATGTAGACATCCAAATGCACCACCTACACATCTACATTCTAAAAATCTAATCACATTGAAATAAACCAACTTTAAATTATGTTGGTATCAGAATATAGAAATATAGAAATAAAGAAATTTTAAATTATGCTGGTACCAGAATATAGAAATATTCTATAAAAATATTCTATAAAAATATATATTTTTTAAGTCAAAAAGCTATGGCATAATGATATGCTGAAGACTTTTCAGTTATATTTCTCTTTTCGTGTGTTTACCATTGCAGGGAGAAATCATGATACACCCTATAGCTACAGTCAAATTAGAAAATTATCTTTGCAAAATTTTTGACCTTGTCCTATACATAAAACAGGTAGAACCTGAAGAGCTTAATTTTTGTTTTTACTGTCAGACATTACCCGCTGAATTTCTATGCAGATGACATAATTTTAGAATGGAAATTATTGGAATGACAGTTAAAGTCAAATGGTCAGGCATTTCACACAAATAACATCGCACTTCTGTTCAGAATGTTCTAAGATCTTGCTGTCGGTGTCCATTGCACAGTCCCATCTTATTCCCAGAACCTATTAATTCTGACTATGCAGAGATTGAAGGATTTTTGTCTATATTTTTTCATACTGACAACTATCCAGTGTGTAGCCAAAATGGGGTATTGCTAAGAAGTGCAATTATCATGTAGCTTTGGAAACCTTGCCATTCTTCTGTCCACTGTCTCTAAGTAGTCTTTTAAAATTATAAATCCATAGAAAACATCACACAGCTGACTTTTTATTTCTACTTTATCTTCTGTCTTGAAGAGAATGTGGTATTATTGGAGATCCCCTGAACACATTATTGCTATTATTTTTATAATTGTCTAGATGAATGGGTGTTTAATCTCAAATAATAAACAGTATCTTATGTTATTTATGATCCTTCATAGTTACTCTACTATTTCTGGTGGTAGTAGTAGTAGCATTAGTAATATTATATTTCCCTGTAGGTTGCTAGACATATATGCTCAATTTTTTGAACTTTGCAAGCACACACATAAATAATAGTTTTTCAGCTTTTGGTGTTAAACGCCCTCTTTAAACGTCCTATCCATGAAAACACAGTAAACAAATAAAGTTTTGCCATGGAGCAGAAACACATGGAGCACAGAAACAAGATTGGAATTTCACTTGTACGTGACTGCTCCTTTTTTGCTTGGGCAGGCTGCCTGATAAAAATGACTCCTGACCTGAATACAGTGCAGTTTGATAAAACCCACCATTTTAGCAAAAAACAAATAAAAATAAATATATTCCTTTCACCTTCAGTTTTTAATTGTAATTTCTGTGAAGTTACTTTCAACCTTTGTGTTCTATAGTGCAACATATCAATTTGTTGCCTGTTTTGCCTCAATCTCAAGTGCTTAGATGGGTATTTTTGAAACTTTCAGGCTAGGATATCTGTTTTTCCTGCACGCATTATCTTACCAAGCTAATGGTGACATGGCTTTTGGTGAGACAAAGAATTCTCTAATTATAGAATCCAGCATATCTTGTCAAGAAAAGGCTGACCTACTCACCACAGGAGGCATAAAGATCTACTTATCTGTCATCTCCAGGATTTTTGGAGATGTGTTAGTAGTTAAGCCTCTCCCAGACATGCAAACCAGTATCCCTCTAAGAACAGTATGGGGAGAAGCTGGATGTGAACCATACTCACTTGAATAGTGGAATTTGATGGAAAGGAGCTATCCCTGGGCACACGTCAAAAGATGATCTAATAGAAAGAAGTTCTAAATGACCTAAGGAGCTTAAGCACTGTACAAAACCCCTTGATGTGAATTGTCATGCCTGAAGGACTAAACTTATTGATAGGAGAGGAGAAATCCAACCTTGTAAGACTGATTGATATTCACCAAATTGGTCTGCCTCTGTCTAAAACAGCTAAGGCTAGGCTGGGAATCATAAATAAGGGAAGAAAATTTATTTAAATTGTAGCATGACATATCAACACTATGTTCACTCAGAGTATTAATTGAAATGATATAGCTTGAAAATAATGAAAATAATGAAAATAATGAAATTATGCTAAAAGATTATTTTATTAGATATTTGCAACACTGGAGAAAACAAACCAAATCTGACTGAATTTAAAGAGTAGGAGAGCATTTAACTGCAACATTAAGCCTACCTCATCTTTATAAAGACATGGAATTAAATATAAAGAGATTATTAAGTGGCTATTTCAAATGTGCATATACATGATGATCTTGAGAAGACAAAACTGTTTTATTGGCAGATGATTTATTATTTTCAGATGTCTATTCAACAAACACTGTATTGAATTCTAACAAGCTAAGGAATCCCTCTAATTAAATACAATTATTAAGGCCATGTCTGAAATTTATTTAGAAATGATTGCTTTTCTCTAAGATTTAAGCATATCAGCAAACATATTAAAAATCATCTAAGGATAAAATTATTTTTTCCCACTCAAAACAACAAACTGTGTAAAACAGCTGTGCTAGCTATATGAGGAAATGTCACCATATTACTGTATTAATCTAAATTGTTCTTCATCTTTGTTAATCTATATTAACAGGTAAACTTCAGTCTAAAAATCTTCACAGTATTTTTTTTCATTAAGTCATACTTTTGTAACTGTCATCCTAGAAAAGGATTCTGCCTCTTTCCAGGGAAAAAAATTGTAAATTACTTGAGGAGAGGAAAGAGCTAATACCCTGAATTGTCTGAAACAGACCTTTCTAGGCTTTTCAATGTCTTCTTCTTTCAACATTTTGAATTATTCATCATTTTTCTGTTTGACCTGTCTTGTTTCAAAGTAAAAGGCCAACAGAAATGGAAAAGAAAAACAACTTGAAATATATAACCACTTTCTTTCAAGTAACAAAGGCACAACTAGAACTGTGGCTGTGTACTGTGTAGAATAATTTCAGAATAAAAATATCTACATCTGATCACAACTGTAAAATCTGAGAGAATTTCAGTTTTAAGAATTGTAAATAATGTGGGTTTGATTTGCAACATAAATAATATTTGTCTATATAAACTTCCTTTCCCATGTTGTTCATAATTAATATCTTAAAATGATCCTCTGAGAATTTTTGGCTTAATTACTCTCTGGCAAATAGTTTATATAGTTTGAAATGACAGGTGGTAATAAGTTAATAAACACATTCTCCAGACCACAGCTTTAAAAGCTACATGCAAAATGAAGTAAACTGGCCTTATTTTGCATTTTGATAGTGTTCAGTCCTTAGTGGGCAACCCCTCACACCAACCAACCGGCCAACCAAAACCTTCCTAATACCATACAACCTGAGGAAAAAATATTCAAGTCTTTCAAGACTTCATTGAAATTTGTTTGATTCTTCCCTTTTTATGGCCTTTTTCCTTCATGTTAATAGAGCAACACCAAGAAATCCTGTTTAATTTCTTTATGCAGGGAATTTTGCATAGCAGGATAATGTGTAGAAAGATTTAATTGGTTCAAGTAATCAATTTGGGAAGTTCTGACAGCATGACTGGGTATTTTATTCAAATGCTAAAACCCTTAATTGACAACAGATTCTTACAGCAGTGCATCAGTTAAACCTGTGCCATCATTCACTGAGTTATAAACTTTATGAGCACATAATACCAGTTATATAATTTTCATTTTCCCCTAGCTTAAAATATTCTATTAGACAAAAGCTTAGTCACCATGCAAAGCTGTAGTTTCTTGATAGATGGCTAGGTTAGAGAAGGTTGAGTAGACATGAGTGTAAAGTAAATAAAAGGCTGAGTTGGGATCATTCCTTTTACACACAGACATTCTTGATACCCGTTTACTTTAGCATTAATTACTTTGTTAGAAGTTTTAGTCAAAACTGATATTTGGAGTCCAAGTGCGTGAGAAGGCTACTTTTATGTTGGGAGAATTTTTTCCGCTTTGATGAGAAGAATAAAAAAAAACGGCTGGAAATTGAAGACTTTATATTTCCTTAGAGCACAGCTGCTATTAGAGGAGAAGAGGTGTGAAAACAGACATGTCAAACATGTCTGAACAGACATCAAATACAATAAAAATAAGTATCTTGGATATTATGTCAGCCCTTTGTCACGTCAGTTCTGGTTTTCCAGCAGAAGTTTGGGTTTTAAACTCTATCTGTTACTATTTTTACTAAAAATGTCACTTATATTATAAAACTTATGAAAAATAGAGCATATTGTAGTCACAGTTTATTTCATCCTGAAGGTCTGTGATAGCTTAACCCAAGTTTTATTTGGTTCTTTAACAACACAAAAAGATAAAAGAAGCACTTTAATTGAACTTAAAGGAAAAAGAATGAACAAAACTGAAACAGGTGCTCTACAGTTATACATTTATTTGCACTCTCTGTTATCCTCCTCCGTAACTTTTTTTTACAGACAACTACATGGCTAGTACCTGGATAAGTTACGTGTTGATCTTGTTGATCTCCACAAAGAATCTACTAGAATTTTTTAATTTTATGTCTGGAAACAAAGTTAGGTTTATTAAAAGTCTAAACCCAGGTGATCCAATCCACGTTACTTTTAAAAAAAATTTCACAGTGTATTTGGGTAGCTGTGTACTGATACAGCATTTTTGAAATATTTTTTGTAAGTGGAAAGTTGGTATGGAAGAGGCACTTCACAAGGTAACGATTATTTACTTTAAAAAAACCTGTTCATATGTTTGTGCAAAGGAAATGTGGTGTCTGCAAAATACCCTGCTGCAGGTATTTTAAAGGAAGAAATATGGGAAAGAAAAAAGTGTTGTGACTCTTACCAGTTGGTCAAGTTTGAGAATAAATTGGTATAGTAAATACATGATAGGATAATTTCTATTACTGGAAGGTTAATATAAATAGGAATAACTTGTACAAGAAAGGCAGGTAATGAAAAAAAGGAGGAGTATTGTTTTGAAGGTGTGTGACGATGTGTGTGCTTGCCAAGATAGAAAAAAAAAGAGAGAAGCTTGTTAAAAATCTCTGAGTAGAAAGGAGGGGGAAGGAAATAATGGAGCTATTTGGTTAAGATCTACTAGAGTTTAAAATGTGAAGTTGTTCAGGATAATGTTTTCTGTGAAGAAATAGCAAAATTATTCAGCACACATAACCAGCTTTCAAAAGGAATGGGGAATTTGGGAAATGATACAGAAAGTTAGAGCTAATTCCAGCCAACATGGCAATATTGGATAAGAACGTGAAGGTGAAAGGCCATCTTTGTGTGAATAAAAATAAACTAATAGTATTCGAGATCTGATAGGGTTAAGAAGTAAAATGACATGGAAAAAGTATTAAAATGTCAGCCTCTCAGGAAGACATATGTACTCAGAGGGTTGACAAATATGGCAGGGGAATGTAAGAAAAAGTTATGTAAGTGGCCTTTTCTTACAAGCACAAATAACTAAAGCAAAGATAGGCAATTGGGAAACTTCCTTGAATTGTGAGTTTTTATGGATCTCAGATGTGTGGAGAAATTGTGCAGGAAGAAAAGAATATGTTAGCTTACTGAGAATAAGTTGAAAACTACTGAGCAAACACATAGGGACAAAATCCTAAATGCCTAGACAGCAAATGAGTTGCAACTTACAAGAAATGGCAATGATAGTGCAGAATATGTATGTTTATTAGAGAAGGAAAATCCTTAAGAATATCATTGGTCAACTTCTTCATGGAGAAGGAGAGGTGTTGACAAATGATGCCTAGAAGGTCAAGTATTTTAATGGCTTATGGATCTTCATAAGACTTTAAAATTATAAGCCACCGTTTGCTATTAGCAAAATTGATGAGAAAAAGAGAAAAAGTTTTCATCTAGTACAAAGGAAGAAAAAATAGGGAGTACTTAAATAAGACAGATGTTTTCAACTCATTTGGTTCTGATGATGTTCAAATGAAATCATAAAAAGTAAACAGATATTTTCGAGACTGAAAAATGCAAGAGTTAATCATTTATTTAAAAAAAAGGAAGGAAAATAAGAGGGACACATTAGTTATATATAATCCTTGTTAAAAAATAAACAAACAAAAACCATGCAAAACCCAAAAAAGCACATAAGCAAATAATGAAACTATCTCTATCCATCTGAAAGACAATAAAGAGATTAATAGCAGCCAATGCAGACATGTAAAAAATAAAAACTATAATTCTGTCTATCTTATCTATCTATCTATCTATCTATCTATCTATCTATCTATCTATCTATCTGTGTTTTTAATTAAAGGATGACAAATTTGTTGGTCAGGAATTTCTTGTCCTTTTTAGCCTTTCTGAGTATTTCCCCTAGCCATTAAAAGTAGATTATGATATAGCTATATATTGTTAATTGACTTTTTTTTTTGGCAAGTATGGTGCTAAATGAATTACTCTTTTTTTTCACACACATTTTAAAATTATATTTACCTAAAATCCATTTGAACTTTTAAATTTCCTTAGCAGGAACTTTTTCATTGCTTTGAAGAAAATAATAGTGTAGGTGATAGAATGATTGGTGCTTGAGAGACAGAGATTGAGAGTGATTGTGCAACTACTTTTCTTTGTTTTCATTTTAAAGACAAATGGGAATCAAATGCCAGCATGAGGTAGTTATAAACATAGTGAAATTGTTCTACTAATCTTGCAATATGCTGTCAAGATAATAATAGCTCTGAGCATTTCCATTGATTTCTGAGGGAATTACTGACTTATTATCTAAAGGAACTCCTTATAGCTGGTTAAAAATGAAATGTGGTTTTGAAATATCTACCATTTCAATAAATGCTGTGAAAATTACCCTTTTATTCAAAAAGAAAGCAAGGAAAATGAGAAGTAGCATGTTATGGATGTGTCATCTTGAGTTACACAGATTTAAGGTGGATGGAAGGATCCCCACATACCTTTTCATGATTGTTTGCAACTGTCCATTCAGAGAATTCTATTTCACAGATCTATCTAAGGCTTCAAAATTTATGTTGGTCCATTGGACCAAACTGTCACATGCCATCCCAGACAGAACTGTAATAAAACGATGCTCCTTGGAGCAAAACCAAGAGTATTTCTTGGATTCAATTTCTCTCCTCCTTTGTCTACCATTAGAGAACTCTGCAAGACAGAAATCATCCCACTAGAAAGTACTACACCAAAAAAGCTCTAATTAAACTAATTATTTTGAGGAAAGCACATTTAAGAAGAGCTATATCTTTCTATAGTGCAAGTTCAGTGAGTGAGGTAGGAATGAATATAAAATCCTTTACCTGGCTAGTGAATGAGTGATTTCTTTGTTGCATATTTTTAGTTTGAGGAGGCCTTCTTTTGCACTAGGAAGGAATACATCTCTGGAGAAAATTTGCATACAAATTTATTAATTTGAAGTTGATATTAGAACTCTTTTGTTATGTTTCATTTTATGTGGTAGTATTACATCTCATTCAAAAACTGTTTTACTTACACAATGCAACACTTAAATACTAGCTGCTTTAACAGGCAGTGTCACTTTTGCAATAAGAACGGTAATCTTATTACAATATTTGGATACTTTACACATTAATTTGCAGAAGACTTGCATATGTTTTAGGTACGATGCATGGTCCACATCAGTTTAAGTAGTTAACTGAAAAATATTATAATGTTTCTTATTATATGCATAATCTGACAAATTATTTTCAGTATCATTCTTTCTGTGCTCTTGATGCACTGTGGCCCAGCTTAGATGGGATGTTTAGAGTACTTAGTAAATTTTCCTGCTTTCACCTCAATTCTGCTTTGGAAAATTTCATTCCTTAACCTTGATAGGATAAAACTCTCAATTCTGAGGATCTGGAGTTTCAACCCTCTCAAACTATCACCAGCTGCTCATCCACCTATGTTCAGCAAGAAAAAACAAATACAGCTATCTGCACACAAGGAAAAATTTACATGCCTGTGTCAAGCAGAGCCTTTGAGTCATAAATCCCAGCTTCTGGAGGCATGAAGTTCAACACCATGTGTAATTGCTGAGCTCTGGGCAGTGTGCAGCATTCCTCTCATCATTGTTTCCAGATCACTTTGTTAGGTGGTGTCTATGAGCACACATAGTACACTGTGGAGGAAGTAGAGAGGTGTCCATGTGTGGCAAGGTCGCACCACAGGCATTGCTGGTTATGCAGCACCATGTGTATGCACAGCATGGGAGAGCACAGGTGATCTTGGGCTGAATGCATCAGCTAAGGGCACTCTGTGAGAGGGCTGCAGCACTAAACTCTGCTGCCAGAGCCCCAAAGCTCACAGCACCAGGTGGGTGCAGAGAGCCATCTACCCATGGGTGTACACAAAGCAGGTGTTGCAAGCAGGACTTTTGACCTCAGTCATTAAATCTCTGCTTTTTATTATCAGTTTTTACCACCTGCCTAGTCCCCATGCAGCCTTTACATCCGCAGTCTTAGGCGCTTCCCTTGTACCAGTTCTTGTGGATGGAAAATAGGCTTCTACTTTGAGTACTGAATTTCATGAATTGGACACTGAACAGGTAGGTGTCCTTGTGTTCTTTGTACAATATGCTTTTGGACAAAGTTTTGGCATGATAATATTTTATTCCAGTCCTTATATTGTACACAAGGGTATCTGGTTGAGCTTACACACTTTTGAATTTTACAGTGATTTGAAATACTTTGGGATCTGAATACCTGAAGTAGATTAGGAAGTACTTGTTAAGAGCTTGAGAAGACTTAGTTTTCTGCTTTCTGTCAATCAAAAACAACCCTTCTAAATTATTTCTGATATATGTGAAGAGTATATATCCTGAAAATGTTTGCTATGACATTTACTACACCATGATAAAGGTAGCACCACATTGACCCTTGTATTATTAGAATGAATGCTCTATTTTGAGAATTAGCACAACAAAAATATTTTAATTTTATTTCATAATCATCTGTGTACTTCTGGAGACTGTCTTGAAAAAAAAAAATGGCTAGCAAATGAGAACAACTAGATCATGTTTTCTGTCAGTATGGTTCTTTGTATCCTGAACAGTTGTGTGTTGCTGTCTGTTGTGTGTTATGGCTTCAGTCTGCAATTTTCACCAATTGTGTTCATTATTTAAATGAGAAAAATAGGCTATTGTCAGGGACCATGATCCTGGTGGCATTATTATTCTGACCTAGTGTAAATATCATGACCTGTCTTGGAACTCTTGCAGTAAATGAAATGGTTCAGGCAGTCAAGGTGACAACAACCTGCCCATAAATCAAACCTTCAGTCATTAGGATAAATTTTATTAAAGAAGAAATGGATTTCTTGACAACATGACTTGCATACAAAAGTTTGCAAATATAAATGTAGCCATTTATTTAAAAAGATAAACTAGATCAAGTTGTGAGACTAATGGAAAATATTGCTGTACCTTTTATTTTCACTTTTTTATGTTGACTGTGGAACTTCTAAAATACCAGAGATGGATGATACACACAGAAAGACACTTATTTGGAAAGACAGCATGAATCTAAGCTGATGAACATAGTTACTATTAAAGATCAGTGCCATAATTAACTCAATACTCTAACAATTTTTATGTAACATAAGGCAACACTAAATTATTTCATGCTTCAGAAAGGTTCCATTATATCTGGATGCGTAAGCTAATATGAGTTCTTAGGAAATCTTTAAGGAAACTTAATGCCTTTTCTTTAAAAGATTGATCTGAATTCAGATAGTCCAACAGTAGAAGATATATATTGTGGGAATGAAGATGTTCTTTTGCATATACTTGTAGCTTTTTCCATCCTCACTGTAGAGGTTTAAGTTTTGCATACCCATAAAGAAAAGAATTCTAAACACAAAATAAAAGATTATGTATCAGAAAACATTGCTTAAAGACATTTTTTTCAAAATAATTTGATGCTAAAATATAAGAGAAATTAAAAAGGTACAGTTTATGTAGAAGATAATTTTCTGTTTAAAAAAAGAAAAAATACCTCAATAGTCTTGAGAGTCACATTTGCATAGTCAAGTATAATATATTTATTAATGAATATTACAAGAAAAACATGGGCATTTAAAAATTAAATCTTTCTATAAAAGGCAAGTTCTTCAGCCACATTGCCCAAGTCACAGAAGGCAAAGGTAGAGATTGGGAGAATGAAAAACATTCACTGCAGGAAAAGATCAGGTTTGAGACCATTAAGGAATCTGAAGGTGTGCAACTTATAGAATCATCAAACGGCTTGGGTTGGAAGGCAGCTTAAAGATCATCTTGTTCCAACCTCCCTGCCATGATCTTTACTGGATTCCCATCCAGTTTGGTCTTGAACACTTTCAGTTATGAGGCATCTATTACTTCTCTAAATCTGATGAGATGCATCCACAGGTTCTGAGGGAACAAGCAGATGAAGTGGCTAGGTCACTATCCATCATATTTGAGACGTTGTGGCAGTCCAGTAAGGCTCCTACTGACTGGAAAAAGGGGGGAAAGTAGACTCAATTTAAAAAAAAAAAGCTAAAAAACCAAGACCTGGGGAACTACAAGTCAGTCAGTCTGTGCTCTGTGCTCAGTAAGCTCATAGAGCAGGTGCTCCTGGAAAGTATCCTAAGGTACATGGAAGATAAGGAGGTGATTTTTGTTTTGAAAGCCAACATGACTTCACTAAGAGAAAATTGTGCCTGAAAAATTTGGTGGCTTTCTATGTCAGGGTTACAGAATTGGTGAACAAGTGAAGAGCAACTGACATTGTCTGTCTGGACTTGTGGAAAGCACTTGACCCTGTCCCTTCGTGACATCCTCGCTGTTAAACCAGACAGACATGGATTTGACAGATGTACCACTCAGTGGATAAGCAATAGGCTGGGTGGTTACACCCAAAGAGATTTGGTCAGTGGTTGGATGTCCAAGTATAGACTAGTGTCAAGTAATTTCCTCAGGGTCGGTATTGGGACTGGCGCTGTTTGACATCTTTGATGGTGACATGGACAGCAGGATTCAGTGCACCCTCAGCAAGTTTGCCAATGTCACCAAGCTGTGTGGAGCAATTGACATGGAAGAGATGCCATCCAGAGGGATCTTGAGAGAGAGATCTGGAGAGCTGGATCCATGTGAACCTTAAGAAGTTCCACAAGTCCAAGTGCAAAGTTCTGCATCTGGGTCAGGGCAATCCCAAATGCAAGCTGGATGTGGACTTTCCAATACCTAAAGGGGACCTATGAGGTAACTGGAGAGTGACTTTTTGCAAGGGCATGTAGTGATAGGACAACGAGGCATGGCTTTAAAATGACAGTAGGTTTAGATTGGATATTAGGAAGAAATGGTTCATTGGGGGAGTGGTGAGACACTGACACAGGTTGCCTAGAGAGACTGTGGATGCCCCATCATCAGAAGTATTCAAGACCGCATTGGATGGAGCTTTGAGCAGCCTGGTCTAGTGGAAGATGTCCCTGCTCATGGCAAGGTGGTTAGAACTAGATTAATTTTAAGGTCCCTCCCAACACAAACCATTCTATGACTCTATGAATCTGCTTTACTTGGAGAAAAAGTTTGCAAAAGATAGGAAGTTCTTGACACAGAAAAAATTTGAATACTTTTAAGATGCTGGATAAAGTCAAACTGGATGCAGGGCTGATTTTAAAATCCTTGCTGATGAAAACTTGTATTTTGAAAGGAACAGAATGAAAGCCAAATGTATCCTGGGAAAATTAGAGAAGGAAAAGAAACTTTGCAAAAAAAATTAAGAAACTGAAGCGAGTAACTAAGAAAGGAAAAATTATATCTCATAAAAACAAAAAGGCAGTGGCTTTTCTTTAGGTTAGTGGACTACAACCCCAATGCAAGCGGAAATGCCTGGCCTTCATTCTAGAAATTGTTTCTGAGATTGCAAGTGCTTTTTTAGAGCTGAAGCCAGTGTGATAAAGTGCTGTTCTTTCACCAGAAAGAATGTTTGCTTACTATTTCATCATCCCCTGGAGGCACAGAGAAAGAAAATAAGCACATCAGTTGTCATTATGACAGGATAAAAATGGAGCCATCATATTTCAATAACACAATGCAATGAGCAGCCCCATCGAGTGATGAATTATGGACTCTCTCTTTCACACTCAACTATAAGTTAATATTATCTCCCCAGGATAATTAGAGTGAAGTTCAATTACTGACCCTGAATTACCGTGTGGGCCACTCCATGGGTTCTGACACAGCGTTTTACACATTTATCTTTTCACCTAATGCGCTAAATCTGCATTGCTCAGGTGATTAATCATACTGGGTCCCATCTAGCTCACACTATTCTTCTTGTATGGATTGGCTGGTCCCTGGAGTCCCCTTGAGCACAATATGAGAAGGTCTATTATGCTGTGTTTTTCTTCCAATTTGTGTTCTTCCTTGTGTTTTGAGACTGTGGTCACTTCTGATGTTTGCCAAAAAAAGCTCATTGTATAAATGCAACATTTTCAGATAGGGGATTATCCACCTGCTTGCCAACAAGGAGACAGATAACTCAGTCAGTGCAGGTAAATCATACCTATAAAACCCCAGTTGAAACAGATAGGTCCCTTTATTTCAGTGTGTAAAGATGAAAGAAGAAAAATTCACAATAAGGGTCTGGAGGCATTGATCAATTTCCTGCAAGCTGTGTTATTTCTTTCCCTTGTGAAGAACAAATTCTACCCTTGATCTAGTTACTCAAAATAAATCCCTCGCTAATTTTTTGTATGTCTTTTTAGGGCTGTATATGAGTAACCTCAAATATACCTCATTAAAAAAAGAAAAAAGCCCAAGTTCTTATTTATAATGCAATTTGTATAAACAAACCTTTAGATTCAGAACCCTTAGCATAGCTTATTACAATTATGTTTTCATCAGCCCAATGTCTTGCTAAATATACATTCGTGATTTGAGAAAAACTAGATAATTCCACCTCACTTAAAGAAAATCCTGGTTTACTCCATAAGCAGTCTCAGTGAAATGAAGGAGAAGGGATTAAAAGAGAGTCAGAGGATCTGGATAATCAGCTATCTAAAGGATAGAGATTGAGGTCATATGCTGGGAGGAATAAAAGAGAATGAGATCCCCTTTTATGTCAGCAGCCATAATACTTAAATCTCAGGTTGCAGGGCATTGGAGTAAGTTGTAATTCCCTTACCCACAGCCCAGGGAAATGGGTTGCAAGGAGAACAAGAGTCAGGGAATAATTTGGGCAAGTGACTACACATAGCATGCAGATCAACACAATATCACGTAGAAAATTGGGCTACAGCAAAAAAGCCAAGTATCAAAACAGAATAGAATCAGGAATAGAAGTAGACCTCAGAATGGTTTCTAGTTCCCACCTCTTCCCTGGATATTACCTCCCTGCACTGCCTATCAGTAATATGTTGCCAGTGAATAACTCTGCTCCTAGCAATCAATTTCATATTAAGCTATAGCCAAATTTTACAGGGGTTAAAACTTTGACTTAGAAGTGTTTTTAAACCTAGCCAATTTTTTTAATTTGAATCGGGTTCAGACCAAGTTCTATAGATGTTTATGTTTTCTGAAGAGATTCTTTGAGTTCTAATTTTTGTCTCTCTGGGTCACAATTTCTACAAATATAATTCATGTTAAAAAAAAACCCCAGTAATGCTACAAAACTACTTCTACACACAAAGGAAGAAAAATAGTAAATATAATGTCTGAAAAATAACAATTAAAAGAAGAGCAGAAAAAAACAGGGGATATCCATTGTTCAGGAAAACTATGGAAAGCAGCTAGAAGCAGAATAAAACTAAGGAGTGAATGAAACATTCATTCAGCTTTTCTGCTCATGTAAATTGTACTGTTTCATTGGATGACCCATTTAAATTTACTCATTAAATCCTTAAAATACTATCCATACAAAACAATCAGAAACCAAAGGGTAATTAGTCATAATTTTGTTACTGAACATAATTTTGTTACAGCTGTATACTGGTATGCTACACCTGCCGAAATTTGGTGAGTTTTCCAAAGAGGTGTGATGGAACATGCTGGCATGCTCTGAGTTTCACAATGATTTATTTTGCATTAACTTGTCTTTCAGGGTCAAAGCAAAGTTATGGGCCCTGAGTCCATAAAACTGCAACCAAAGCAGCCATAAAGGTGGTGTGGAGGAAGGAATATGGTTTTCATATGAGCATAATAATGGGCTGGTCTTGTGGCAGGCTTTTCAGAGGAGGACAAATACCTCCAATCCTCATCAGCAGTCAATTTTAATTACTCTTGCAGCATGAAACAGTTGGAAACCTGAGTCCTATAGCATGCTGGATATCTCTTGTGAGATTTGCAGTAATAAAATTCTGCACTTTGCCTTTCCCAGGTTATATATACATATATGTATATTCATCAAAACCCTTCCCATTCCTGTTCTCCTTCCCCTTCTTGAGAGGAGTTGGCACTGGGATGCAGAGGAGGTTTTAATGATTCTCAAGTGATCTCAGAGTCTCTGGGTGTTGAGTGGCTTAAAGCCAGCATTCCCCCAGTCCCTGTTCTGTGCCAAGGGCAGGTCAGAAGAGCAAAAGAAACTCTATCTAACAAAATGCAAACATCAACCTCTATCCACCTTCAGGCTGTAATACAAGACCCTGTCTTCCTAATCACCTGGAGAAGCATAACCAGAGTAACATAACTATTTTAATTAGACTTTTTGGATGAGACTAATCATTTCTTCAAGTAGGACAGGGAATATTTTCCAAAAATCCCATGAAGATCTGTGCTTTTAATCCATCTGCATAGCTCTGCCTTTCCTAAACTGTGCACCAGGAAAGCCTGTGATTTTTATTTGTTTTTCCGACTATATGTAGCCGTCTAATCACAGATCAGTCCAGATGATGTGCTTTAGCACAACTGCAACTATAATTGAAAATTTTTCAATCATTTCATATGTCGCATAGATTTCAGCAGATGATATTTTTGGACTTGAATATACTTTGATAAGCTCCTTTGTTGATTTTTTTTTTTCTGAACATAAATAAATACCTATACTTGAGAATGTCAACCTTCTTTTACCCCATTCTCCCTGATTTGTCACTTTTTTCCACTCAGGACAACCCTGATTACTCTCTTAAACATACCACTGCCTTAAAAAGCAGTCCAGGATTGGGCCTTACCTGTCAACAAGTTGAGCTATTCAAGAGCTACATCGTTAATTTCAATAGCCAGAAAAACATAGCAAAGAGCTACAGAGCTCTGTGTTGGCTCACCTGACAGCATTGTTACTATTTTAGTATTTACTATTTTAGACCGGAGAGGTACTGGCTTGAGTCAGGCAACTGTGATGTGAGGAGTCACTCTGCAGACCCAGGCACAGGATGAGAGAGATTGTTAATTGGGTAAGTCTGGCCACCATCTGGCACTTGTAGTCTCTACCTAAACTCTCCAGATGCAGCTCTGGGCAGCTGTAAATAAAGACTTTCAGCAGTCAAAGGTAATTTATATTAGATATTTTATTCTGTTAGTTAAAGCTCAGAGAATTTCGTGTGTCTGACAGCCTTCTGTGAGCCAGAAGGAAGAGCGTGGGGAGGAGGCAGAGGATGGCAGTTCAGACTGAACTGCAGTTGTTTTCAAGACACTTGGATCGCTATGCCAGCAGTTCAGTCACATTTTCAACACACACTTGTGAGAGCAGCTGCTAACTTTGTCCAGCATGTGTTAGCATCTGAAAAACATACACAGTTTACGTGTTGTCCCCCATGAGGTTGATGCCATCTATTAAAAAAGACTAAAAATTCTGGATGCAAGTTATGTCATAGTGCTACTGATAATACTGTGAAATGTAGTAATGGATCAATCCCTTTCTAAGGCTATAACTGAATCATAATTTTCTTTTATTATCTACTTTAAAATATTACCATATTTCTACATTATTCTCTCAATATCATGGGTTTTTACATTGTACAGTATTCTTATTCTCCATCTTTCTCTACTTATTCTTCTCCCTGGAAATCCCCTCTCCAGGTTTTCTCTCTCTCTGTTCTTTCTTTTTTATCATTCTTTTCCTTTCTCTTTTCTTCTTACCAATTTAACCTGCTTAATTTTCTTCTGCTCAGGCTTGCATGCCTACAAAAACTATCATACATTCAAAAGGCAGCAGTTTTTCAGCCACTCTATCTTTGAAACCAAATAAGCACAATCTGAAAAAAGCCTCAGTATCCACTTAAAAGTGCACTGCCCACAATTCTCAAAGATTTTCTTACTCAGTCCTCAATTGACATCTCCAATGTTTTTTCCTTCCAGATTTTTTGGGTGTTTTTATGTTCTACCTAGTATAGGCCTATGACAACCCAAATCCACATCTATGTTTCTGTTCTTCATTTACTTTGGACTTCAGTCATATCTGTCCAGCTTTTACATGTAGGGATTGTAGTCTTTCCTAAGTCTCTAAAGTACGTGTTACTGTGTTGATTGTACCAAAAAAAAAGCAAACTCCTTCCCTGTCAATAAGAAGAACAGCATGTGCTATAGCTCTTTAACTGAGCTCAAATTCTATCTCATAAATGGTCCCAAGGGTTTCTTTTAGTTCCATCCAGGGCCACTTGCTCAGCACATTTCCTCCCTGAATCAATAATGCAATACCTGGGCCAGATAACAAAAAGTGTAATGCCACCTTTTTCTTTTTCTTCCCTCAGACTTTGATTATAACCAGACACACTGATTAGATCTGTTTTATGAATCTTCATGTGACAACCAAATTAGACATTTATACCTGTCCCAAAGAAACGACACGTGTAAGTATCAGGCTTGCAGTTGAAATTCTCTGTGAAGAGAAAATTTCTGCCTGAAAAAAATCTGGTTTATTTTAGAAAAAAAATTGAAAGAAGTGAAAAGAACTATTATATGCCAGCTCCAACAAAAGTAATTGTGTGGTTATGGTAAGTAACCCCACTAGAGGATTTCCATATAGCAATATTTTGTGGGTGATAGCGGGAAGACTTCCCTTGGCCATTCAACAAAATCTATATTGAAATGGCTTTTACATAGATTTACTACTGTCTTGCTCTCACTTTTGCAAGTTGCCATTAAAAGACAACTTATTTATAAACTGGAAAGATTGTCTTCTTCCAGATCAGTAACGTCGTAAAATTCTAAATAATAACTATAAAGCATTTGTTGAAGCTTAGTTCCAAAGACTGTTGCAATATCCCTCATTTGGACCAGACTGACTGCATTGGCAGTAGACAAGAGAGATGTCTTCTCTCTCTGCGAGGGATTAATCCCCAGGCACAAGGCTCTTAGGATGTTGCAGGCTGCTCTACAGACTGTTCTGAAATCTGATGCAGAGGGAAAGGAATGCTGTGGCCTGAACTCTTTCCTGTGTCCTTTAGATAGTAACAACACCTTTTGGGTACAAAAAGGAATGGATTTTCCTCAACAGCAGCTACTGCAGTTCTCAGTAGTCCTCTCAGAGGACTACTTAACTGCTGCTAAAGGCATGCTAGTCCCATTTAATCAAATTGGTGTAATGATACCATGTTGACAGAGGTGTCAAATTCTAATTTTTTAGGTAAGTTTCTTTCTCTTACACATATATTAAAAAGCCCAAAACCCCACACCAAACCCTCTCAATTATTTGCTGTCTTTCTATAACACATCTTTGTGTGCCAGTACTTCTAATGCACAAGAGTTAAAAGGATATGTTTTTAGCATTCCCATTTTCTCACATGTTTGCTTTATTACCAAAGGGGTATTTATATTCCTTCTTTTAATGATAGTCCCTGGCACACCTTCAGTGAAATGTAAATAGTAAAATGTTTGATTCTTTAGAATCTTCTGAAGCATCCAGGACAACTTCAGAAAGTCATTGTAATAAATTACTAGGTAAGAACTAGGTAAGCTCCAATGCACTATCCATTTCTTCCTCAAACAATGCATACAAGAGTTTGTCAGCTATTCAGAAATATTTTTTTTAGAATTCAGCTCTGAAGCTGTCTCAGTCAATACTACAGGTATTTCAGGCACATTTTTAAGGAACATTTATGTAATCATTGATTCTTTTGATTTTCTACAACCAAGAACCAGCTAAAACATTTTTGCTTACAATACTGTGTATTTATTAGTATCTGTAATACAGTATGTTTTATAGAATTGGTTAATCCAGGAGAAATGTTAGCCTAAGTTGACAACACTAAAAGAAGTCATGAAAAAGAGATCAGGTCCTATAGGATTTCTAAATATTTATTAATGATTGATTGATCCTATGTAGAATACAGTTTAATGAACTTAGATCGTTAATTTATGCTTCGGTTTTCCTGAGGCTCTTCTTGGAAACTTCAAAACCTCTGTTAGTGTACATTAAATCATGCTTGCAGAAATTCAGGGTCTGAACTACTTGCTTAGAATTTCCTTCATTTTCTTGCAGTTGTAAAGTCTGAACTGTGAATTGATGAGAATTGTGGGAAATGAGTTCTGTGTTTCCTTTGAAAAGAAATACCACAAAGCATATAATTTACCATCAATTACGATAAAGCAAAGATTGTCCAAGAAATTAACCTAAACAATCAAGTCATCCTTTGATATTATTTCAGTAGCTGACTGGCATTGTCACATTTCAGAAAATTGAATTCAGATTTATGAAACATATGTTTAAAAGTTGTACTCTTTCAATAATTATGCTATAACATCCCTATTTTATGCAAAGCTAACTAGATATTGTCATATTAAAATAGCAAATCCAATTCATTGCTTATGAAACACATGTTTAAAAAAATAAAAGGCACACTTTAATTATTTCAAGAGTGTTCAGACTGGCTCACCAGCCTACTGAATATTGCATTTGTTTAAAACTCAATCATGCAAAATGAAGACTCGATTTGAAAAATTTTAATAAAGATAACCAGACTATCATTATATCATTTGAATGCTAATCGGTGCTTTCATTCAGTGGAGGGAGCAGCGATAGTGTCAACTTTGCTGGAGGCTCTTTATTTTGCAATAAAAACATTTACATTCTAATGATTTTATTAAAGCATAGTAGCTGTCAGCATCCCCAGATGACTCCCTGGCAAACTGTATCAGTTATCAACTCATATTGCCTTTATCAAAACCACCCAGTGGTGAGTCTAGGCCTGCCACAATGAGATGTCTATTGCTCAGAGAGCTGGTATTTAATCATTTCTTCTTCAGTATTGTTCTGCTTACAGTGCATAAATAAGTGCTTCAAATAACCCCAGAGTGCTACTGACAATGAAACAAAGTATCAGTCCTATTTATCTTTCCCACATTCTTCAGAAACCTTCTTCTCCACTTTTTTTCCCCCTTTTTTATTATTTTGTTGTTGCAGGCGCTTTTTTATTCACTCTAACCTATCATCATTCAACAGCTCTGAATTTCTTCATGATGAGCAGTAGAACTCACAGATAGAGTCAAGGAAGGTGATATTTTTTGTGCTAGGAATTGATATAATGAATACTGGAAACAAATGGATTAGAAGTGATAGGTGGACTCTGAAGCAATGTTGACCTTAACAGAAAAACCTACGGGGAAGGGAAAAAGCAACCAAGCCCCGAGGTTGCCATTTTATATTGCAAAATGGAAAGAATATTCCTTATGGAGAGATAGAGAAGGAGAAAAAATGGTGGGGGTGGTAAGCACAAGATTGTAAACCTCTTGGGCAGACCTTGTCAACTTTCTGCTAAGGGATGCTAAATATAAACAGATGCATGCTATACATTGTCAGATTTCTTTTCCTGACCAAGCAATGCTGATCTGAGGACAGCTCTCTTAATAGTGATAAAAGTGTGTCAGTCCCCAGCAGGCATACATGTCTGTTTTTTAAAAAAATTCTTTCTCTGGCTTTCATTCACTTTGTTTTTCACCAGTGAAGATTATAGTGCTCTGAGGAGTTCTTTTTCAGCCAAGCCAACTAAAACCATCTCAATCTCACTGGTAAAATGACTTAATTTGGAGGTAGTGAAAATCTGTCCTTGGATTGTAGCTGAATAACTGCTGGAATAATTTTAAAACCTTCAGTAGAGATTAGCTGTAGATGTTTTGTTTTGGTCCAACTCACCCAACTTGCTCTGACAGTGACAGTGTAATAGGTGGGGGCTTTCAAGTTCAGTGTCCTAACATTTGACTTTCTGCTTAAACTGCTGAAAAGTTCTGATCCACTGGGATGTTTTCCTTGCAGAAATGTCATCACATCCTTTTGGTTTATGGCAGCTGTCCATCTACCCAGTCATATTATCCATTCTCCACTAAAGTGTTTAGTATCAACATCAAAATGCACCATGAAAATCAATAACATATTGTTGTAATTACATTTCTTGGGCTGGAAAATCAAATACTGTTTTCAGTGTTTGGCTGAAATGGCATAATTATGCAAAGTCTATTGCTCGGCTGGTCTACTGGTAGCAGATCTACTTTAAATCTAGATCCAGATTTTGTTTCTGACTCTGCTTCTGATTGCTTTGCAGCCTTTGGCAAACCATGTTGCCTCCATCTGTAAAAGCAGATGATAATTGATCAAAGGCACCATCTCTAACTGGTGTGTGTAACCGCAGCCTAAAAGGAGGACAGATTTTGAAAAGACACTTAGAGACAGCAAGGTGAAGAGTCAGCAGTGCTAATGCCTGAATGAGGCATGGATACAACATCCTAGACTTGCTCATGAGTGTGTTTGGGGACACTATCCAGGCTAGGTGTATTTTGTGCTTAAAGGAAGTGTGATTTTGGCCTCTGCCTCTGTTCCTTCCAATCTCACTCAATTTGCACATTCTCTTATGAGCTTTTAAGATATAAAGAGGATTTTGAAACTTTGAAATCTTCTTCTGCTCCAACTGTTTTCCTGTTTTAATACTGTTGAGAGTTACCTTATTTTCGTAATCTAGAGAAACACCATCCAGGTCAACAAACATACACCTGCATTCAGTGAAAAGAGAGAGACAATTGCCTCCTTTTAAATGTACTTCACATTTTTCCCATCTGATCTTGGTACAGGGCTCAGTGCTTCAATTTGACCCTGTCCTGCTCACTTTATACTGAAGTGCTGTTGACCTGACCTCTTTGATATGTCAGTGTTGACAAACATGCAGTCTGACAAACAAGGTCCTGATCAGAGTCTTTCAGACACAGCAGCAGTACTTCAAACACCATTCAAGCTGCTGTTAAGATGACGATCCTACCAGAACACATTTAATTTTTTTATAAGGTGGAGAGTGTACCAACAGTTTAGAAATAAATCCTCAAAAAATGGAATTGAGATTTTATCAAAATGCATTTATTATTGTTTTGCCAAGTGCAGCTTTGAAACGTTATTTCAGCTGTAGCTTAACAAAGTAGCACATTTATCGGTATTGAACATAAGTGGTTTTATAATGTTGGATGAAAGATATTAAGGAGTTGACTAAGGATGCACTACCAAGCTAAACACCATTTTTATACAAATGTCATTCCTTTTATTAATTATCGTTTTGCATAAAAATTCCTGTTTCTTATTTTCAGTACATACATGCATTTCTTTTGACAGAAGAAAAAGCCATATGGCTAAACCAGCTATTTGTTATTTTCATGGGTAGAAGAAACTGCTGATTTCAATTATTTAAAAGAAAAGAATTGAGGAAACTGGATTGCTTAAAGGTGATCTGCAAATTAATTTTACAATGTAGATATTATTTGTTGAGGAATTTTCCTGTTTTAAAAAAATTAGATTTGTGGAATTATATTTGAAACATATCTGGGACATGCATTTGCTTCACCAATTAAAGTGTGCATAAAATTATCTATGTAGTAACCTTTGTTTTCTAAATATGAAATTTTAACTAAAATTGCTGCAGGTTGTGTTCCAGTAAATTTCTGATTAGAGTACTTTCAAGGAAAATGTAAAATGTGTAAATCTGTTATTATTCAATAAAGCTCAGACAAACAAGGATTGATATAAATTTATGTTAATTATATAGAAAACAGGCCAAGAGAATTCTGAATTTGGCAGAGTGTGCAACTCTTCCAATAATAACTTGGACCGTCCAACAGAACTGCATTCTTCTAAAATGGATCATGCTTCATCAGCAAACTACAGACTTCAAAAGATGTGATAGAATCTGAAGTCTTACTGTGAAACACAATAATAGTTTTTCATTTCTTTCTCTGACATGCATTTATGGAAGAGAAAAGCTATGAGGAGTCTTTCACCATTTTTACTTTTATGACAAAATTCCTCCTTTTGTGCAGTGGCTGGAAGGATGGAAGAAATTCCAGAAACTGTATTATCTTTTTAGGGAAAATATACTTAAGAAAACAGTTTTCTCTAAAGAGTAGCAACCTATGGCAGCCAACACCAATCTTTCACCTCCCTTCTACTTTCATTAGTATATCACATTGTGATCAGAGAGATCCTGTGGATGGAGAAGAGGGCCTGCAAAACAAAAACCCGTTCCCACTCTACCTAGCACTAACTCTGAGCAAACTACAGGGAGTGGAATCAGGAGACAGGTGAGCGGTGAGATGAGGTGAGCTCATTTAAGGGATGCCAAAAGTGACTCTCTTAGAAGTACCAAGTAGGATCCAGAACTTTATCTTCATGAAACACAAAGCCTTTTGTATTTGACACTATCCACCTCCTTTGCCTGTGACAATTTATTGCTTGCAACACTGAAAGTTTCACAGCCATACAAGCCACTTCTGGATGGGGAAAATGTGGAGGGATGACACCCATCAAGTGAACATCACAAATACCAGAGCCTTTCTGTGTGGTTTCAGAACAAAACATACGAATGATAGCACTGTAGTTGTACAATACAAAAAAACTGTAACAATATGAATTCTTTATATCTCCCTTCCCTCATTTAGGAAGTGACCAGAATGGCATTACTGAAGAACATGAATAAGTGGTAGTAATCTTTTCTCTCTATTCTCTTGCTTTCTTTAATTTTGATATTTGCTGCTGCAGATACTGTCTCAACAACAACAAAGGAAAACCTCAAGGGTTTTTATTTTACTTAATGGAAAAGTAGTGTAATTCAAAGCAATAACTTTAGTAATGTTAACACCATCATATGATCTGCTGGGATCTTTTTCTCATTTTGACTACTTTTGAACTGTCAAAATACTTTTAAATTCCACTACAGATAGAAATGTTTCCAGATGTACACAAGAAACACATGTGTGAACCTAGAGAGTTTTGTTTACTTATGAAAAAAATGGGTTGGTCTTAAAATTGGCGTGATAATAAATAAATGGCATTCAACCAAAAGTAAATATATATGTATTCGTCTTTGAACATTTTTGAGACTGCTTGGTACCACACTGCAAAAACCACACTACACTGAGATAGCTGTAGAAAAATCAGAAAACTCATAGTTTCTCAAAATTTGTTTCTATACAAATTATCCATAGATATACATTATCCATATATTAGAAATGAATCAGCAAAATAAAGAACCATGAGTAATAATTTCTGTCTTTTCTGTAGGGAGAAACCAAAGTTGTGTCATACTCAATAATAGGTCTTAACAGGGTTTTCTGTACTTTAGATAAAGAGCTGTGAAAACTGTATGTAGTGTTGCTCACCTGAAAAAGCATGAAATCAGCACTTGGTCTCTTTACTTCCCTGTGTAAGTTCTTCTCAGACCTTACTTGTTTTCTGAGTGTCTCTCACTTTCTCTCATTCACAAGAGAATCTCTCTTTTACAGAATCTCTGAAAACCACTTCAACGTGAAAGCAGGTTATAGTTTCTCTGAGAAATGGATTACTAGAGCCAGCTTACTGTTTGAGCAGATTTTTAGCAAAATATGAAGATTCATTAAAGTGAAATAATTGATGGAAATATGTCAATTCCACAGCTTTTACATAGAAAATAAAAAAAATATAATTTTTGTCTCTTGATGTTCAATGAGATAAAGTGAACACTTTTTAAAGTTTTTTGCTCTATTTCACAGAAATAGATTTTTGCATTTATTTTAATAATATAAAACGTATATACTGATATTTATCTCTGTATGTTTTATATTCACATTTATTCTATATATTTAATATTCAAATGAAAAAGAAAAATTTATCAGAGCGAATATTTCAATGTTCCCAACTATACTTTTGAGATAGTTTTAATTATGCAAAATTTTTTGTAA
Organism: Molothrus ater; assembly: GCF_012460135.2. Taxonomy (NCBI): domain Eukaryota; kingdom Metazoa; phylum Chordata; class Aves; order Passeriformes; family Icteridae; genus Molothrus; species Molothrus ater. Next base: position 90,476,051 of record NC_050478.2, on the reverse strand, counting down.
CATCACATTTTTGTTTCATTTGGAATGAAGTCCGTCAAAATGTTGCAAATAAATTAAATCCAAAAATAATGTAAAATCTGTAAAAAAAAGGGTTTTTAGTTTTGTACATTCGGGTAAATGTCATCTCTTCTCAGCTAAAATCTTACCCCATTCTATTCATTCAAAGTGGTCTTGCTGAAATGAAGTAGCTATGGAGAATGAATAAAATTTTTTCTGTCCCCAAGTCCCTCCCCTTTTCTAGATGGAATTATTTTCATTAGCTGTACAACAGACTGCCTTTTAGATCATAAAACCATGCCTTACAAAGAGTGGAATGGAATAGTGGCTGCAATGGGGGTGATATTCATTACCCCTGTCCTCATTTGGGACACACAGAACAAGCAATGGCAATGTTCCCTTTCCTGAGATTCTGTCCATGACTGCACAAGAATTCCCCTGATAAGTAAAGAAGAGGACATGACAACAAGGACTAGTGCCATGACTAAGCACTTTCTGAAGCAAAATTTCCCCATGTGAGGATGGATGCTGTTGAGCAAGGAGAGGATAACATGGTGTAAATAGTACAAGAGACAATGCCATGTCTGAGTGGAGTAATTATGTAAAAAGCTGTAAGAAGATTTCAGTAACATTCAGTAAATGAAGGGATAAATTAAACTGCTGACAAATTAAGAATTTTTTTCTTTCCTTGCTCTCTGGGAATCTACATATGAAAAGGTCTGGGGGATTTTACACAGGGATTTATCTCAAAAATGTTATTTTTAGGTAATTATCACAAGGTCTTGTTTCACTTAAAACTTAATAATATTTCTAGCTTAGTTTCATATGGAGTTAATGAGATTTTATATATATATATATATATATATATATATATATATATATTATTTAGGTAACTTTTTGAACATTATACTTGGCATTTTTTTTCTAATGTTTTTCTAATGTTCCTAGAGGAACAATAAACCCTTGAGAAACTGGTTTAAAATATGTTTAAAATTTTTATCAAATAAAAACGAATGGTATTTTTATGGCAATTCATTTATAAAAAAAAGTCCTGAAGATTTTTGAACAAATTTTAAAATATATCCAGAAAGTTAGTGGTTTGAATCACATCCATCTTTTTCTGCTCATCTTGAGTTTTCATGAGCTTTTAGCATGATCAGATATACCTTAGGAAGGCATAGCATGACACTCTAAACTCATATAATCTAAATGCTGCTCTTCCACTTGAACTAATGATGTACATGACTCTAGCAAACAAAGAATATTCATTTGCAATAAATCAAAAAGCACTGCACTTTATATAATTGCACATAAAATATATTAAGAGAAGCTATTAAGGTTGCAAAGTCAAGCATTCAAAAATTTGAAAACTCCAGAATTAAAATAGCTCATGCAACCTTAATTTATTCTGTCAGTGTATGCATTATTATAAAGATATCAATAACATGATCACATTCCTTGCTCTTTTTTTCTTCTTTTTTTTTTTCCTATGGGAACTTTGCATCATAAAATGGACAATATTTTCTTACAAATAACTGTTCACTGTACTCTTTTCCCATCATCATTTAGTTTGTGGTCTCTGGGACATATGCATTTATTCAAGCCTCTTCTGAAGGTACAATTATGAACACCTTTAATGGGCTATCTGTAGTGCTGATCATTCACTTACACTTATCAAACACGGTAATTTATGCCCCTGCAAAAAACAACTGGGTTGGAATGAGGTTCATGTCAATGGTATTTCCAAAATAGATTCTGATTTTGAGAGGCCTGTTGTCTGAATGACATTTTTTTTTTCCAAAGACACTTTAATTAGATAGCATTTTGTGGGTGGAAAGATTATTTTTATTTGCTGCACTTGTAGCTGTGAATTCTCATTACTTATGAAACAAACTCTTGGGCCTCTAATCATCCAGCCAAGAACTGGAAGAACGCACAAATAGCGATCTCATGAAAAAATCTTTTCTTGCCCAGGAAAACATAGAACCTCAACAGAATAGTCACAGACTCACTCTGAAGTCAGAGTTTGAACCCTGACAGTGTCAGTCTGTGTGATTCAATGGAGTTTTATGTTAATCAGTTCACCCTGAAGGTAATACCCACATATGCTCAGCTGTGTAGCCCTTCAGTATATTACATTTAGTTGAGTACAAGGAGAGCTGCAGCACTTAGGTCACATGTAGACACCTACATTTATCTGTCTTAATCTGAAAATTGAAATCCACTCCAGTTTTCTTGCACAGTCCTAACCATGAGATTGTTCTGGTTGTTTTTACCCTTAACTTGCCTTCCTTCACTTTTGCTACATATCTTCCAAATTCTACAATAAAAGATGCTTTTTTGTCGCTAAGGTAGATTTCTGAACACCATGTTACAGAATCATGGAGTCACAGGATGAACTATGTTGGAACAGACCATTAAGATCATCTAGTCAAACCTATAACTTAACCTTCCCATCAACTAAACCACATTTTGTCTTTGTCTTTCTGAGATTTTCTGCAAATGCCTCTGGGATCCTTCTCCAACCTTCTGTTGAGTCATTCATGCTTCTCTCTTATTTCTCATAATTTTCAATTAATAACATTTCCCCGTTCTTTTCACTAAAAGGACTCTTCCACCCACTTGAATCAATCAGTTGTCCCCTCCCTCATGTCACCCTGTCAGCCCTTGTGTTCTAACTGCCCACCACTACTTTTCTTCAGAAGACAGTCCAAAGACAGACATAGTCAAAACTCTCCCAGACTATATCCCTCTTGTAGTGACAATTAGAAACAAAAGGTTTCTGGGTTTTATGTCTTCTCATTATTCAAGGATGAGCTAATGGGGAAACAAGCTAAACTCTATGCTAGAAGGCTTTGCAAATGGCAAACCTGACCCAGTTGGCAGCAGCCTAAAGCTACAATTTCAGGAAAAGTCCTACTCATCCATTGGCATAGATGAGCATGCCCAGATTACCATGCAATGTATGTAAAGATAAATCTTTACTCTGGTGATTTTCAAGTAAGATTTTCAAAATGAAACAAATGCTATGCACTGTTTTCCTGCCATTGTTCTTGCTCCAAGTCTTATAGGATATACATTGTACATTTGTTTGTCTAAAACACATTCAAATTTTAGAATATTTCTGGAATAGGATAACTGTTATGGCTGAAATTTTGCAAAGAAATTCAACTTTACTTATCTCATTAGGGAAAGATATTTCATTCCTGATAACACAATAAAGTCATTCTATGCTTTTTTAATAGGTGTCCAGTAATTTTTCATAATATACAGTACTATCCACTCCACTCATAATTACTGAACTTGAGTATATATTCTTGGCTTACAGGTAAATGAAAGCTAATTAAAATTGTCATCACTCTTCCATTCCCTGCTAAATGTCTGATCCTATATCTTCTAAAATAATTTACTCTGAGGGCTTTAGCACATGGTCTTACATGTTCAAAAATCTTCCATCCAGAGGACAATGAAAACAGGGATGTGTGCTGAACTCTGATCTCTCTCTCTGATTTAGAGCCATAAACCCAGAGGCATTAAAAGCAAGTTAATACTTGTTGGGAAAAAAATTGCAAATGTGTTTAAAAGGTAATTAGTGAATAATTCCTTTAGTTACTTTGCTCTCTTCCTTTCTCATTGAACTTGACCCTGTTGTCTATAGGAAGCATTATAAATTTTGAAAGTCTATCATGAATTGGACGTTTTAATGAACTACTCACAGCAGTCACCTGTCAGTGGCCAGTTTATTGGAGAGAGTGGGTGAAAATTTATCTCTCTGCACAATATGTAACACTACTTTTCACAGGGACCTGGGCTAATTTAACTCTGCTGTTTTCTGAATTAACAAGGCTTGTCTTCAAACCTTTCGACACAGGAGCATTCTGTTCTGTTATTATTTTAGCGCTCGCCTTCCCACCCTCCCTCAGGACGTGCATTATTTAATCCATCTGGAGCCTTAGTAACCAAGTTCCCCTGCTCTCCCTGACCCCAGTGATTTATGTTTCATATTTCATGCTGTGGTTGGTCTTTTACCACTTATATTCCCCCTCCTTATCCTAGTCAATCTTTTTTTTTTATTTTCCCTCTACCCCCCCCCCCCCCCCGCCCCTTTCTTTTTTCCTTTTCTTTTTTTTTTAGGAGGAAGGATAAATATTTGACAAGTGGACTGTTTGTCATGCAAGCCCTAACACAGTTACAGTTAGGGAGGGGAATAATTCAATCTGCCAAGAGTTAAATGCTGATAGATCATTGGATGTTGCTAGGCCAGGGGTTGTGCCACTCATAATTTTTCCCACTGATACAACTATTTTATGGAATATGACATACATCTTTAGGTGTTAAATCATCCCTAGAATAATTTGTCTGTCAGGAATCAAAGTGAAAGGAAATAAAATCACCAGAGCACAGAGTTGTATTGCTAAATCTCATATTCCACAGAGGCTCATGCTTGCACTTTAGTGTGTGGTTGTATCTGTGTCTTTAAATAAAAACAACACACAGAGAGAGGGAAGAAAATCACGAAGGAAGGTGGGGTGGCATTTGCATTGTGAATGCTGGATTCACAATCAGTCTTCCTTTGCTCTGTACCTTCCTTACTCCCTGTTCCTCATATCCCTCTTATCAGATTTCATGTCTAATGCCCAGCCTGAACTCCCCGTCCTACACCCACAAATCTGACTGAACACAATAGCACTGATAAAACGGAAGCAAATTTCTTCTATTAGTGACTGACAGCAATTTGAACAAAATGAAGTTGTACCATGATATCGTTATATATACAAGGTGCAAATAACCTAGTTTGAATAATCACAGCCTCTGTCCTTTTAAATGATTTTTCTCCCCCATTTAGAGGGAGGCCTTTGATGTGATAATATTAATTCCCTCTGTGCTTGGAGGAAGGAAAAAAAAACCTAGGAGAAACGGAAATTAAATGAGTAATGCAATGTCAGTCAATCTTTTAAACCAGGGCCTTATTAACAGCTAATCATTTTGTCATTTTGTCGCTCAAAGTAATGAATTTGATAGGAGGAGAAGGGAATGTTTTATGTTTATTTTTATTAGTTTTAAACAGAAACAGTTGTGGAAATATTATATTATCAAGACTTGCAGCATTTAAGTGGTTTCTGTTCAGCATATCGCTATTTTTCTTCTCTGCCAGTATCTGATTGCCATAATTTTGAATAATCTGCTTGTCTTTCAAAAAAAAATTGAAAAGGATATTCATCTCAGGCATAGCACAGGGTTCCATCATTGGAGATGCATTAGGCTTTTGTTAGGTATTTCTTTACATCCTATTTATTCCGAAGTATCTAAGTAATTAATCGCTAGAAGGAGAGTTATGCAGCTGAAAGGAACAGTATATGTTTCTCAGCTGCCAGCATCTGAAGACCAGAAAAATTACAGGGAAAAGACCATGAATAACTTTCTGTTTCCAGAAGTGTAATGCATGGTTTTGTTTTATTTTAAAATTCTGTAGGCTACAGCTACACATTAAACACAGACTAGTAGAATGCATTAAATATTTGTTGCTGGGAATGGATTCTCTGTTTGGTGTCCCTGTAGCATTCTCCTTTGAAATGGCAGGGGTGACCTCTGAATTGGGACTCCAGAGGACTCTCAAATTAAGTACTTTGAATGTTGTGCCATTATAAGGCTTGATCTAATGTTGATGGTAGTTTTCCATCAGCAAAAACTGCAATACTATGCACAAAAAGTATAGAAGTATCCACAGCCTCCTACAGGGTTGCAAGTTTTGGGTTGCCTCAATGTTGTCCTTCATATGCTTCCATTACAAGTATGTATTTATTTATTTTATATTTTCCTACTATTTACTAGCTTATTTCACACATTTTAATGGCTGAAGAATGGATCTTGACTCTAGACATGTACAGAAAAAAATAGTCCCTTATCTCCAGCTCAAGGCCAACCTTCATTTACTGTGAGTTAAGTTAGCAAGCAAATCAATACCTGGTAGCCTAGTGATACATCTGGTGATTTACTTACTCATTGACTGGAAAGCAATTGAGTGGGTTAGACTACATGTGAAAATACATCTGTAATATTAGCATAGGTTCCATTTGGGTTTTTTCTTTTTTCAAACATGAATGTTTGGAAATTGTCTCCACCATGACGGAAACATTTACTGTATAGGGAGACGCATGTGAACGTGGATAAAGCAAACACCCCTTAAAGCCTAAGCAGGAAATGCTGCTCTAGTCAAATTATAAGCAGGTAGCTGTAAACAAATCCAACTTCCAGACAGGTTAAAAAGTGAGGGAATGCACCATCTTTTGAAATTCACCAACGACAGGAAAAAAAAGATGTCCTACTAGCCACAAATTCAAGTTACAGAAATAAAGTAGAAAAAAAAAAAAAAGTGATTTTTGCAAAACGCTCAACCCAAGTTTATGGCTGGCTCCTGCTTGAGTCCTTGAGTCTTTGTTTATTCTCCGCTCTAAGAATTCAGACATATCCATGAGTTTAATTAATAGATATATAATAACTGTAATAGTCAACATACCCAACCAACCTGTGGTAAATATAAGATGAAACATATTAGCTAAAAATTTATTAAGAGAAACCCACATGAAATTGTTAGATTTTTTTCACATTTTTGGTGGTCTAGGAATACACACGGGGATTCCAAATGTCAGCTGTCGTACATAAGTTTGGCAAAGCTGTGTAATGAACCTTTGTGCTGGAGTCCAAACATGGCACAGTATTTGAGTCCAAGGCATGGCACAGCTCTCTGAAAGTCTTGTTGTCTTGTTTCAGCGATGTAGAAAACAGGAAGAGGAATATGAAGTACTCCTATCAGTGTAGGGATTTTAAATATATTTAGTGAATGTAATCCATTCTCATATGGCAATGACTCTGCTGTTTTTCAGTGAAAGTATTACTCAGGAGTCTGTGCTAAATGATGAGTCTTCCTTTTCATTATCTTTACATATCTAAGTATCCTTTGTGCTATAGAAGAAATGTTCTTGTGGGAACTGATTGCTGCTATTAGTTTGTTGATTCAGTTGATTGCTGCTTTAGGCTGTTCATTTAGTCTCTGCTCTCCTCAGAGAAGCTTGTCCAGAGAGTCTCATAAAGCAGTTTCTCTTCAGAAGAGAAAAACCTTCAAAGCATTACCAGAGATACTATTTCTTTTCTGGTTGTATGGAGCAAAGACATCAAAGAAATAGCTGGATCCATAAACTACAGCATATTCAGAAAATACATAAACTTTGCAAATTTCTCTATAATTAGTTGGAAATTGCATTTTGGTATTGAAGAGAGAAAGAGCAGTTTCAGAATCACAGAAAAATTTAGATTGCAAAGGACCTCTGGATGTTGTCTAAGGGGCAACATGGATCAGATGACTCAGGGCTGTGTCCAGCCATATTCCCTAAATGGAGGCTCCACAGTCTCATCAGCAACTCACCAATCCAACCCTTAAGACTGAATTCACATTTTCAGCAGCTGAAATCAAACAAAAAATTGATAATGATTTTTTTTTCATTAATTAACTTTTTCTAAAGATTTTTTTTTAATCTAAAAGTATTTTCAGACCCAAGTGTTTCTGATAGACTTGATCTACATTTGAATATTTGTACTTCAATTTTATGGAACAATCAGAAGAGCCCACTTCTTCACTGATTTTAAATACTTCTGGTGAAAAGAAATTTCAGCTATCCTTCTGTCATAAGAGAATTGCAAAGTTACCACCTGACTGTGAAAAGGCATATGAAATATCATTGTTGAAATTCAACTTGGGTTTGGGATAGAGATACTTGAAGTATGAAATGTTTCTCAGCTAAAGCAGTCCATATTTTTGTCTTGAATATTGTCTTACCATATACACATTCTCCATTTGCTATTAAGAAATCAAACATCATAATACATATTAAAAATTGTGTATTTGATGCAAATATTCAATATATTCTTATGAAATAAGCCAGCTTACTACACATATACAAACTCTGTCTCTGCAAATAAGGACTCATCATTAAAAATGCTATTACAAATAAAATGTGAAATGTGAGGGATTGTGAAGTATAAAATTCTGTGCTAATTTACACATTTCTTTGTTCTTCACAATAAAGTGGGGTTTTTTTTATTTTTTCCAAAATGTTGTGTCTCAGAACACAGATTCTTAGGCTCCCAGGTTCTTATTCTTCCTGCATCACTTTGTCATATTTAAAGATGGCTAAACTCATCACTGGTAGAAATTTGGCTTAAAAATTTTCTAGTCAGAAGGCAAAAATCTAAAAAACCGAGGACAGCAACTGGAACACATTTATTTGTATATTTATAATTGCAAATTTCTATAATTAATAACAAAAGCCATGCTGCAGAAAGGAAACTGGGGATCCTGGCTGACCAAAAGTTGAACATGAGTCAGCAGTGTGTTCTGGGGTGGGTCACCAGCTAGTCAAGGGAGGGGATTGTCCTGCTCCAGTTTTGTACTAGTGCAGCCTCTCCTCAAGTGCTGGGGGCAGTTTTGGGCACCACAATCTAAGAAAGATATTATTGTTGAACTATTAGACTTATTAAACTATTTGAGAGTATCCAAAGAAGGGCTATGAAGATGGTAAGGGAGAAGCTGTATGAGGAGTAGCTGAGGTCATTTGGTCTGTGCTGCCTGGAGGAGACTGAGGAGAAACCTCATTGAAGTTATAACTTCCCTGTGAGGGAAAGAGGAGCAGCAGGCACTGATCTCTTCTCTGTGACAGGACCAGTGACAGGACCTGAGGGAATGGCCTGAAGTTAGGCCTGGGGAGGTTTAGATTGGATATCAGGAAAAGTTCTTCCCCCAGGGGGTGGTTGGGCACTAGAAGAGGCTCCTCAGGGGAGTGGTCAGAGCACCAACCTGACAGAGTTCAAGAAGTGTTTGGACAGTGCTCTTGGGCACATGGTGTGACTCATGGGTCAGGAGTTGGACTCAATGATCCTTGTGGGTCCTTTTCAACTCAGCTGATTCTTTGATTCTGTGATTTGTCCAAACATTCACATACTTTCACTATAGTACCTCATAATTTTATATTTTTAAGGTATTTCTGGTCTATATTTGTATACAGTTTTACTTCTTTTTGATTCCTTAAGATTTTCCATCTGAAAGACAGGAAGGAGCACCTTTTACAGAATATAACATATATTAATATTACACATTTTTGATAAAATTCTTGTAATTTTCTCTGTATCAATCCCAATATGGTTTTCAATATTAATATTCATTTAGATATAAAGAGTGAGGTGTATGTGTAGAGAATGAAACCTGTGAGTAATGATATACATGTATGGGAACACTAGAGGAGCAAAACTCCTCAGAGCATGTGCAGGTATAAAAGCTGATATAGTTAATATTGAAATGTATTTTTTAAATATGAAAATGCACCATTATTTTTAATAATTTATTGTAGAATTATGACCTGAATAACTTGTACTAAAGCCAGACACAAGTAAATATATTTGGCAGACACAATTGAAAAAAAACCATTGTGGACAACTAGGGCTGTAATGTAGGATATAAAATTCATCTCACCTCCTGAACCATTGTATCAATAATGTGTGAAACAAAATATCTCCCAAACTTCTAGCCCAAGAATTTTTAAAATAGGAGCCTAAATTTAGATCCTTAAAGTCCACCCCTAAATACACAAATACATGACCTGTTTTATTAAAAAAAAAATGAGCTCACAAAACCTTAAATCTCAACAAGTGGTTTCTGGAACTCTGTAGTTCTGAAAATCAGGCAGTTTCTTTATATGACTGAATATTGGTTTTAGAAACTTAAATTAAGGTATTGAAAATCTTAGTCATTGATCCAAGTTTGTTTCTCATGGAAATCAGTATGAGTTTTGTCTCTGTTTTAAATGCAAGTAGGAGTATATACTTTCCTAAAATATAAATTTATTCACAGCAGCATAATATATAGACAGCCTGTGCAAATTTCAAGTCATGCTATTGTCTTGTGGGTATGTGACTGAAATACAGAGGCTGATAAATCATGAAACCAATTGGGCTTTCTCCTGATGACTGGACACACTTTAAATGCCCAAAAGATAAAATATAGACTACCTTGTAATTTTTTTCCTAATACTCTGAATAAATAATATTACATGGAAAGTCATAGAATTCCCCAATATAATAGAGAATAATATTTCAAAATCCGTATTCCCTGCATATACGTTGTTTAATCATTCTGATCATCATTATGGACGACTTTCTGTACAGTTATGGGAATATTTTTTCCCATACTTCAGAAAATACTAACACTTTCAAGGCACGGAGTTTAATAAAATTTGCCATGTAAAATGTCCCCACACTGTTTCCAACAAAATCAGACCCAAAAGATGCTAATTTAGGAAAGAAAAGATCTGAGGAATCATAATGGCTACACATATAAGTTGTTTAAAAAAAAAACTCCATTATTTTGAGAAATATATTTATTCTATAGAGTAGTATTTCATATATCATATTGTTTTTTCTTTATATTGTAAAAAATATCATTAAATGAGGAGTGAGAAGTAAAAACAAGCTAGAGTTATTTCATATATCTCCAGGTATACCTTCTGCATGCCCAGACCTTTAGCTGTACTACTCTCTGGCAGACAGGAGGGAGGGACTCGTTCCTATCTTAATCAAATGTTTCTGAGACTTTCAGAGTCAGAATGCAACTTTCTCCTTGAGAATTGTTACTGCAAACACAGGTGCTTAAAATTCTCTTTTGTGCCTCTGTCATGCTCAAGAGACAGCTTTGTAGTTTGAGCAGTTTCAGTAAGAACTGTAGTTTTTGTGCCCTGAAAGGTTGATATGATGATACATTATTTGGACCTTATTACTTATTCTTTTAATAAAACTGTTACATCCTTCAAAACGAAAGCAAAATCCAATGACCCTGAGAGGCTAATTAAAAACAAAAACCATGCTTTTTTTTTCAATCAATGGAATGCGTGCAAGTAATTTTTGTAAACAAAATTACATCATGTTCCAAAAATGAGTGCTAAAAAAGACACATAGTGTTCCTGTAATGTAATATTATGTGGTACCTATGAAAGATTTCAACTGCTCTCTGAAAACAATACATATGAATATATATATATATATATTTAATTGAAGAGGTATGGACTTTTGTTTATGACATTTAGAATATTTAAATGAATTCAGGGAAAAAAATTGTGACTTCTGTGGTTCAAAATTTAAATACCTGCCAGTCTGGTATCAACATTGTTTTATTGCCACTATGTATGATTTTGGTTTGGATGTATCTAAGTAGAATCTGTCTTTTATTGTTGCTCTCTATTTTATTAGAGCATGTAATTGAGTAGAATTTCACCTTAGATCACTGTTCTAATGAGAAAATAATGCAGTGTCTTATACATTTAATTAAACAAGCAATAGCCACATACATCTTTGTGTTCTACATTTTATTGACAAGTAGAATTATGTTGCATGGATCATTTTCTGGAGCATTTCTGACATAAAAATACAGCATCCTCTAACAAGTTCATCAAGACCTCAGGTAAAAGCCTATCTCTCCTTAACAGCAAAATTAGGATTTGATCTTTTCTTCAGTCTGTGATAGACCAGAAGAGAAATGATTTTACAGAGTGAGAATTGCAGAGACAAACAGAGAAGTGCACAAGGCTTATGTGCTGACCACTAGGCAGATTCTTAGTCACTTCCTCACTGGCAGTAAAGGAATTCTGAAGCAGTCACTTGCCAATGAGCAAAATGAAGAGGAGTCAGACTACCCACTTTAGAAGTGGATGATATTTTGTTTTTGTTTCTATATTTAGTACTGTTCCAAAGGGCTGTGTCTGTGCTTGTAAATAAAATGATTGGGTGTCTGTCCTCTGATCCTCAGGAGCATGTGACACAGAATGGCTCATATCCATATGGTTGAAGTCTCATAATCTTAAAAAAGCAAAGTAGTATCATCCATATTGACTCTTGGTAACATTTTCTGAATTATTCAGTCCTCTGAAATGTGCCTGAGTGCTGTCTGGAAAGGATTCAAGTCCGACAAAGGCTTAATGGTTTGATAGCACAACAGCATCTAGTCTGAATTTATTGCATTCATCAATACACACAGCTCACAACTTGCAAACAGATTCACACAGGAAAAACCTTACATGTTAAATAAATTCAGAAACTTTTTGAGGACTATACTGTATGTGCTACGTATGGGGAAGTGAATATAGGTGTGAATGACAATCTGTATGTTCTTTTCTGTGCAGTGCATACGCATGCAGTGACAAGCAAAGTGAATATTGTTCTGTGTGTTGAGCAGTTGTGATGCATGGTTTCAAACTTACTGTTTTTAGTCTTGCTCCACAGTGCTTTTATTTATTAGTTGATAGCTAACTGCTTTTCAACCAGCTGTGAATACTTAGTGATCTAGGTTCAATTCCAAGAATCAAACTGATCAAAAAATTTCAAAAATCCATTCGATTGACTAGATAGAAGCTTGATCAGTTTGAAATGTAGCACTGTGATTATTTTTTTCATTTTAAATAACTATTTTTTATTTAAAACATTTGTACACAGAGAAAAATTACATTGTAATGAATACAAGAAGACTTCACAAAAACTTTCCTAGAAGTCTTCTTTCCTCCATTTAGAAGAGACTGTGACACACAGAGGTGCCAGAGGTGCTTATGGTGCTCTCTGTGACATAATGAATGAGGCAAGAAGCCGGGTTCTTCCAGCAAATGTGGATGTACTTATAGCATAATATAAGAGCCCTCATTATTTTTCTTGATATAATAGCTAAGTCATAATACAGTCCATTTCAAATGTGATCTTCCAGAAACTGTTTTAATTCTGTGCATCTTTATATCCTGAGCTTTGGATTAAACTTTTCTGTCATAACAAATTGCTTGTGCCACCATCTCCTTGTAGACATTTAATCTAGCAATTCTTATTAGGCATCTTGAAGGGCAAGGAATCTTGTATTCACACAGAGTGCAAATTCTTTCTTTATCAATCACTCCTCCAAAATTTTGGGATTGCTTTGGCTAGGAGAGGACCCAAATGAACAACACTTGAGATTCTACAAACTGTTCTTTCTCTGACTATGGGGAAGACTTATAGTCTGCTTTGCAAAGAAGTAGGAGCTTCAAAGACTAAACCAACACATACTAGAGCTACAAAGCTGTCCTGGGGTGACTGTATGCTCAGTATGCCCATTGTCTAAGTCCTTTAAAAATATCAACCCTCCAACTTAGTCTCAATGAACTCACCAATGCTTTTGATGTACTTTCAGTACAGCTTGCCAGAGTAAAGAGATATCTCTTCACTACAGTGATACAAGGAATTTAAAGAAACATGCTGTATAAACCAATGTGTGTAACAGGCAATGAGATGTAATCTGATAAATCATCTACTCTGGGAGAGCTCTTCAGCCTCCCTTGTAAGGTGGCAATTTGTACAGCACTGTATACTACTGATTAGCTGTTCTTGTCTCACTTTATTGTTACCAATATGTTCCCATATAGTGCTAATGCTGACTCCTCAGGAGCTCACTTAAATCCTGAGGGACAGGGAAAGGCCTACTCCACTTTGCTCTTTTTCAAGCAACATTGAGAGACATTTGGGTGTGTATTGAAGACATTTTTTATCTTAAGTGTTATTTAAACTACAAACAACTAAATTCCATCACTCTGATACAGAGTGATATTTGAACTACAAACAACTGATTTTCATTTGTTCCTATTGTTCTCTTCATAATTTTCATAGAATCATAGAATATCCAGAGTTGGAAGGTGGCCACTAGGATCATCAAAGTCCAAATCCTCTAAAGAGTTACCCTGGGAATAATGTATAATTTGAGTAAACTGTCCAAATTCCTGGATAAATAACCAGCACTTAGAAAAATTCCCACCTCCAAACTGAACTTTCATGTAGCTGTAGATTTCATGCTGGATGTTTTAACCATATTTTCCTTTTGACAGTATACATGACCTTTGGTTTTAATAAACACACTTGAAGGGACACCTGAAAGTTAAATGCTGAGATACTGATGACCCACTGCCTCCTTCTGCCAGTCCTCACTTATGTCTCTGCCAATTAAGTCTATAGTATCTCAGGCTAAAATATATTTTACAATTTTAATAGTGTTCACTTATTCACTTATTGTCACACTCCTCAAGTGAAATTACCTAGTGAATTCCTAGTGGACTTCACAGAATCTTCTAAGCTCAAACATGCCTGTCTTTTTATCTCTTTTTACCTGTTCCCATGTGTTTTCATTGGAAAACAAAACAAAACTAAACTACTTTATTTTATTAATTTCGATGGTTTATGTCTGCCTTAACTTCTTGTAGTAGTGTTGTCAAATAAAACTGGATTACTAGATTTTATAAAATTATCCTAAAAGTTCAGGGGAACAACTGTAACCTTGCTGGAAAGAGCAACGTGCATTGAAGCACCCAGGAATACGTGAGGTATAATGCCATGAGCCATTGGCTTTGGCAGCATAGCTGAGTGAAGAAATTCTGTCTCTCTGTCCCCATTCCCAGCTGATCATTCCTATCCCTGGAGCATCTGAACCTAGAATATTTGATTTTCCTTGGTTTACAGCACAGGAACTGGAGATAACACGTCTAGACAGGGAAGGGGAGAGAATGAATAATTACAACAAAGTAAAAGCAAAATTAATTTACAAATCTACAAAGTTTGACATTATTTCTGTGCACATGATACACTAAGTGTTCCACAAGATGGTATTTAAAGCATAACAAAGGTTTCTAGTCAGTTATGCTACAGGCACCTGTAACTCTGTGTGCAGGTGGATCTAGGCTACAGATGGGAGTGATGAGAGAAACACACTGGAATGAAATTTGAATGAATGACCTGGTCACTTGATTGGCTGGAGATATCTGTTTCTTCTTTTTTTTTAAATTTTATTTCATTATTTTCTGATGCTAAGGGTCAGAACGCCGTGTTTCTTTGCTTTAATAAAAGTGGGTTATATGACGTTCCTGATTTACTGATTAGCCTTAATGATCAGCCCTTGTGAGAATATCTGTGCGTGCACATGCGTCCTCTGTGTCACAGCACTTCATTAACTTCTGACTTCATTAGAGGCTGGGTTAAAAAGTATGATGTGCTACAAATGGTGCATCTCTATTCAAATGTGTGACCTTCATTCTTTATGATTTATTAGTGCAATATGGTATAGAGGAATATCACCTAAACATAGCATATTTGTTGTATTTCACGTCTTTCCACTATCTTTTATGATGAACATAAAAAAAAGAATACACATCTTTTATATAAAGTCTCTGATACAAAGGCATGAGATTTCAAATAACACTGTAAAATTTCAGTGGATTTTGATATGCTAGAACAATTTCTTCTCCCCAAATATCATTGCATCATAGCTATTTTGCCCTCACACTTTCTTAGCAGTAAATTTCTACTTGAAGTATTTTGAATCTTAAATACTGCCTTGGTTGTTTTTAATTGTTCTTCCAATGATTAATATAAGGAGTAGTTTCCACTCCACTGTGATAATGTAAAAATACAATGTTTTATCAAATGACATTTGTCCTAATGCTAATTAACTAAAAGTCCTCAAAAGACTAGCATGGCTTTTCATTAATGGAGAAAGTTCACCTCTTTTTATATACACCATTAACAATACTTTGGTACAATTAAAACTCTTCATTATGAAAAAAAATGCAAAAACCCACTATTTTAAAGTCAATCAAACAAAGTATATGGAAAAATTTAAAGTAACTTCCTAATAAATTTCAGTCGACTTAAGACTAGTAATGACTTCAGTACCTCTCTTTACCTTAAGACACTGTTCTAATAATTATATTTTTTTAAATTATAGGATTTCTGATATATTTCATGCTTAGTGTTTGACATTTCAGGGTTGTATTTCATGTAAACTATCAACATTCCAAAAAAATATTTTCTGTTCTTCAGATGAGAGGTTCCACCTTACAGTGGACATATCTTAATTACTAATTGCTGTTGAGACCTTTACATGCTAAGCCACAGACCTATCAGGCTTCACCCTGACTTTTTCTATATTTATAAATAATGTTTGGCGTATTTCTGACATCAGTTTCTCATTTGCAGCATAAACTAATAACGTAAGATGGAATGGAAAGACACAGAGATAATCCTCACTGACCCTTGGGGTCACTCTCTGCTTTGCTATAAAGATGAAAAGAAATGAGCTGCAGCTCAGCCTTTTAAATTAACAGCAAAAGATATCAAATCCTTAAACCATTTAACAACTTAATTTGACTTGGTTTTGTTTTTCTTTTATTTCTTGTGAGAGAAGGAAATGGGAAAGCCTGATTAGAGCGGGGTTCCAATTCTACCAGTCTTTGAACTAACGTTTGGAAGAGTGAGCTCACTTAATATTTAAATCATTTTACCACATATTCAGCCAGTTTACATATACTGCAATGTGTCAATAGAATCATTCTCTAATAAATGTGATGCATGCTAAAGTTTAGCTCTACATAGGAAGTTATTTTAGAACAGTGATAATATTAGTATTGCTAATGACTTCCATCTTTTAGATTCCTCTGCTTTTCCTATGGCCTCTTAAATGCAACTAATGAAACATCCAGCAATTCAACCATAGGAAACTGGTATTTTATTGAAAGATACTTTTCAATATATTCAATTTTTTCAGCCTTTTCACTGAGTCTTGGTTATGATTTAAGTAGCTAAAAATGTACTTCTTTCTTCTCTGATCAGATATTCTTATTATTGTTGCTGTGGGATACTACTATGATGATGATAATTGAAATTTCTCTATTTCTTCAATTTTAGTATGCAGTGAAAATGTATTTTTGGATCCAGCCTAATCATTATTACTACACAGCATTAGATTATTATGTCACCAGTTTAGGATTCCTTTTGACTTCATTATAAAACCTGACAGGAAAATAAGATGGATTACATGGCTACCAGCTGAGCAAAAGTTTAAATTACTTTTTTGCATCCTAGGGAATAAAGCTTCCTCTTGTCCCAAATTTAAAAAAAAAAAAGGAAAAAAGAAAAACAGGCACACTAACATCTGATGTAACAAAAATATGAATAGCAGTGATAAAACCAGTTTAAATAAATTCTACTTTGCATCTAGCAAGAGATGGCACAGTGGTGTGAGTTTCTAGCATGAAAAAAGTCAGGTTTGAATATTGATCTTTTGAAGCTCCATTAGCTATATGTTGAGCATTGCTGACATCACAGATTGATGTCTCTTTAAACTGTGTCTCAGATTTAATCACTTGGGGAAACCAGCTATTGACTTTGGATGTTTGTGCTGTTCAGCCACTGGAGAATGCTCTCTTACTGTCTCTCTCTCCCTTTGTCCGTCTGTTTTTCTGAGTATCTCTTGAAGGCATGCACATGCACACACACACATGCTTGTCCCTTTGTGTTAGGGAATATTGTCATTATTTTTTGTGTAACTATAGCTTGCCAAAGTTACACTTGTACTTCCTTATTACATCTATACATTACAACGTGTAGGTCATGATATTCACACTGAGGGAAAGCACTTCTTACTGGTTTAGGGTATTGAGATGGTATCCAGGAAAGTCTGAAGGGATGAGCATCCTCTAGTCTGTGGAGACCTTCATTTCACCTTGTAAAGTGAAGCAACCACAATAGCCTCCAGAAAAGTGCTACAGGAATCAATAAAGACAAAGAAACCAAAGCCCTTCTGAGGTGCTGGTGGTAGTGATGTGCGTCTGCATGTGTGTGTGCCTGTATGCCTAAGGATGAAGAGAGATGGTTTCTGATGAAAAGAAATGCAAATGTCCAAGGCATTGATCAGCACTCATCTCCGTTCAACCTCATGCCCTCTGCTACATCAATACATTGGAAACATAATTTGTATCAGCAGTTGTTTCTTTAATTAAGATCTCTCCCAAATCTTTTTCATTGATTCATGCCATTAACTTATTGATTAGCTTACTTATGCTGAGGTGGTAGTTTTGTTGAGAGATGGTATCTCTCTCAGTTCATGATGCTGGTTCACTACAAATATCTTCTGGGCAATGAGAGGGTAAACTGGAGCTCAGGCAGCTTTGGCACTGCTTTAGCAGTACACAGAGACTTTCCTGGGGCAAGAAAAAAAATAAAAAAAAACCCACAAAAATACTGACTTGACATTTCAGGATTTTGAAGACCTCCCCCCTCAAAAAATAGTAATGGAAAATTTTATATGTTTTTAAAACCTCACTGAAGAACTAATCACTCTAAAGACAACATAACAAAAATTTTATAGCCATGGGGCATGGCTATATAGCATACCCAGTCTGGATATGCTATATACTGGATATATAGCATATCCAGTCTCCATATGTTAATGGCTAATACCCAGGAACTAAGTGATAGAGTTTGATCTGAAATGTAAGATATATTTACAAATTAATGACAAGTAGCTGATGTGTCATTTAATCAAATAGTTGGTAAAAAATGCAATCTTCAAGACAGGGTGGGGTTAAGGCTAGGCAAAATCTGAAAAAGGAAAGTTCCACAAGTATTTAATTGTAATTCTGCATATTTCATCTCTTCATGTGATCTTTTTATGTCATTTTATCATAAATACTGTATCAAACAGGAGAACTGTTCAGTATGCACATAGTATAGAATTTCATAGGGATACTCACCAAAATTGAGTATTTGCATGGGAACTTGACTCGGGCAGAAGGAAAAGCAAACTGTATTAGCTCTGTCTTCTTAGGTTGTCTAGTTGTAGCAGCAAAATTATGAATGGCTTATACAAAGTTCACAGATGAAGATTTATTCAATGAAATTATTTAGATCTAAGGTTCTTCCCTGTCTCATACGGACTTCATGATATCTTTCTAAAACTGTGGGAAGTGCTGTGACGTTTAGAAATATTGTACTGGGAGGTTCAACAGGGTCCAGAAAATGAAGAAGGAACAGAGCATCAGTGAACTGATTCCTCTAAACCTAATTTCCAGATGGAACAGCCCAGGGACAGATAAACTGCATATGGCACTCATTAATGAGCTATGCCTAATACATAACCCTTGGGGAATGCTTTAACCTCTTCAAAATACTTTTGAATATTCAAGATGACCAGTCAAGAAATGGCTAAACTGACTAGTTTGTTGGGTTAAAGAAGCACAGTGTAACACAGTGGTGGCCAGTCTATTGGGACACATGTGTGAGAATTTGGGAGATATGATGTCAATAGTAGTGAGTAAAGATATTGTTGACAGAAACAATTATCAGATAAGAGATTCAGAAGCTGATGTTTTTCCTCATGAACAAATGTATTAAAATTAATACAAATACATTTAATAAAACAGTTCCTTGTGTTTCTTAGGCAACTAGCATTTGAAATTAATTTACTTTCTGTGAAAAAATGTGTCTTGGGAGTTCAGGTACTACTTTCAAAACTAGTACTCATCAAGGATATAGGTGTGCTATATACTCTGAACTCACTCAAGGCACAAATCGTTGCTGACAGTATCCTGGACACTCTCTTTGAAGTCTGCTTCATCAAGACAAATTGTAAGACACTGAAGAACAGTTTAGTTCACACACACACAATAAAAGAGTGTATCTCTTTAGAGTCTGAAATACAGTATCAAATGAGTGCTGTTTTGCATTAAGATCCCTGAGATAGCTATTCTTTTTTGATTTACTGAGCACCAAACTTTAAATTATTACTATTTCTCCTCAGAAAATTTAGTCAGCTGCACCATATAATTTTCAGAAAATAGCATTATGACCTTCCCAGAAAAAACATTCATCTCAGGTGATACAAAGGGCCAGGCACCCTACCAAAGGGACAAAGAACATGCAAAATCAGGGAAATATAACAACTGTATGGAAGTAAAAGTGTGACTAAGTGAAAAAATCAGGCATGTAAACTAAAACTGAACTTCTGTGGCTTTGAATAATACAACCTGAATTTGAACAGGATATGGCTTTCACAAATAATGTTTTCTCCCTTGAAAGTTTCCACAGCAGCCATATGTAACCTCATGAATATTCATATAGCTATATTAGGAAAATAGGGAAAAACATGGCCTGTATTTTTCAAAACTCTGATTTCCCTTTAGATTATGCATTTATTTGAATATCCCTATCCTGGTCATGATAGATCAGATCTGCAACCATCTCTAGAAGTCCAGAAGCAGCAATACCCAAACCCAGGCCTGAGTGCCTGAGGCTGAGGTACAAGGAAACTGGAAGTTGTCTTGATTGTGCCTGTGAAGCTTCCATGGGGATTAAGAACCATAAAGCTTTTGCTGCACTTCCAGCCCTGTTGCTTCCAACCTGTGGCTGCACATTCCCATGTGGAGCTAGCAAGGATACAATTAGGAGAGAGCTGGGAAAGCCACAGACCACAAGACAGGTGGGAGCTGTCTTCTCTTTGGTCACTAAATGGAAGAATGAGTGGGAGCACACTTAAATTCAAACAGTTTCAAGAACAAGTGGTCCATGAATATATATCTGGTGTGGGACAAACAGACAGAATTTATGGTGCGCTTCTCTTTACAGACAAAAAATCCAAAACAACTCATAACTTCCTTGTTTCTTAGAAAAATATACCTGAGGAACAGTAGCCTGATAATAAATAAGCAGCCAGAGATGTTCTGAACATACTGTGGTCAGTGTAGCAAGTTGCACTATAATTCCATTTAGTTTCAGAGATTATCAGTAAGGGACCTGTTTTCTTGTTTTCTTTTCGATTCCTTGACTTCCAAAAAAAGCAAAGGAGTGGTTTAGAATTGTGGGATAGGAAATTAAGAGGAATGTTATGGTCAAAATGATCAGGAGTGAAATAGTTGGTTTTTTTCCCTTGGCTAGGATGAGTGCTAAATCTGACCTAAATTCAGTTATTTCTCCTACTTGAGTTAAATCTTTGCAGTCAATTCTAGAATAGGTGACTGAAGCATTGAGATGCCCTTGCCAGAGCTTTCAGGTGAAATTTTGGAAGCTTACTTCAATGGACACAGTATTTCACTATTGTTTTAGTTAGCCTCCAAACAACACAAGACAAGATTTGATCAAATTATGCCTAATTCACATTTTCAAGGTTGTTTTCAAAATGGGTGAAATCCTGGCAGAGAATCCATCAAAATTAATTTAGCTAATTGGTGGATTCTCCTCTGCAATCTGAAGTAAGAATGAACATGGATCACACTTATCATTATTCTGCTTTCTAATCAATTTAATTAATTTGGTATTTGAACTGCTTGTAGTCAAGACCTTATGTTCTGACACAAAGTTCATCTAAAGAGGAGAAAACATGAGAAACTGCTTGCTTAGACACAGAATATAGTAAGAAAAAAACCCCAAACTGTCTCAGAATAATTTCAGGCAATGTTTAAAGTTTACACCATGTGTCTGATTTTAATATTTTGGGCACACAGAAAATTTTATACTCTGCAGGAGAACCCAATTTATAGGCTCTGCAGGATAGTACTCTCAGGCAGAGAGGTACTAATTCTGAAGAGCAGAACACCCTAGTAAGAGAAGTCTGAGAGATTTCCTTGCTTCAATTTACTGCATATGCTCTTATTTGTAACAGTTTTCACAGAAACAAGTTTGTATGAGAAAAATGAGACTGAAAGTTTTCTGAAGTAAGAGCACTGAAGTAATCTCATCCAAAAGACAGGAGAGATTTGAGGGGAAAAGTGAGACTTTATCGCAAGAACTTCCATTTATAAGGTTTCTGTGTGCAACCCTTTGTCCTGTTGTTCCTCCTACAGGAAACAATTTTTGTCTGTGAGTTAAGTGTGCCGTGTCTTAATTTTTAAACTCTGATGATTATTTTTCTTTCTACAGCTTCTCCAGTTTACTACCAGTAACTTGAACAGCTCTAAGTTTTATTAACTTTTGTTATTTATTGTTTTTCTCGAAAGGTCAGCTTTTTTCTGAAAGTTCAGCTTGTAAAATTGACAGATGCCATAGCAATACTATAATGCACAAAATTTATCATATATGCAAGCTTCTCAGAGACACCTTTTGCTGAAAAATTAAAACTCCCACATTGTACTCATTAGGCTGAGGGATAAAATATGGACACTGGCTCTAACCCTCTTGTCCTCATGGTAAAAAGAACCTGAGTGTCCTGGTTTGGAGCAGAGCATTGTGTAGTTTGCTCAAAGGGTGAGCCAGGGCTTTGTCCTTGAAGGCAAGGAATACAAATGGATAGATGAACAGGGATAAAGAAATTGAAAATATGCTCTAAATATTTTCAGAAATATTTTCAATTAATATTGTCTTCATTTTATTTTCTTCATAGACACATAAAATCATAGAATGGTTTGGGTTACAAGAGCACTTAAAGGTCATGTACTTCAAGCCTTCCTACCATGGACAGGGAAACCTTCCACTAGACCAGGTTACTCAGAGCCTGCATCCAGCCTGGCCTTGAACCTTCCATCCTCCAGGGATGAGGAATCCACAGCCTATCTGGGCAACCTGTTCTAGTGCCTCATCACCCTCATAATAAAGAATTTCTTCTGAATATCTTATGTAAAATATCTACTTTCAGCTTACAGGAATTGCCCCTTGTTGTATCACCACACGCCCTTGTTCCTCTCTGGCCCTCCTGTGAGCTCTCCTTCTTGTAAGCACTAGAAGGTACTATAAATTCTCTCTGGAACCTTCTTTTCTCCAGGCTGAACACTCCAACTGTCTCAGCCTGTCTTCACAGGAGATGTGCTTTAACTCTTTGATCAAATGTGTGGCTCTACTCTGGACTTATTCCAATAAGTTTCTACTTTTTCATATTTTACAGTATACTTCCTGAATTCTTGGTACTATTTCTATTTCCTCCTGATACCTATTTGTCTTTTTTTTTCTTTTTTTTTCTCTTTTTGCCCTTTATCACTCTTCCTTTCTCTCTTTTTCTGTCTTTATCTGTCTTTATATCCCCTTCCCATTCTCTCTCTCGCCTTTTTCTCTGGCAAACTTCTTTACTCTTTTGTCTAATTTCTCTCACCCTCTTGTTCACTATCTTGCTTTCTCGCTATGTCTTTCTCTTTCTCTTGCTATCTCTGTCTCTTTCTGTATCTCCCCTGCCACACTTTTATATTATTTTTGTATTGGTTGCCACACAATGAATTTGGAATTTGAACACTTTAACATTGATAAATATTATGGAAGAAAATAAAAAAAAGCTCAGCCTTACAAGAGATGCACTTATAAAATCAAACTTATGGATATCCAGGTAATATTGTCAACCCTATATTTATCATGGAAATCTAGCAAAACACTGGGGACATGCTATTAGAGCTCTTGGTGTGTAAACTACTGTTAAGTATTGTATGGTTGCAATGCTTTGAACTGAATACAGAATGAAATAGGGTGGTTCTTTTTCTATAAAAACATAGGAGAAATCACTGAACATTTGAGGCAAGTACTGTGACCATTCAGCCAGGGTTTTCTTGTTGGAAGATTTTATTTTGTGAACATTGATACCATCCTTTAATGTACTGACGATAATTTCAGAGAAGAGGGACTTTAATGTTTTTGAATCAATGGAATTTATAAAGATACGATTCCCTTTGAAATTCCATATTGACTTTTCTAGAAGTTTAGTCTGTATTTTATTGGGAACTGGGAGCAGTTGTGAAGATTGATTAATTTTGCTGTATCTGACACTGCCCCAGAAGAACTGTAACTGGTGGAAAGGTTGGCATTCATCTCAGCTAACTTAGATGTTCACAGCATAGACCTTGACTCTGAGTTGTCAAGACTTCCTTTGAGTCAGTTCTTTACAGTCACAGTTTATAAACCAGAAAGAGAATTTAAACTACTACTTTCAATATAGCTATCTACAAGAGTCTAAAGGTAATGACCTTTGAGAATATACTACATGTTGCAGGTGTTGGAAGTTTAGTGGAATGCAAGGGGTCAGTGGAAAAATTGATAAACTAGAAATCCTTTGAGGACTCGTAAAAACGTGGACACCACCTCTGGCTCAGGAAATCTCTAAAATGCAAGCTTTCGAGGACTGAGAGAGTACTTGTCAACGCATCTTTAAAAATTTCTTTTGTTTTCATGCCCCTCCTTATCCAGCCTCTTAGTACCATTGGCAGAGACAGGATAGTGTGTGCTGAGATGCACCTTTGCTTTCACTCTGTGCATAGACTCACGTTATGACATTTCCATAGTAATAGACTATATTAAGGTTTTTTTTTTTAATGTAAAATTATCTTTCTGTGGGTTACAAGACTTTTCTGTTTGAAAATATCTATCAAACCTGTATTCAAAAAAACTATTGTCACGGATCCTGAAACAAGAATGTCAATATATTTAAAAAGAAGTGGACCAGCTTATTAGCTATAGGCTCTTTCATTCCATCCATAAGTTTCTAGAAGCTTTACTTTACTAAAGGTAAAGCTCTAGAAACTGAAGGAGGCCGATTAGCTGGAAAATGCTCTGAAAAACTTTATATTGATAAGGCACTTGACAGCACCCTAACAGCTGCTGGCAAGTGGCCAATACACGATGGTATGGCATAAGCCAAAAATAAATACAGTTTCATCCATTGTTTTAAGGCTGGTTTCCTCTAAAAAAGTTTTTCTCCTCACTTGAAAAAAGTACTGTTTTACATAGATATCTTCTCACTGGCATTACTCCCAGGAAAGGACTGCCAAATCTCGTGAGGTGAACTCTGACTGATCTATCTTGTTTGACATCCAGGACATAGCCTAGAAAGGAGAAATTATATGCTCCCATCTTGAAAAAGAGGAAACAACTAAACTAGAAGGATTGTACTTGAGAGGTCCAAGAAATCCAATATGCAACTAACTTATTGACTGTGAGAGACTGTGAAATGCTGCAGGTAATGACTTCTCCAGTCATTCCATGATACTGAAAGATACGTGAGATTCTTCTCACTTCTTTTCTTAGAGAAATTATTTTTATAAATAATTCATTCCACTCTCTATAAGTAATTAAACATTATTTATTTATTCAAGAGAAAGTGAACCTTAGGGAGGTTGACTCAGTAGCTCTGTGGTCAGAGTATTCTTATATTTTAGACGTGGGTGATGGTACAACAAGTCCAAATAGTTCTATGACCTGCAACTAATTCCAACCCACTTCCTAAGGAGAGGGAAGATACATGTGATAGGACACTCTTTCCTCTTGGAGTAGTGAAGAAAAAACCAAAGTAAAAAACCTTTACACATTCTGAATTTTATGTTGCAGAATTTTTTTTATTTGTTTAAGATAGCTTGAGATGTGCCTTATTTTACTATGCTTCTGCTAGGAAAAATAGCTGTGCATATTTCATATGACTTCTTTTTAAAAGGTGTTATATGACAACGTTTTTAATATGCAATATTTAATTTGGTTTTTTTCCAGTATATAGTGAAAATATTAAGCTTCTGTAGTATGGATGAACAATTGAATAGAGTTAAATATTGTTTCATCCATTCTTTCCCCCAACAAATAAATTTGCTCTTTTGCCTGAAGACACAGCTGGATATAAACTATATGCACTTTACCGTATTGGAATAAGAGTACCTTTTACATAGGTTTCCTTGCTTTGCACATCTATTGATCACAGTGACAGACACTGTGAGATCAAAATGTCTTATTATACTTAGCCTCATCTTATTCTGGGTAAAAGGAGAGGGGTAGATTAATTACAAAGGCAGTATCTTAGTATCTTATTTTCTCTGAGCAATCACTGGTTTGGATGTGTTTTAGGTCTTATAGATTGAAATATGGGACTGTGTGGTTTTCAGAGCTCTTTAGAATTTTAAATTCTGCTGTGATGACCCTTCATCATCAGGTTTTAAAGATCTCCTCTTTATATTTCATATGTCCTTTTAGGCAACTATGCGTTCTTTACTACATTCATCACCTAAGTAAAAAGAAAGTTGCAGAAATGAAGTAACTGTTCCTTACATTATTTCAGACTAACATAACCAATAAAACTATTAATCAAATTTTGGTTTGGTATAGAATTAAACCTGAAGAATCCTATGATTTTTAAATTGATAGCTTAATAGGAAAGGCTTAAACGTTTTTGGTTTTTCCTTCTTTCCCTCTCTAAAAGTTTGACTATTCTTTTTAAAATCCAAGTTCTCAGTTCCTTTCTTTTCTTTTGATGTTGTAGAGGCAATTGCAAACAAGAAAGACCCTTTCTGGGAAAAGTAAAATGAACACCTATGTAAAATACAGAATTTTAAAATGTATGAAAACTTTTACATATAATCATAAATTTCAGAGAACCCTGCTGGCAAGATAAGGCTTTAAAATATGAAAACGTGGCCAGATTTGAAAATTTCTATAGCTCTCAATTTTTATTGACATGCAAGGACCTATAAATATAGTTCTTTGTGTCATGGAGGACTTTGCTGGTAACATAGTATTTCATGCACTTTTTCAAATGGACTTTGGAAGAAGATTTCATAAACATAATTTACATCTAAATACAAGGTTTGCTTCCAGAAAGATGAATGATGGTTTCTGGGAAGATCAAAATTAAAAATTAATCAATCAAACAAACCCAAACTAAGGAACTCCAAACCCCAAGTCCTTCAGATACTGTGCTGACACTATTACTTGGCTAGAGAATATACCAGAATAAGACAAATATCTATGAGGAATGCAAACTTTTTATTTCAGCAAATATGATGAGTAATGCTCCAGCAAAATTTCTGAGCAATTGGATCTAACCATTTCCTCAAACCATCTTTCAGTGTAACATCTCATGGGTATTACTTGGTCTCAAAAAAACCTCCCAAAACAAAATATTTTACATTTACAAGTAATTATATTAACTGTTACAGAAATGCAAAATGGTGAGTGTGAAGTGGCTTTCCTCAATAGCCACTTCTACCAACGGCCACTATCTATTCAAAAGAACTTCAGCCAGGATATTCAGCATTATGATATCTAAAAATGTTTTTAACCTATTTGTGTTTGGGTAAATAGTAACTAATCAGAGTACAGTATCTGGAGATGCTGGCTTTACTCTCAAGGATAGATCATGGCAAAGACCGATTTTGGGTGAGATCTCATTAGCACATCAAGATGTCCTCCTGAAAAATTAAAATATTGCATTGTAATGAATGGATGATCAAATAATCTTACACAGAACAGTACAGATAGCAAGAATGTTGTAGATCATGCACATAAAGTTCTTTGGTGTTTTGAGTGTTAGGTCGAAGAATATTTGGTAAAAGGCAGGAAGCAAATGAAGGATCTATTTCTATCATAGCTTCAAAGAACAAAACTCTTGAAATGCCTTTGCAATAAATCTCTATCTATATAAATTAATATCTCATGAAGTTTATAAAATTGCTGTAACTTGAGAACCCTCAGTAAAATGACCTTAAATTGGAACCACAGATTCTACCATGGAAATAGATTAGTGAAGGAGAGTGAAATAAAGGTTTCAGGGTTACAGGTGCTCAAATATTCTAAATTTAAAACACGATGGAGTTATCACTCAAGTATAATATTATCCTGGCCCTGCAGTTCTTTTCTGTATCTATCACTGTACTAAATGAAGCATTTCATCATGATAATTACAGAGCTGGACTTCAATATGTCTTTGTTTCTTTTGTGATGATTTATTTGGAAAGTATTGTATTTGACACTAGTAAGAATAGAATCCTGCTTTGCATCTTAAACTGAAAACTAAGACCCCAACTGTGCAAAAATTTAGGCAGGTGTCCATTTTGGTGCATTATGAATTTCTCTTGGCAGAATTCAAGACTTCAATGCTTTGCTTACTTTTTTGTTGTTGTACAACTTTTGTTGTTGTACAACTTTTCACTTTGCTGTACAGTTGATCTTCTCTCATACAAATATTCATACCTATTAAGAAAGTATATCCTCTATCAATTTCCTTAAACTCTTCTTTGTATGTCATGTTTCCTCTATTACAATGGATGTTCTACAATATTGTAGTTGGTTTACTCTGCAACTTGATTTAATATATAAAGCTGAATATGTACTACATTAACTATACATCATGAAAAAACGACTGCTTTTTTAAGCAATGTAGCATTCAATTGGTTTTTATAAACTGCCACACATCATCAAACTAAATTTTTATCTTATTCAGTGAGATTTGTACTTACTATCATGGGGACTGGATGCAGCCCATCATGACTGGGCTGCACTCACTGTGTCCCTCCCACTCTCCGTGGCTGTGTGTGGTATGTAATCTACATTGAGGGTCACGCAGACAGCACAAGTGGACACATTATAGCAGACCTCTGTAAAGTGCCATTGCAGAAGCCTTGTAAAATGGAGGAAATCTCACTACATAGTAAAGGAATGCTGCTTTTCAGTCTTATTTGGGGATTTTTTTTGTGTGGTACTTTTTGATGGATCCTCTTACTCAAAATCCATCAACTCATCTGATACGACTGGAATCTGTGAAGTGTTAAACTCTTAACCTCATCCTTTTGGAAGATGACTTAAAATAGGTAAAAGGATGTGTGTTTTGTGGAGAAGGGGGATATATATTAAAAAAAAAATAAATAATGGTGTGATAGGGATAAGGGGCAAGGGGGGGAGCTGATGGTTTAAATCTCCATGGGCCTCAGAATCGAGCCTGTTTCAGTCAGATTGTAGCCCTGCTAACAAATCCAATAGCAGCTAATCTGATCATCTGCTCTCCAGTTTTCATGCTGTGTTTTCTTCAGAGTTCCTTCTCCTAGTTCCAGTCTGTGACAGTGTGATAAGACACAAGAAATTTAGTCATCATTGCTGCTGTAAAGGAGCTCAGAGAAGGGATTATGATATTCCATAACCCTTGCATTAGACACGGACAGGGGCAGCCACTGCTGTGATTACAGGCCTGAACGCTGATGTTATTTTTCCCACCTCCCTCCCACTAGTAATTTAATTATTTATTTTTATTTTATTTTTTATTTCTATTTTTTCAAGAAAGCTTTAAAGATTAGCTGAGAAATAGTCACCATCACAATCATTATCCTAAATCTCATGAAGAACTCAGAAGTTGGGCAGCTCAGAAGGTTGTTACACTTCTAACCAGCAAGACAGCTCTCAACCAAGTTATCAAAAACACTCATCCACTATTCAGTCATTATTAGGGAATTCAAACAGTGTAAGCTGAACAAATCAACGTGGAATAGAGAGAGGATGCCACAGGGAGCACTGGTTTGGGAAAAAATATAGTATGCTGCTGAGGCAAGTGAGAGATTAGTTTGCCTTTCCTCTGTTCTGCACATGGCAATATTTATGATGAATATATTTGCAGTACCTCTTGCTTCTGGGTATCAAGTAGGTTTGCAGTGATGTCTCTGAACTAATAATTATATTTGAGTTAATTGACATTCCTGCACCAAATCTCTTTATGCCATCTGTGGCTCTTATCCCCACAAAGAAGTGTCTTCCTGAAAAACAACAAAGTCACAAAATAAAATAATGGGTGATGATAGAAGCTGGATTTTTCAGTCTCAGAAGGTAATAAAATGGTTTGGAAAGAATCTGTTCTGTTGTTTGTTTGGTTTAAAGGGAAAGAGTAAGAGAGCTTTTAAAATGGTTTATGCTGTTGGATAAAGATTGCTTCTTGCATTTCAAAAGGAACCCTTGTCGTTGTTGTGACTAATTTTGCAGCATTACTAAAAGGTACTGCATGGAAATGTATACCATATGCCTGAGCCCAAAGAAAGAGAGTGAGTGAAGCACTGGGCAGAGACACAAAATTCAGCTGGGATGTTCTATGTCTTTACACACGTGGTATGCAGTGTTGCCCTGCCTTACTCTGCTCTGCTTGGAGAGCCCAGGCTGACCCAGAAGCATCTCTGTGGTGGTTACTGGACTGGCTCAGTAGCTGCTTCTGAGATCGTAAAAGAAAATTTCTTTGCAGATGAACCATCTGACAGGACCTTGCTGGTCACTACTCAGCTCTGAGGAAGGATGAAAGGTTTTAATCACAGCAGTAAAAGGCAGATCTGTAGATCTCTGTGGCTCCACTCAGGATTGAAAGAGATGCTTGCTGTGAGCACTGGGCCTCCCTTACATACCATGTCATTCTGGTTATATTTGGCTTTTGCCTGCAAGTGAAGGGCAAACCTGAGAGCTCTGAGCGCAGTGGAGACTGCTGCCCTGCTGTGTGGTGAGAGATTTTTTGAGCTTTTCAGATGGGATTTTGACTCTATTTTTAAAGCAATAGTGATCTACCATACACAAAGTCTAAGACTTTTCCTGGACCAGATCAGAGGAGAATGTGTTTAAGTGCAATGTACTGAAAATACAGCAATGTAAATATCATGTTAAAACTTTATGTTCGAATATATGTAATCACGATGAAGGGAGGAAGTTTGAGGGACATATTATCATCAGTAATTCCTACCAACAGATTTAGTTTAAAATTTAATCAAAGTATTCCAAATATGGTTTGCTATATTTGATGCTATTTCTAATGGCTTCTGTATGCATTAATTTTCTTTTTAATTGGAAGATTTATGTGGTACTATCGCTTTGAAAGTTGTCTGGGAACTATTAATTCTGACTTATCAAAGTTTTGCATTCAGTTAATATAAGGTTTAACTCAGCCGTGTTTTCTGGAAACAGCTATTGCTTTCTTTAAGCAAAATTTCTGTGTATCCTTTCACAGAAGATTTTTTCTAAGACACAGAAAGAGCAAAGGTAACTCAGATTAATACATAGCATTGCTTTAACACTAGCTTATTCCTTGACAAATACAGCTAGATTTCTGTGGCCTTTTTACAGGGAATATTGAAAAGATTAAATATTATCACAGAATAAAAATTCCCTAGTAAAAATAAGCTGTGACAGAAAAACTATGCAACCTCTTATAAAAAATTCATAAAAACTGGCAGATGTCTAAGACTGATGGCAAAATTCCCTATTAATTTATGATATTTTGTATTAGGAGATTCAGCAGGCCTTGTGTTCAGAGATGACAAGATAAACAATGATAGTTTTGCTAAGTAGGTAAGCAATCATTCTGAGAAAAAGGAAAAAAATAAACAACAGAAAATCCACCCTCCAGCATGTTCCTCTTCTGTATTTTGAACTTCTGTGTTGAAGCTGATTGCCTTGAGTATGCCTTAGACATTTTAATTTGATCAAAACCTTTTGACATTTCTTTAACATATTTTCCTGTGTTATCCCTGCCGTCTCAGGTATTGCTGACATCCACAATCAAAGTGATCCAGCACAATGGAGTAACACTCAACCAGTCACCCTACCCCATTAGGATGGAGGCTAACTGATATTTTTGTTTGCTTGTTTTTGATATTTTGCTTTCCTCTAGTTAAGTGAACTAGAATATATATACAGAATAGATTTTGATATGAAGAGGCCTCATCTGTCCTTGATCTAATCAAATTGGGAACTCAGACTGACAAAGGTCAAGGTTGCCAACTACTTCCTGTTTCCTTTAAAATGAAAAGAAATATTAAAAGATCCCAAACTTTTAAGCCATCACCATGGGGATTTTAGAAGATGATTGAGGCTGAAACAAAGCTTACCCTTTTGCTTCTGGGTATCAGGAAGGACTTTAATGGTATCACGACATTGATCATTGAATTCAAGGTCACAGTCATGTCAGTGTTAATGAATTCCAAGTATGATTTTAGAAGATATTAGTACACAGAACATTGGAAGCAGAGCATATTATAAATGCTTTTAGACATTATTTATAACAATCCAGATTAAAGCTTTATGTTGTCCACCTATGATAAATTTAGGCAATTTTTTCTTTTGCATCATGTGAATCAACATGAAAAAAACAGCAACCTTAATTTCTACATAGATTTTCATAATTCATTACTGCTTTAAAGAAATGGTATAAATCTCTTGAAATTAGGGTTGCAAATTTCTGAAGAATTTATCTAATCCTGACTAAGTAAAATATTGATAACACTGTGTTCTAAAATGATTTTCTGTCTTTGCTGATTTTCTCAGTCTGTAGTCAGTTCACATTTTCTTCTGATTTGCACATATTCAAAGTCAGATGAAATTAGGACAGAGCTGTCTCAGTGAAGCCCACAGTGACACAGATCTCCCCAGCTGCAGGAATCTGCAGTTGTGACTGCCTCTTTTCTCTGTCCACTATAAATATTTCAGTAGGTCACAAAAGAAGCCAGCTACACAAATCACAATTAAAATGTATTGAAGTTAGCTTGCTTTCCATTTGCGTAGCATAAACCAATACTTCTTTAAAATTCATTGCTATGATGCATTACATGCATTTTAGCTATTTAAAGAACATAATCTTCAAAAGGTTTTATCAAAGGGATTTTCTTTATATTTTTTTAGTAATAAATGAACCAGCATTAAAAATTGAAAATGCTGCAAACTTTGGAGAGATTTGTATTCTCGCTTAGAATCTGTTCATATTTCTAGAATCTGTTTCTACCTGTATTAAAGTCAAACATTTCTCACATATTGCAGCACAAGTGATCTATGCTCTTCAAGATCTGGGAATCAGACAGTTAATGGTACTTTAAGAGATGTTCTGTATCAAAAGTGAAGGAAGTACTGGCTCTGACACAAGACTGAATTCTGGTTTTTGAAACGATGGTAAGCAGGGACCAAGTCAGGGTAATAGCAGACAATTCCCTGGGCTTCTGGAGATCATTGCAAAATTTCAGAATTTCTGACAGTGCCTGTGCAGTCCTAATAGAAGATAACAATCTAGAAATGGTAGAGAGAAACAAAAAATATTAGATGTCTCATCTGAAAATAAACTCTAGAGAGGTATTTTCTATTGAATTCTATCAGATACAGTTTGAGTGATGAAACTTTCTCAGCAACAACAGTCAGATCAATTCTAACCAAAGCCAAGTGATGACATTGCATTTGCTATCAAATTTAGGTTAGAGTTGGCCAAAAATTAAACGTATCATGGTGCTAAAATACTTCAGTTGAAAAGTAACAATAAACTCTAATTATTCCATGCAATTCTTAGATTTTCTACTATTTTCTACCATGCTCTGGCAAATGCTTATCAGAAAGTATATTTTTCTACAAACTTGACAGAGCCAGGCTCTGTCTGATTACTAGACTGGCCCCTTAGAGCTTTGGAACCTTCTGTATTTGTGAATACTCTGTAGAACTATGAGAGAGAAGATAAGCACTTGTATTTGCACTGTCTGTTAATAGACAACCCGTCATTTCCATGCAATTTTTTAAAATTGTAAAATCCTACAAAAAAATCATAGAATCATAGAATGGTTTGGGTTGGAATAACCTTTCATGGCCATCTAGTCTAACCCACTGGCCATGGGACACCTTCTAATGGACCAGGTTACTCAGAGACCTATCCAACCTGACTTCAAATACCTCAAATATTAGGGCATTCACAACTTTGCTGGGCAATCTGATCCAGTGTCTTACCACCTTCATAATAAGAAAAATTGTTACTTATGTCCTGTCTACCCTCTTGCATTTTAAAACTATTGCTCTTTTTTCTGATCTTGGTTGAAGGAAGGCTTTGGTAGAAAGTGTCTCTCAATCTTACATGTGCACTTTATGCTTTGGATTCTAGCAATGAAGTCTTCCTGGAGCCTTCTATTCTCCAGAAAATAAAAATAAAATAATGAAAAAAAAAAGTAGCGTTCTCTGTATCTGCCAGATAGAAATCTAATTAATTGATTTGGAGGACAAAATTAATAGAGTAATTTACTTTCACCACTATCTGATAACTTACTGTAAGGTGCTCAGTTGAGCTGCCAGTGCTCAGAAAGCAAGACTAGAGACTGGATGTAGTCTGCAATTCTTGGAACATGTCTAAGTCATGGAAATAATAGTCAGTCATCACTACCTTCCTGAACATAGCATGTTTTCTTGGAGTATCCCTCTGTCTGTATTTTCCTCTTTTTAAGTGTGATCTATATTTTATAGATATATATTTTATAGATGTGTATTTTGAGCAAAACTTAATAGATTTGACACCTAGATTTGGCATGTTGTAAAGGATATGTCTGTAAATTAGGCATTTTCAGTATTTTCAGAGGCATAAAATTATCAGACAAGCTCTTCCTTTAGTGAAACACTTCTAAATTAATTTGAGAATCACTTGTAAAAATAGTTTAATGAAAGGAACAGTTCACATTACCATTAAATGGAATAAATTTGACCACTAAGAAAGCAAACTTTGGTGTGTTCATATTTGGTAAAATTTCTAAACCAGAAAAGACCTTGAATCCATGCTGTGCACTAAGGAAATATATGGCAGCTCTTATTAAGTTACATTAGTTAACCAATTTCTGTGCACCAATAAAGTGTATTATTTAAAAAAAATATTAATATACCTTCTTTCTTATTCTGTGTTACTAGAATAGTAGATGACAGGTAGTAGATGATAAGCCCTGATATAGTGTAATATTCAGAACACAATCTCCTAAACAGGATGTTTGATAGTTGTCATGTGGGAAAAAGGACCCTCCATTACAAGGGTTCTTACAACAGCACCTTTAGCTGGATTGGGACAGCACCTCAAATTATTATTTTTAATCAACTGGCTGCAGTCTTATATGTGAATATAGTTTTAACTACATAACAGAATATGTGTTGAATATCTTAACTGCATGGATAAGACTGTTGTAGATGATGTTCATACAACAATAGCTTTCATTGAAGATTTAGTTTCTAATGTCTTATCTGTGCACAATTAGATCACTTCTTCAGCAGAAATAACAGAGAGAAGCTTTTGGGACATTCCACTCACACCAATAATCAACACATTTAAGTGTAGTAATCAGATGTGAAACAGCAAGAGCTGCCTTGAGGAATTTTGAGAATGACCAAAAAATTACCACCTGGGTTTCTGTAACAGCAGAATAATTAGTTACAAATGTTCCACCTATCTCCTAATTTCAAATAGAACCCAAGTCAAAACCCAATATATTATTTCAACTATACATGTGACTGATTAATGATTGAAGTGAACTGAGAAAGCATGCAAGCACAAAAGCCCTGATGCCTAGCTTCACCCAAATCATAATTAAAGAATGATCTTTATTTTAGGAAGAAATTCTTTACTGTGATGAGGCACTGGAACAGGTTGCCCAGAGAAACTTTGGATGCTCCACCCTTGGAAGTGTTCAGGACCAGGTTGGATGGGGCAGCCTGGGATAGTGGAAGGTGTCCCTGCTCATGGCAAGGGAATTAGAACAAGATGATCTCTAAGGCCTCTACCAACCCAAACAATTCTGTCATTCTATGATTGATTTTGTTTTGTCTGAGCTGTTTAAAAATGTGTTTCTCTCCTGAGTACTTACCTGTATTTAGTGAAATCTAACTCTTTTGATCCACGGAGATTGGCATTTTTAATGTGCAGGATTCCACCAGGAGGACTGAATTGCATGCATTTGATTTGGAAGACTGAATTCTTTTCTTAATTCAGCTGATCAATACCTGTGATTTTTTAAATAAGTTAGGTAATTCTTAATATAATTTTATTAATCATAATAAAATTTTCTATTTGTAAACACTTCTTCCAGGCGTATTTTGTAGAGTATTTACTACTTTGTAAGATATTTGTATCAAGAGATGACAAGTGCTGTAGACTTTCAAATTAGTATTGTTGCAAGCTCTGAACTATACTGCATTGTTTCTGAAGTATGTATATATATGGCTCAATAATATGTTTGAACAGAGGACGTGGAAAAAACCTTCAGTGATTTAAAATATCTGCAAAATCAAGATATGGTAGAGAGTTATTTTTATTTTGAGATTGAAGAAGATTTGTTTCATGTAAATTTAATTAGCTTTCCTATAGCCATATGTTGTATAACCATCCAGTGTCAGGAAAACCTGCTGCCAAAAAGCAACTGAGAAACACTATCTTTGTTCTTTATTTTCACTGATTTGAGTGGAACTGGAGGAAAAAATGCCAAGAAAAAAGGTTTAAAAAGAGAGATTAAACTATCACCTGCTTTCTGGTGCTATTTCAAAACTATTCTCTAGCCATCTGTGTTTAAATATTGTGATTCTAAACCTAGATTTGACATATATTGCAGGAAAGTATGAATTCCCTATACCAGTTGCACAAATTCTACTGTGTGTTTTTTGCTATTAGTACAGGTAACTAGGATCCACTTTTTATAAAAGTTTCCATATATTACCATAATAGCAGCTTTATGCCTCATAGTTACTTGCTTTGTTTTTCTTTCCCATTTTATAACAGCATGCCTGAAGCCCATCAATATTCAAGTTAGTACTTTAAAATGAAACTATAAATTTCAATTTAGAGAAAATAAGCCCTTATTCAGGCTCATAAGTTTTAAATAACACATTACCATTGGCTACATTAAGTTTGCATTTCTAATGTTATTTTATGCATTTGACAATAGATGTTCCACTCTGCTCAGCAGTGGAGAGCAAATGCATGTGAAATGTAAGTCTGCTTAAAATGTAGGAATTTATTAGAGCTGTCAGTCAGCAGTGACATGAGAATTAAATTATTTCTGAAAATATTTCAGCTGATTTTTTGCACTTTCTATTGTCTTTATCCTCTGAAGTTTGAGTACAAATATCCCTTTAAAAGGTTTTCTTCCTAGACTGGTTAGTGTTTCCTAAAGTCAAATAAAATGAAAGTGAAAATAGAATACACAAACCTCTTAAGGAAATCGGTAGGTAACATTTGAAATAAAAATAAATAAATAAAAATAGTTCTATAATTTCTTTTTTCAATTACTCACAGAAGAACAACGTTAGTTTACTTCCATTTTCATTATTGTTATTGCTTAATTTAGTACCATAGGAAAAAAGGTGATTAATTGGTCTTCCTCTTCAATGCTTTTTTAAAGTGAAAGATATGTACTGGTGGTCAAGTGGCATCTTTTGCAATTGTCTAAATATAAGCTGTGAAAAAAATTAATATAAAATTCCCTCTGCTGTAGGACTAACAGCAAGGAACTTTTTCTTGCTGTTACTACAAAGCACTACTTTTCCTGGCGGGAGTGATGCCCATTCTTTACAGCTTTTCTTGTTTATTGCATGAGTTGCCAAGTGCACTGATTGATCTGAAGGAAAAATTTCCTTTTCACTTGACTCTTTTTTTTATGATCATCTGGTGCTACTGCCTGCATTTCATAAGCCTATTTTCTTCTAGAGAAATTAGAATGAAAAACAATTAGTTTTCTTATGAAATACTACATCTGTGAGCTACTGCAGTCATGCTACCTTGATTCATTTTGGTTGTTAACTTAAGAGCTTTTGCATGTCTAGAATAACAAGTGTCAAGAATGAACTCACTCTGCACAGTCTCTTAGAACTGAGAACCTGAGTGCATAGCTCCTATGTACTACATCTGTCAAAAGAATCCCAAAAAAAAGAAAGAAAAAGGAAAGAAAAGAAGGCTTTTTGCTAATTGGTTAGTTCAAGTGTTTATCCTTGGCTCAGGTGTAAAGACATAGCTAAAAAAGTAGTATAGATGAGTAGTGACAGAATATGGACTCTTGCATTCATGTAAATATGATTATACTAAGAAAGAAGATATTTCCACAATACCATTTGTACTTTATTGCTGTGTGATGACAGGAAATTCCCATGGTTACTTGGACTGCTACAATGTTTTCACATGAAAAGGTCAAAATTCAGTCATGGCATAAATAGAGGAAGTTTCACAATGTAAATTTAATTTAAATATAACAAAATAAATAAAAGGAGTGTACTTTCTTCATTCCTGTGAATAATCCTCAGACAGGGATTTATAATGAATATATAAATTTATCATGTATTTCTCCATTATTAGAATAACTCTGTTTCCAAAAAGGGTATTTATGACCTGAAACTGTACAGTACTAGCTCTAAAATACCTGGAAATGCCTTGCTTACAATTCTAATTTAAAAATTCATCAAAAAATGGTTAGAAAGTCCTGAGTGCCATCTTTGCTGAGCTAGATAGACTCTAAACTTGCATTTGATCTGGCACGTGCAGAAGAAAGTAGAATTTCATCTCCCATTCAGACTTTGCATTCTCAGAACAGCCTCTTCATAACTCCTATTTCCTAGATGTTCCACCTTAAAAGCCTCTGCTTCTGTGTTTCTGGGCAAGGACATTGGAAGAAAATGGGTCTGACTCTTCAGAAGTATGGACAAAACTCATTCAAACTCACTCTGGACTCTATGAAATTGATCTTGAACTTCAACTAGACAAGGCAGTACAGAGATATCTACAAACTCAGGCTGAATAAATGTCTTCAGAGGAGCTATCCCCTTCTTACTGTACTGATATTATTACACCAGGGACTGATTCATCCATTCATGGAACAAGAAGCAAGTTCACAATTAGGATGACTAAAAGAGGGGTCTAGTAGTAAATATCATTCATATGCAGAAATGAACAAATCAGCTGTGTAATCTGAGTAATATCCATGGCCAGTGGCTTGAGCACCTGAGTTTTCATGGGTAGACTATCACTCCCTTCCCAAGTCAAATGCAGAAGTTAAACAGCAGAGTACAGGTGAAACCTGGAAGAAGCAGCAACAGTTTTTAATTAACAGGGGTGAGGTAATGTTTTGTATGACCTACATATGAGTCTTTTACGAAGCTGAGGAAAAGCTGATCTGTTGAAAACTTCATTTTCAGCTTGCCCTGTTTGAATCATTCCACTGTGCTCTCAGCCAAGCCATTTAATAAAAAATTACATTATCCAGATATTGTACTGCAAACCCATCATGTCTGCAAAAGCCTGCCTGGTTGTAAATCAAAACCTTTTCAAGGCAAGGGAAACAAGGATTACTTGCTTCAAGTGATGGAAAAGTAGTGTACACAGGAATCTGATAATGCCAGTAGTAGAGGTCACATCCATTATCCTAATTTCAACCCATTTGAATGAACACAGCCACAGCTCCAAGTAAAATCCGATAAAAGATGTTACAAAGCAAGCCATCACACCTGAATACTTGAGTTTTAATATTTACTGGAAATAAATCAGGTCAGGAAAGCAATCTGAAAACAATACTGTGAGATTATTACCAGAGAGAATGCATATCACAGTGTCTAAAGTTTTCTTCTTTTTCTCTGCATCTTGCAGTGCTTGGCAATAGTGTCTGTTGTAATAGTGCTGGCAGTATTACTTAGAAGCCACACGGTAGCCATGTGTGCTCCAGAATTTACTGCTATCATGGTTTTATTAGTAGTTATCACAGAGTCATAGAATGGGGTGTGTTGGGAGGGACCTGAAAGATCATTTAGTTCCAAGCCCCTGCCATGGGCAGAGATATCAGACAGTGGATCATGTTACCCAGGGCCCCAGCTAACCTGGCCTTGGACACTTACAAGGATTGGGCAAAAATGTTATGTTACAAAACAGAGGGACATCAGGGATGTGCTGTAGCAGCAGATCAGCTCCCACAGACACACAAACTTCTCTCCACCAGAGAAGCATATTTTTGCACATAGGTGTTCCAGTACTGTGTTTCATTTAAAAATTTGTCAGTAAAAAATATAACCAATTTTAGACACATTTGAGTGCCTGTAAGTCCATTGCTCCATAGGTTCCAAAATAAGGACAAGGAAAGCAATATTAATAAGCTGAATAGATAAGGCAGGAGAAGAATCTTATTTTGAAGCTAATCAGGAACAGGCATTCAAGCCATGTCTTACTTTAAAAGCCCGTTTTGTTTTATTTTGTTTCAAAAAAATTGTAGAAAACTGGTGGAAAATGCACCAAAGTTGAAGAAAATATTGGCTTGAGTTCCTAAAAATGAAAAAACATAACTCAAGACCTACAAAGATTAACACAAATGCTGCAAAAGTATAACTTTTGTAACTTTTAAAGAACTATTTTTATGCCTTCATCTCAAAATGTGAAATGTAATAAAATTTTCTTTTATGAATACAATCTAGAATGCCAGTATGAAGACAATAGCTGGATATCTGGTGGTTTTTCTGCCTGTTGGAGAGCCAATGTGATATGGCACAGATATTGCTATTGAGTAGCTGGTCTGGAAGTCTATGTCACAGTGCAACACCATTGATCTTAAAATACCTCATATGCTAATTTTAAAAACATTGTTCTCTACAAACAATACAGCAGAAACTGACATATCTACTAGTTATTTCCAAGCATCCTTTCCTTTGATCAGCTTGTCACTCAAGCAACAGATTTGTAGACACATCTTTGTTCTACTCCAACCCATTTATTTAAAACTGTAGCAATGACGTCACATCAAATGACATTTGATGACATTAAATGATGTCAGCATTACAATAATTGTTTTGGGAAAGGAAGTATTAACACTTGATTAATATCTCTTCCCCACAACCTTTCCTTAACAACACACCTTCATGAATTAGGAAGCCTAAACAATCTGTGAATTTCAGTAGTCATCAAGTGTGACACTCATCTTTGCCTGCCTCTTCCTGTGTTATATTCACTTGCCCATGTTCTCAAGGAACACTTGTCATTTAAGTTTAGAAGATACTTTAGCATGTGAGGACCATGTACCTCATCCTAAATTACTGAAAGCACTACAGTGGTTTAATAGATGTTAGCAATGATTTCTGAGAACACAAAGGGTGGGAATGATACTGAAGACTGGAACAGTGCAGGTGGACTGCTCATCTCTAAAACGGGATAGGAATTCTAAAAGGAGGTACGAGAGAATTACAGATTAGCCAGTTTAATGTGCTCAGTGCTCAGAAAACTACTGGACCAAATATACCATCCAAGAAAATATTT
This sequence comes from Molothrus ater, assembly GCF_012460135.2. Taxonomy (NCBI): domain Eukaryota; kingdom Metazoa; phylum Chordata; class Aves; order Passeriformes; family Icteridae; genus Molothrus; species Molothrus ater. Next base: position 90,435,436 of record NC_050478.2, on the reverse strand, counting down.
GTAACCTGGAAGGTAATGGAAAACTATCAGCCAGCATGGATTTGTCAATAGCAAATTAGTTCCTTCTATTATAGAGTAGTAGGCTCTTTGGACAAAGCAGAAGCAGTAGATATATTTTTAAAACAGAAACCTTTTAACATTGTGCACATGGCATTTTCCTAAGCCATTTAGAAAGACATGTTTTTAAAAAAATGCTACAGTATCAGCGAAGAAAAGATAGAAAAGATTATGATTCACTCATAAAATCAAACATATCATCTGTTGCAGTCCTGTTCAAGATTTCCTTTTGTGACATAGATGATGGAATGTTTATTAAGTGAGTGGGGAGCATCACAACCACTAAATTTTTAGAGAACAGGAAGACAATGTAAAATTGTCACAAAACACTGGAAAAACTGTCCATGAAAAAGAGAGAATAGATTCATGTTAATTGAACACGGGAGATAGTTATCTACTGTAAAACCAATATAGGCAGAAAACTGATCATATGAAAATTTTTCAGAAAGAAATTTGGTGTCACAAAACAAATATTAGTCTAAATTCAGGATTCTTGCTAAACAAGAAAAGGGAAGATGAGACTTGTGAGTCACACAAAATCATCCTTCTGCTGTGTCACTTCTAAGCCCTGAGAGGACCAGCTAGAGGTCATATGCAGGAAACTAATATGGAATTTAGAGACTTGGGAAGCATTATTAATAAGAGAGACTGAAGTTCCTAGGTTCCATCAAGCTGCAGAAGAAAGTAGAGACAATTCTCTAATTTTCTAATAAATGGAAGATTGTTGAACTGAGAAACTGATTAATCTCTTTTCCTTGACAAGATAAGCAACATAAGAAGTCGTAGGTGCAATGGAAAACATTCTTATTTAAATTGGAATAACTGAGATGTTGGTCGGGTTTTTCAAAATATCAAAAACTAGTGTCTAGAGTCTTAAGCTTTGAACATTCTTAAGAACAAGCTAGACAAGTGACATATTTGCCATGACATATTTGATATCTCAACTACAGTAGGGAAATGATCCCATGAGGTCTCTTCCTCTCATACTCTTTCCTCCTAAGGAGAGAAACTGCCCGGGAAAGTGGCAATCCATGCTTTGCCTATTCTTTGAATAAATGAAAGATGGGTCTAGCAGGATTTTCCTTATGGTGCAGCAAAAGAGGACATTTTTCTATAAATACCTATGAAGCAAGACTAAATTTATAATATAAAGGAAAAAAAACCATCAAGCAACAGTATTAATTTGGCTTTATTATGTTTTCTATTTCCATTTTGACATTCCTCACTACCTTATTAGCAATGTAAAGATATGAATACAGAAGTGCTCATTTTATCATGACGACATTCAGTTTTGAAACTAATCTAAAATAAAACCCAGGGTATGCACAGAAAACTCAATTATGAAACAAAAGGCATCCAGTATGAAATTAAGGTAGTACATTCCATGTTTTATGTTCTGGCATTGTAGTTTGTTACAGGGGTTTTTTTGCTGATAAACCTCCAAAAGCTCACATAGCCAAGAGCAGCTCTAATGGAATGAATCAAAAATTACTCACTTTCATCTGCTGAAACAAATGGGTTTAATATACAGTTGTTTGCTGTCAAATATACTAAAAAACTTGTGCCAAACAAAATTATAGGCTGTTTTTCTTGTTTGCCTGGTATATTTGGTAGGTGGGAAAATGGGAAAAGGAGGAAAGACAGTGGGTGGAATTTTCTGTGCACTTGCCAACATCAGACTAGCTAGCATTAAGAAGATGTAACACGCACAATATGCGTGCAATGTGTCTGAGTTACACAGGCATAAAGTTTTTTCCTTCCATTTTTTAATGTTTGACCATGTGTAACTAAGAAGTTCTAACCTGTTGGGCATTGCAAGATAGTATGCAAATAGGCCAGCTATTGACAAAGGACTACAGTAATTCACTTTTCTGTTAATCAGGGTGTGATTATCATTTGATTCTTTTGAACTCCATCCAGCTTGCTATTCTGTCTCTACTTCAAGCAGGTGTTTTGTTGTTGCCAGACCATGAACACAGCCCTTTGCCTGAGTCTTTCAAGTGTGCTAGCTGTGCAGATGAATTTTGCCTGCAAACTTTCCTCAGGCAATGAACTGACTAGTGCAACATGTTCATAACAATGTTAATCTAGCTCAGGGACATGCAGTACACATGAAAGACTATTTTTAATGTAATTTTTAATTGATATATTTTGTCCACTGCAAGTTTTTCGTCTCTCTTTCTCTTTTTTTTTCTCTCCACCCTTTCTCTCTGTGTCTTTATATCTATCTACTTTTTCTTTCTTTTTTTTTTTTTGAGACAGAAAATGGATTGAAGTGAAATGAAACTGCACTAGCTGGCAGACACAAAGCAGAAACAAGGATGAAGTTAAAAAAAATATGAGAGGGTGGATGCTCAGCAAAGAATTCGCCTTTGATTTAAAGATTAGATAAATTGGAAAAGTAATAATCAGGAAATTGAAAAGTGGGGACTATTATGCATTAGTATTGTGACTAGCATAACAAATCTTGTTTATTTATTTATACTTTCAGGATGGTGCAATATTTTATATTATACAATAGCTTAAAATGTCTTCTGGAAAGGGGTCAAAATGATACATTTTAACTCCCCGATCCTAGCAAGAAATATTTGTAAATTAATAGGATTCAATGATATTCAACTGAAACTGGTTTGAATATCAGAATCTTTCATACTTCTTCACAACACAACACATGTGTTAAATATAACTTGTTTAAAATCATTTGATTGGTCCATTTCTATATGATATATTGGCCTTGGATTTTTTTTGCATCAATATAGTTGTTGATCTTTAACTGAATTATTTTAGTGAACTCATAATTTTGTCTTTCACATTATATGATTTATTATAAATTATAGAATGATATATGTGCCATTGAGTTATAGCATATCTGTACAGATAACTATCATTTATTTGTCAAATAAAGGAAATTCTGTCAACATCCATCACTGTTCATACAAACAGTTTGTCATCAACTGAAATAGTTTTAGAAGAGATTTTCAATTTAAAAATTTCAGTATATTTTATGAATTGCTTTTCAATTGTAGTATAATTCTAGATGAAGTGAACTATTCATAGAGGTAATAATCACCATAGAAATAAATTCACAGTTGCAAGATTGACACTCCAAATCAGGGAACTTAACTGCTGTTTAGTTATTAGGGCAAATGTTCTTGGACTTTATTTTTGCAGCAATGGATTTCAGGCATCAGCACTATTGAAGACAACCATATTTCCATTTTCTCTTCCCTGGTGGCACAATGATACTGCACAAAGTGGTAGAAACAAGATCAAAACCCCTAAGTGTTCAAAATAATAATCCTTATTGTATGTGTGGTTGGGTTTTGTCTTGTTTTGTTGGGTTTTTTTCCCCATTTTTTAAAAATTTCTTTTTACATAGATCAGCACACTAATCCACTGCATAGTGGAATCATGTCTCGAATGCGGGAGCACACAAATAAGCCTCCTCATCCCACTCAAGTGCTGCAGCCTTGGTTTATGTTGGAGCTGTGCCATAATACACTGTTTTATGATACAGCTAATCTGATCTGACAGCTAACTGCCACCAGACAGAGCAATCTTCCCTCTTCCCTGCCTTTCCTCCTGGCCCTGGCTATGTGTGACTGCCTACTCTCATGTCCTGGCAGTGGTACGCTTCCAACTCCCCAGAGGGATGGCTCAGTGGAGTAAACTGACAGAAAAATATTCCATTCTTTCTGCTTGGCATCTTGTCTGGCCCCCAGACTGGCTGCAAGGAGGGCTGGGTGAACACCAGTTTCTCCTGGGCCAGGCAGAAGAGAGCAGCAGAGGACACCTGAGACACAGCCCGTGGTCACACGGACCAGCATGTTGTCAGCAGCACACCCCAGGATCCCTCTTCTGTACCCACATCTTGTCAGGAATCAGCACAGCACATCAGCAGTGCCACTGCTGACCCCCTAGTACCTGTCTTATAGTATTTTCAGAGTTATTTAAAATTAAAAATTAAAACAGAAAAAATGTTGAAGAACACCAGAGTTATGAACTGTCGAGAGCAGAGCAGTCCCAGTGGGAACTTAAGGCTATGGTATGCTATAAGCAAGGCATTTTTGTATTTGGTATAATCCTAGATGTTGTAAGTGCTCATTATTGGTTTTGTCAAGCCTCTGAAACAAAATGGGTTATTTGAAATGGTTCAGACTGACACAAATAATGACAAAGAAATTGACAAATCTCATTTTCCTCTATGAAGAACTTTTCGCAGAAGAGAAATTTCCACTGAGTATTGGTCTCCAATGGACTGAGACCTGGGTTCATCAACCTCACTATGGATTTACTCACTGAGTTTTCACTCCATGGAGTTTTCCAAGGGATAGGTAAAGTGAAATAAACCAGGTCACAATATAGAAAAATTTCTCATGATATGTGTGTTTGCTTTCTCCAATATTCACTCTGTTTCTCTTTTGTGAAAAAGCAAAACGTTAAGCAAATACTCTGAGGTGAAATTCTATAAAAAGTGTTTTGAGTAAAAATGCATTGCTAAAACCCACTTTTTCAGCCATTCCATAGGGTTCTGCCTTGCCCTGTTTTGCCTTGTACTTTGTGTATTTCTGTGCCTTCCAAGGTTCCTTGATCAACACTGAGGACTCCTAAACTAGAGCTCACAATAGGTTTATTTATGGTCACCTAGTGATTTCGTTGGAGTCAGACACTATCCCAGTTTGAGGAGTAGTATACTTTTATTCAGAAGAAGTTTTTAGTGAAACTGGAGTAAGAATTGCTATAAACTAATGTCTAAACTTCAGTTTGAGAGGTAATCATTGTAGAAGTTAGTACTGGAGCTTTTACAGGTGTTTTTAATTCTTCCTCTGTGTTTTCCACTGTGACCTGAGTAACAGAAAAATTGGCTTAAATGCAGTGTCAGAAAAGCAAGGGTTTTCCAGGGCAATGATAAGAATTTGCAAGTTGAAGTGATCTACTAGTTATCTTAATCCAAGAGATGTAAAAGATGAAGGAAGCTGAGTTGTTACTAATACTTAAACGGACAATAAATATATATAACTATTCATGTAAACAAAGAGCAAAGAGTTACTGAGAAATGCAGTTAGCTAAATGGATGTTAGTAATGTTAGCTGGAAAGGCTTTCATCATAATAAATTTCTCAAATTTAATTGCATAAGTCTCACTGTTTTCACTTCTATAAACAGGATCATTAGGAAGCACTGAAGAATAACAATAAGACTAATAACAAAAATGACAACAATAGTATCATAAAAATATATCTCATTGTCATAAATGGATTTCTGAAATGGGTATTGGAAAATTCTGAAGGTTATTTTCATTATCATACATTGTTACCATGCTAAACCTGACTTTTTTTTGTTCTACAGTCAAGACAAGAAAAAAAAAAGATAAAGTACAGATAAGGGTAAGGATACTTCTATGCAATGCAGTCTGGATTGACCTTACTTGAGCAGGGAGGCTGGACCAGACAACCCTTCCAACCTCAGCCATTCTTTGATTCAGGAAGAAAAAGAAATAGGGAAAACAAACAGAAAAAATCACAAGAAAAAATAGGGAAAGTAAAGAGAAAAAAGGCCCACCCCCACCAAAGAGTTGGAAATTAGTACCATATTAAAGAATACCTGGTTCTGCATACAGATAGATGTACATTTTCAGAAGTGCAGGACCCTCAGGATTACACATCGTACTGTTAATCATAAAAAGCTCTGTTTCTAAAACTTTAGGATGTGGATTACAGTTTATTCATGTTTATCATGGACACCAGCTTTGTATGTTAATTTTTTTTTTTTAAAGCTTAAATATAGTATTTTTCCCCACATAGTGACATGTATAAATATGAATTTATATACATATTTATTGATTTTTACCATATATGCAGCATGGAAATTATTCATTGCCAAGTTTTAATGCAGCAAAGTTGCATGAGAATGACCATGTTCTTCACAATACATTTTGCATGTTTTTTCATATTTAGCACATCTGGGGTCAGCAGAGTGGGCAGGAACTTGAAATCTCTGTGCATTTGTATATTGAACCTAATAATTTTAAATAATTTTAAATTACTTATTAATTATTGTATTTACATATATAACAGTATTGATAAAACTAATTTACTTGACAAAAATTTAGAAACACCACTTTATTATTGTTCAGCTCTACTTAGCAAGCAATCATATTTTTCTAAACAAAAGCTGAGGTGCATGATGGGAAAACAAATATTAGCATATCTAGACTTAACACGGCTTGTAGACTCCCTGGTGAGTAGTGCTCCTACAGCCAAGGATTATTCACACCATATACAATTACGTTTTCCTTTAAGACTGAATCTTTTATGCTGCAGATAAAAATGAGAAGCTACACAAAGTCTTCTAAAGAAATATTCACGTATCTTCAATAAAGAAAAGAATGTAGTTCATCTCTTGCGGGCCAGCCAAACTTAGGGAGTTTTATTTTATCTAGGAGTGTCTAAGAACAGAATTTGGTATACAGTTTGACCTCTCTGATTGTATTTTGAGGTTGTTATTGTAATTTGCTGTCGGCTCTTTAATTAATCTTGCCGGGTCTGTAATATCATTGGGGCAGAAATAATTGCTTAAATATAAAAGGACCTGTTAAGACAGCCACATGGGAAACAGTGAAGTGGTGAAAGAGTGCACTTCTAAGATTTCCTTATTGACTGTTTAGTAATAAATCGTATGTTTTAATTGCTCTGTCAGAAGAATCCTTCAATGAGGGAAAGGTGACTGGAGCTGAATATGGGAACACCACAGGACAGCTGTTTGGTCTGGCAAAGGGCTCTGTGCACTTGTACTATATATCCAGAGCGACCTTTCAGATTCCATGTACATAGTAACAATTAAAAGTACACAATGACTTGACAATGTTCACTGTGACAGACTGCAGGTTGGCTGCTTCCCATAACAGCCTCCCAGGCAGAGAGGAACAAAGAGCCCGGGCCCATCTGTACGCGGCTCTGAATGCCTCATGTTTCAGAGAGTGCGCTTTGTTTCTCCAAACGCCCCAGGAAGCTCTTCAACAAACAAAACTCAGAGGTCCAGAGGAGCCCAGTCAGGACATTAATATGATAATGAATTCCGGATTACCCTGACAGACGTGACAAAGAAATGGATCCTTTTGATAATAAGTTATCGGGTTGATTAGGCGGAATTTGTCTGACTCCACGACTGTTGTGGGTATTTCAACAAAGTCAACAAACCCATGTATGACATCACTTCAGCCACCCTCTATCCTTGCTGCTTTTCAGCAAGGCTGACCCATGCTGCTAATTTAAGGGCTCTTCACTTGCAGTGTAAATGCTGACACCTGTCCAAAAAGGTATCATAAAACATAAACCATCAGCACCTTTGCTAGTGCAGGAAACAAAGGAAAATGGCTGCTCGTCACAGGTAGTTCAGAAGAAAAATTGCCATTAACTCAGAGGTATGACTTTGCTTTCCAGCTGATGTTCCTAGGCTGAATTACTTCATAGACTTTGTAGGATTAATTTCCAGTCACCTCACCAAATATGCAAAATGGTTCCTTTTCTGGCCCACCAGAATAAATCTGATTCAGCAGAGGCTGTCATAGCATTTGGAAAGGAACTTTCTGGTTTTTTGTTACTATTGATTTCTGAGGTAATTATTATGTCTTCTTGGCTGGATTCTCCAAAAGGCTCTAAGAAAAACTTCTGTTATTCCACAAAAGCTCAGCAGCAAAAGAGCATCAACTGGTTGCAGATACAGTAGATGACTAAGGTCACACAAAGTACCAAAGTCGGGTGGCACCAGCCATCTGTAGTTAACAGCTATTATATAAACATAAAGGAATGTGCCCTGTGTTCTGAGTGATGGAAAAGAACTGGTCATTAGCCACTCGGGAATGTCCGATTCCCCCACAGCTTTCCAGCTGCGATCCAAGTATGTTTAAATAAAAACTTAGCACACTTAACAAGAAGTTTGATAGAGTGTTAACAATCCTCAACTTCACATTGAGCTGTTAACCAACAAAGTAGTCATTAAAGGCTGGTAATGACTGCGTTTCTTGAGATTATTGCTTAATTATAAACTTGATCGAGAGGGTCCTGCCTTCTGACTTGGGGGACATTTTCCATTGCAGAGTTTTAACTACAAACATTTCTTACTATACCACCTGATTTATAAAACCTTGAATTTAAACTACAGTGAGAATACTGCCTTTAAAAACAGTTATTTGTACACCTCACAATTATGTTCAAAACATAACGGATCTTGGATTCACCTCAGACAGTGGACTAGCAAAACTCAACTGCTGTTCACAAATGACTTCTGAGGGAATAGGGCTTTCTTGTAGAGTGAAATACAAATTTCTGAAAAAGAATTCTGCATTCTGATTGACTGGAAGGAGTCTAGAGTGTAGCACGTCTTTTCAAAAGAAAACCCATGAAAGTGATGAAAAACTGCAATGTTTGTTCTTTCAGAAATTACTGAATGTTGTTTTTAGTGTACAAGAAATTATTTTTGCAGGCATGACCTTGAAAGCTCCCTGGTTATTGCTAGCTGCTTTGCCTTAACATTTAATATTAATTTCCCCAAATCTGTAGATATCATGGCCTTATATATACAAATATTATAAATATGTATATTATAAAAATGTATTCAGGAAAGTTTTCTCCTCTGCACTGATATCAGAGCATCTGAATATATACTATCCAAATGCACAAGGAAAGATAAGGGGTGAAAAATTTCATGGAGTCACATACTTCAAATCCCAGCACATGAGAAGGCCATGCACAGACATAAAGGGTACAGGGACAAAGGCAGTCCTAGTTTTCTTCTTTTGCTGGTTTCATGTGTATTTCAGGTCACTATATACCACTAATGTATATAAGATATCCTAAAAAAATCATTAAATAGCTGGGGTTTGAATGTGTGAGTATACTGAATTTATTCTTTTTTCCGTAGGGAAAAAAGGATTAATATATTTAACATTAATTTAAACCTCTTATAACTCCTTGGCACTTTAAGGCCACTTAGTATTTTCAAGCAGGGAGGCAATCAGTAGAAAAAAAAATCATCCTTTAAACTGAATCTTGTTCTGTAATTCACAAAATACTGACTCTTCTAATGCTAAGTAGCTAAGCAAACTAATGCATCTTTTGTCTTTTTCAGACTGTTCTTTTAGGTATAAAACAACGATGAAATCAAACAAAATTCCATCTTTAGAAGCTATTAGATCAAACATTCTTTGAAAAGAATAATATATAGAATATATTTATTTGTACAAACTTTTAACTGAATGTCTCCCTGATAGATAGATACTTTCACAAGTAATTTGTCTGCAAAATGGCATTTAAGTATTTTTAGAAGTGTTTAGAAGATGGTTAAAATAATGAATTTAAAGTTATTGTATTAATTATCTCATCAGTGACAACTGTAAAGAAGAGTTGCATCTTTTAACAGAAAAAAATTATATAGCTGAAAATGATGGAGAAGACTTGGAGCACACAAGTACGTTTAGGTTTTGCATTTTGTTTCCAATTATTGCCAGTATATGAAAGGACGAGCTGTTTGTTGGAAATCTGAAAGGGAAAGGAGACAAATATCTTTGCATGTGTAAATCCTCTTCTTCATTCAAAAACTCAGGCTTGTGTCCACAGTGGCTTGCTGGCTCAGTTCATCAGAAAGCCTGCAGCAATTCCCTGAGCCCTCATTTGTAGACATCACTTTGGCAATGGAACAATGCAGCAAATTCTCATTCAAGGGATTACGATACTATATATAAAGAAAACATAAAAAGATTTACATATATTCCATGTAATTTCCTCCATTGTATATTAAGCATGGAACAGAATTTTGAGTCTTTTAATTGGTGTGTCACTAATTTTTTTTTAATGGTAATGTAAAAAACTGGGTTTTTTAAAATGGTAATTTATATTCCAGCATTTTATTTTCAATGATAATAAGCATCTTGTATATCACACTCAATAGGTATCCCAGAATCTGCAGGCTGGGAAAAAGGATAAAATTCAAGCTATCCTTTTGGGGCTACTAACCTTGCTGCATCATTTGAGTAGTGCCTATACTTTTCCAAAGCTGCCTCCTGGTTTGCAAGCACACTGTAAATGGCCTAGAGAAGGATCACAGTCATTGTTGCCTGGCATTCTGTCCTCATGAGCAAGAGGGAACAGTGGGAATGAAACTTTATCTTTGCCAGTTGTGGACCAGGCATGATTGAAGAACTATTGTGCACCAACAGATTTGCAACACCTACATTCCTACACCTTTCCAGGCATTTAAAGACAGAAAAGGGGGAACTGTAGCCCTGAGAAAAGTCTATAATGTCATGGATTCTCAGTCACAAACAACTGTGCATCATCAGACAATGTGCTAGTACTGCTCTGCTCTAGATAAGAAGTGAACATGTGATCACAGAGCACTGTTTATGATGGGCAGTACCAAATCCAACTGTGATCCTGAGAGGAAGAAGCTGTGTGACGCATATTCAAACCACCACATTTGAACCCAAAATTAATTTATTACTAATCAACTCCTATTTAAATCACATAGCTGTCTTATAACAACGATTTTGGGAGCTGCAGAGTCTTGCTTGCTCTGTTGTTGGGTGATACTTTACCAAGCAATGTCTTCATTTCTGGGTATCCACTGTGTGCTAGCTTCTCATTCATTGAGGCATGATTAAATTTAAAGACACCTCATCTGAAAATGAAAATTTCCCCCAAATATTTTGACTTTAAATAAAAAAAAAAAATCTTCCATTTGCTCAACAAACTTTGGGATCAGACTCCTCATGGGAAACATGGAAAGAACTGGAAAGGAAAGGAGCATAAAAGCTTATTACTTTCACCAGTAATGTGTGAGAAAAAAAATGCCAGAGTGCAGCTGAATGACAAAAGAGGAAATGCTGGCCACTATATTTGCTAGGATTCCAAAAAGACATTAATTTAAATTAAGTTCAACCACATGGCACATAAATAACTCTCTCTCAGAAGATCTGGGCTCCTTTGCAAAGCTTCCTGCTGGCACAAGCACTGTACATAAAGCACAGGCCTCATGAGCACGATGACCCAATGATGTACTGCTGCACAGACTCCTGTGGTTCCAGAGCCCACTGGAGAGGAATAAGGTGCAGCAGAGATCTGGAAGAGCACAGTGAAACATGACATAGAGTCTGTAGTACCAGATATGACACTAAAAATTGGGCAGCAGCTCAGAGCCTGATCCCTTGGTGAGAACAGGCTAGTTTTCCCTTTATGGCAGAGGACCCATGGATCTGGGATGAGTGAAACAGGGAGCAGCAGCAGCCTCTAACTTGTTTTACATACCCTCAGTTGCCTGGCACATCAGCATAGAGAGAGCAGGTATGATCTGGATGTACAGGGAAGACACAGCTGTCTGGAGCAGCAGCAGACAGCCAGGAGATTTAGCCTTGCTACCTGAAATGACACTTGACACCTGCACATGCAGGAGTGCAAATCTTTTTCTCTGTTTTTTGGGTTTTTTTCCCCACAACTTCTACTCAGTCCTTAGCACAGGATTTCTGTCTACTTTTGTCAGTCAGAATGAGGTGAGCCAGTTTTCTGGGCTGCTTCTTCAGGCACAGTTGAAGGAAATAGGCCCCTGGAAAGCTGACTACTCCCATCCAAATGGGACAAGCACATTGGGATGTGATTGATTTATCATTTTTCCATATGTTGATGCCATTAAGTATGATTAGACAAATCAATCAAACTCCACTGGAAAACTGATTTTCAGGCCACAAAAGGAAGATTACATGAATCACCATTTGTGCAAAGGCACAAAAATACTTATGTTATGACTCCTCAGAAGAAAAAGTATTTTCAACAACAAGACCTTTTTCTTAAACTTTTGACTCAGATTAAAAAATCCAAAAAGGCATCAGCATGTTTACAGGAAGGGCATGATGGAGTTGTTCAACCTTGATAGGGTCCTTATGAAGCAGAAGGTCATCTATATATGTATCTTCTAGAAAATCAGCTAATATGGAGTTTTATTTTTTTATTTTGCTTTGTCCTGGTAAAGACAATTTGCCATTCAAGCATATTGGTTTTGTCTCCTTAAATTCACACTAAGTCCTGGAGAAGTAATCAAAAAACTGTGTTCTCATTTAAATGTTATGTTTGACATTACATCCAGCAGCACATGCTATGTAAATTATATAAACCCATTTCAACAGTAATAAAATATGCAAAAATAATAAAAAACCATATTAGCTGTACCTTGCATGAGATTTTTTATAAATTTTATAATAATTGTCCATTCCATTTCTGCATGCCTTTTATCCTCCAAAAATATCATTAGTACTTAATTTGGGTCCATTTCACATAGACAGATCTTTAATTTTCTCTGTTTTCTAACTTTGTCCAAATATGTTCATTCCCTATTTCACCACATTCAAAGACAAACAATGAAAAATTTTAATCCTGCCTAATTCATCTTAAAAAAAAAAAGAAAAAAAAATAATGTAAGCCTATATGTACTGCATGAGACAAATCTTTGTATTTTTAACTTTATCATTTTGTCCTATTAACAATAAATGCCATGTTTTCCTAAGATGCTCAAATGAATAGATTAAGGAGCATAGAAAGGAGAGGAATAGCACTGTTTGTTACCTGTGCATTCAGATCTTTGTAAAAGCAGCTCCCAAAGTTACTGCTTCTCTCTGCACCATAATGATATTGTACAGTGCCTTTTGGCTCTAGCACAATGTGTTATGCATCAGTGTTTAAGAGCATATTGTGCACCATTATTGCCCTCTCTCTAGAGGACTACAAACTGCATTAGTTTGAATTACCAAATCAAAACTTTATGTGCAGCAGTTCCCCCACAAGGGCTTTAGCATTTTTATGTCATAATCCCTCTATTATCCCCCTCCTCACATGCTTTATAACCATTAAGTTATTGAAAAATTCTCAACAGATGTCATCTTAAGATGAATGTTGCTGTGCCGACTGGTATCAAGGCTGGAATCTGGATATTGCTCAACTTTACTAAAAATGTCAGGGAGAGAATAGTCAGCTGTAAAAATACAAGATATGCCAGCAATGGTTGTTTTCATGTCAACTGCAACATGACTTGTAGTGTTCGCAATTTTAGCTTCTAGAAGATGCAGTTTTCATTTGATGGGTTGGCAGTAATGGCTTGAGATATGTAGCAAGAAAAAGGAAAATAATTCAAGGGCTTTTTTTCCCCTTTCCTTTTATGATAAAAGCAGATTTGTGCATTAATCTGATTTAAGTCTCAAGACTTACCTTTTAGTATATATTGTTCCTATTGAGAATTTTGTTGAAATACAGAAACTTTTTGCATAGGTGTAATAATTATAACAGGTAATTATGCATTCTCTTTGACTCTAAAGCACTGAAATACCAAAGAATTTTGCTATGATGGTAATGATAAAGTTTCATATTTTCCCTCTCACTCTATTGGGACATTTGTAATTTTAAACACCATAAAGACATAGAAATATACATTGTGCAATAATTTAGAACCATCTTAAATTTGAAGCAAAGAAAGCAAAAGACATTTACCTTCCAAAGTGGTGACAGTATGGTATTTAAATAATAGGAGATACGCATGGCACAGATACCTGCCAAAATGAGATTAAAGAACAGAACCACAGCTCACATTAGTAAGAGCTTTAAAAATAGTGGCATTTGATAGTAAATCAGCTTTTTAAGAAGCAGCTACTGTACAAAAGAGAGGAATAGCATAATATGCTCAATTCATCTGAATAGCAATATAGTAGTTGAGTTCTTATATTCAGAGCTGATGTGACAAACCTGAGAGATTTTTAAAGAGAAAATTACAATAATCAACTCCCATGATGAAACAGGTATATTTTTTGTAAAGCTGGCAAGGAATATATAAGAGATATATAGTCCGTGAGGAATGAAGCAGAAATAAATCTATTGGTATTGCATCTGAGATATGAGGAGTTTTAGTCAAAAATGAGGCTTGAGATTCTTAATGTGAATATTCTACATCTTACTTTTACAGAAAGAAAATTCAGCTTCCTATTTTCCTCTAGTGCTCCCCTAAAGGCCCAGAACTGGTTAATGGAAAGTTTTCCCATAGTGTCTATGACAGAGGCTGTTACTATTTCTTTGCTTCACAGCTCTATCTCCTATTCTAGCTGTCTAGACCCCTATAATTAGGGGAAGATTGGTTTCTGGACAGCTTTGCAGCTATCCACTTTCCATTTTGCATCCTGAAGGCTCCTCCCTTCTATGGAAGCTCATAGCTTCCAGTGGTGCAAAGATATAAAGAGGAGATGGGATTCACCAAAGAAAACTCTTTTAGCTCATATTAGCTGTCATAGAGAAGAGGCTGCTGAAGTCAATCTTGCCTGTAAGCAATAAAAGGTGGAAATGCCAAAACAGGGCTGTCGAAGGCAACATCTGACTCTTCACTGTAAAAAATGGAGTTAAGAAAGATGATGCACTCAAACTGCCAGATATTCAAAACTCCCAGAAACTCTCAATTCTGACTGTTTTAATAGGAGACACTTTTGAATGTCCAGCCATCTTTAGGAGAATATTGAATGCTGAATTTTGGAAATAAAAGGGGCTGAAATTCAGTTTCCAAGATTTATTTAATGACAGAAAACTCATTTCATATTTAAGTCTTTATATTCACTGTGTGTTGTGTATTATTCCTATTTGTCTCTCTTGTAAAAAAATATTCTGATTCATCTCATTATACGGTGTATGCTGCTTTTGTTCTGCAGCATGATTTTAAACCTTATGCCATATGAACATTTCCGGTTCTTTTGAATATGATACTCTCTACTTGAATTTTACTCACAGTTTATAAACTGAGCTGTTTAATGTATTCATTTATATGCTGTGATAGTTGTCCAGCTCTAAGCTTTAATATTTCATTGCAGTGCTGGTATCTGATCTGAGAAAATATATTTCTGTATATTTTGCAAGAATCTTCTTAGGTTTTCTCAACATTTATTTTCATATGGTTCTGAAAGTTTGGATTTTTTCTGCTCTTTTATTGCATGTTCTTACCTCTATATTTGACTGGTATGTCCTGATATATAATCTGCCACTAACCTGGATAATTTCTATTACTTTAATTTCTAAATGCCCAGGTTGAGCTGCACTGAGGAAAATAATTGTAAAGGCATTTGAACTACCCCAGTGCTCTATGAGACTTTGCACAAAGGTTATACACAAAAAAATGTTGATAATAGGCTAGAACCCCCCTAAGTTATAGCAAATTAGAGTATAGTTCCTAAATCTCCAATACTTCTGTCTGTGACACCAGGATAATGTGCATTTCCTGATAAGTGATTCATTTACTTCTAATTTTACCTGCACTTTATTAGGAGCTGGCCTATCTTTGTGAGAAACAAAATTCTTCTGCCAAGCAGTTTTCCATCTTCTTCTTCAGCTGTAATAACAGAAGCTAAATAACATTTAACAAATTGCCACTTCCTTATGCCCTGTCTTCAATCCCCCATGATTGTTTTTAATGGGACAATTTAACCTTTGAACTTATGTCTCTATTACAGATATAGTTGAAGAGCTTTTAATTGAAATATTCCATACAGCTTGACATCCAATATTATTTCTTTGCTCCTCTAATTATCCTTTTAACTTTCTTCTGCTTATTTGTATAAACTCTCTTCAGTCTGTCTTTGTACCAGACTGTTTATATATTTTTCAAAAGCCTTTCAATTATTTGCTCATTCTACTCTTTACATACTACATAACAACATTTGACCTCTGTAACCCTCCTCCTTGTTTAGATTTAGCCAAAATGAATTTCAGTTGCAAGGTCTGCAGCCATTTCTTAAATTGTTTCCCACTGCTCATCCATAGTGCTCACCTCTGCATTGGAGAACAACCAAGCAAAATTTGTTTGGAAATGTCATACAATATCAGATTTTCTAATAGTAAAAACAAAGTCTCAATCCAGAAACTTCTGAAACATGTTGGTTTAGTTCATTACAGGTATGAAAAACAAAACCTAGAGGGATGTTTGCCAAATCCTAATGATGAGATGACTACTGCTTTCAGGCTGTTTGAGTGCACAGCATTTATAATATACAAAGCAAAATTAGGCAGAATTCAAGTCAAGTCTAAAGCATACCAACTTGAGCAAGTCATAACACTATTCCTATCCTATAACTTGGAGTTTCTAGTCTTCCCCCTTCTCTGATGGACAATCCTTCTCACCCTAACATGCCTAATCACAGAACAAAAAGAAACTTCTGCTCTCAAATCTAAGCTGTGGGTATAGTGATTGACAGTGGCTGATAGTAGGATGATTCAAGCCAATCTGCTGTTTAAGGTAGTCTAGGTAGTCTTGATTTCCATAAAACTTATAGAAACCCTTTTCTTTTGAATATTCCTATCTGATATTTCTTTCCAGTCTCTCAATTTTATTTTTTTTTTGTTTTCTCTTGAAAGTAATATTTTCTATGGCTGAGAAGGGATATGATGCACAATGGAGTTTATGGGTCAGCCGAGACATGTACATTGTTTCCTTAGAGAGTAGTTTTTTGACTCACTTTCTCATCAGGTGGCAAAGCAAAACTTCTGGACTTTATTGCTGTCCACATTGCAAGTGCCTCAGAGAATATTACTTAAAAGCCACTACCTTTCCTGGGCTTATCTGGTAAAGATATTAAAGATATCTGGAAGATGTTTTCCAGGAAACTTCAGCCTGTGACAGGCAGCTATAATCTTCTCCAGAAGAATATTATCCATCCAAACCTGAATAATTGGCAAGACTTTCCATGCTATATAAAAATTTTAGCAATACTTTACAAATTTTCTGTGAAATTTTCTGTGAATTTAATTCCCTGACATTATGACACAGTGTCTTCCCACACAGACAGTTCAGTAAGCTCAATAGTATCCTGTTGTGCACTATAATTTCACACTATCTTCTATGGGTTTTGTATATCCATTTTACACTCAGTAACTATGAAACTGAAACCCCTCCAATATCACATATTCTGTCCTTACTACAGTCCCCTCTTTTCCATATACAATCTTCCTCAACAATGTCACTTAAAAGCGGACACTAATGCAATTGGAAAAATGGCAGAAAATTAATTCAAAATTTGAAAATGTTGATCTGTATATGAGGAGTTTCATATGAATGATAAATCTGTTGCCTTGAAACATTTTCCAAATAAAAGTAAGACCACTGAGTTGAGTTTTCATGTTCTCATGCATTGTTTCTCCTTAAAAATAAGGGAATATGTCATCTGACCAAACACAAAAGATGAAAGGGAGAATGAATTACTAAAATGAGGAATTATTTCAGAAGTGTATATAATCCTTGGTTGCAGAATTTTACTGAGGCTTTCTATAAAAATAAAGAAGGGTTTTGGCTTGTATGTAGATAGTGTCACATAACTGCAACCTGCAAGGGCAGACCTAAGGGAAACCACTGGGCATTACAATTTTTCCAGACCAGGAGCACATGTACAGTTGAGTATTAAGGTTCAAAAAAAACCATTTCACTGTTCTGTAAAGCTGAATATAAAGGTCCTGCAAAGGTTTCTTTTTTTACTTTTTTTTTCTTTTTTTCTTTGATGTACTGAGCGTTCACCAAAACAGATTTGCAAATACATTAAAAGAGAAATCCCTTGGAACTGCATTGGAAATCCTTCCTAAGTTTTAAAGATTTCCACAACAATGAACACACTTTTAAGGTCTTATAGTACTCTTAATACATAACAGCACTGTGTAGTTGAGACAGAAACTGCAGTATTCTTCTGCATTCAGTATATGATGATCAAGAGGAAAGCTTTCAAACACACTTGCAAAGAAATAGAGCACTCACTCATGACTATTGCATGGAATGTTTAACAGACTAAAAATCAAATATTTTTATTTTTCATAATGAAGAACAGTGAGTTTTATCACTGAGAGCATCTGAACAGCTGTGTCAGATCAGACCAAAAGCCTGTCTGGTCCCGTATCCTGTCTCTGACAGTAGGCAAAAGCAGATGCCTGGAAAAAACTGGAAGAGGATGACAAGTATATTGTGAAATTCCCCTGAACCCAGCAGTTGCGCATTTAGGAAATTTTTAGAGGTAGGTGTGTTATCTCCATTCTTTACAGACTCCGGTGACATCTTTTATATTTCTTCCAATGTTTTTTAGAATCCATGCAAGTAGTTGTGTCCCATTGCCTTTCAGACTGGCTATTACTACCCCTAATATTCCATGTAGTTCTGAAATTTGGATCTGTCACCTTGTGGTTTGTTTGATTGCAGATAGTTCTAGAGTGGAAGGGAATGCAGTCTGTACACTGCACCATTTCTGAACTTATGGATGCCATCATACCTCCCTTATTTCTGTCAGCCTCAAGCCATGCTAGTTTATTTAACATTTCCTCGCTTAGAAGCTGGTTTTGAACATATTCCTGATTTTCCATTGTATCTTCTTCAGGATATAAGAGAGTAAAATGTACATAACATTCAAATGCAGGTGTGCAGGTGATTCATATAATCAAATAATACTATTTTCTGTTTTGTCTTCGATTCTTTACCCATTAAGCCTTAACATTTGGAGTTTTTTCCTTTTAGTGAACACTGAAGGGATCATTGTGTGAAGATATTTATTTTAATCTATGAGCTCATTCCCGCTGTAAACAGTCATCTTAGAACCCATCATTATAGAACCAGTCATAAAATTACATTTGTTTTTCCATATGCACATCACATTTATTTGCATTAAATCCCATCTTGCAGTTTATCATCCCGCATCTCAGGGCTGTGTAGTTCTTTTGCAACTCTCTGCAGCCAACTCTTCTTTTTAAGATCCCAAATAAATCATCATGATCAGAAAATTTTTCACATAGTTACTCATCTTTACATGACAGTTTATTCAGAACTTCACTGGTCAATTCTCTTCTGTATGAAAATTTTTTTTTCCCTTGCATCCTAATTTATAGCCATTTATTTATCCAGGGTAGAGTCTTCTTTTATACCATGGCTACTTATTTTCCTTAAGAGCCTCTGTGGAGACCCCAGACTTTGTCTTATTTTTTTGTTTCATTCACAGTACAGGTTATTGATCAGTGAGCTTCCAAAGTCTCCTTCCAGTCCTCTGGTATGAAGCCATTTTTAAGTGGGAAGGCACATACTTTGGTCCATAATTCAGACATTTATTCCTTGAATTTCAGCAAAGGTCTTGAAACCATGTGTTTGGCTTTGATGATGTAAAGTCCTTCATTTTGTCAAGTTGTCCTATGAGCTGTGCTCCTGACATTTAAATGTGATATTTTTATTCTCTTTTGTGTTCTTTGTAAAAAAAAGTTCTGGCTTAAAACAAGTAAACAAAAAATGTCTTCAAACATGTACCTGATGCAGGAGATTCAAAATATTAATTTAGTTATTTTGCTACATTGTAATCTATGTTGCCATCTCATCCAAGTACTCATTTTTCCTGAGAAGATTTTAGAGGTTTTTTTTTTTGTCTGGCATTAATGTTTTTACATTTAAGGTACAAAAGTTCATGTTCTTTTCTGGTCATTATTCAGTCATTATTGAACTTTACATGTTTGAAGGATTGCTTTTTAAATTTAATCTACTTCCTTACTCTGCTGTTTGCTCATGCTGACTTTGTTCTGTTCTTCCACTAACCTTTTGTAAAATGTATGCATTTGTGTTGTGACTCAAACAAGAGTATCCAAATCATTCCCAAACTTCCAGTGAAGATTTTGATTTTACAGGACTTCCTTTTAGTTTCTTATTAAGTATCTATGTTACTTTCATGTTGTTCTCTTTTGTAAATATTGCAAGACAGTTTTTCATCTCATTATTCACACAAAACTGTTGAGATGAGGTTTCTTCTGGAGTGGCGCTTTGACAAGAGTGTTATGACGATTTCATATAGACTGACTCAGGACCAAGAGAATTATTTCTTCTTGCAGATTTCTTGTATGGCTTGGCCCAAGGATCATTGATTGTCCCCAGGAATCACTGGGGGGAAAAAATTTGGTTGCACTTAAGTCCAAGCTTTCTGTATCACAGAGCAACCTTTCTGCATCATTTTCCCCTATTTTTAACTTATGTTAACTGTCCCACTAATTTATTTTACTGCATTTTCTGATGCATCCCTTCCTCCAATTGTACAGGTGCTTGTCAGCTAGAAGAGCCCATATAAAAGGACTTTAGACAGGATCACATATATGATTCTGTAATACCCCATTTGGAAGTGGCAGTGGCAGACAAGCTAGGAAACTTTGCCCCCAGCAGCGATCTACTGCTGTAGTTTTGGTCTAAGAACTGCAACAGAGAATCAAGCTCAGTGGCAAAGACTACAAATAAAATGCTCTTAAAATGAAAACACACTCATATAACAAGGAAGTTATTAATATTAACTGGGACATGTGCTTAATTTCACTGCAATATAAACACACTTTTGATGTTCATTTTCAAAGTATGCATTTGTATATAATTATGCTTAATGCATATCATACTCTGCAGTATTATGATTTTACAGTCAGACTGATGGAAGTGCTTGTTTTTTTCATCTTCTTTTATTTGCATTGCAAAATATTTCTTTGTCTTTATTGTTCTTACCTGCTGGAAACAACTTTCTTTTTCATGAATCATGTAGATGAGCATTTCCAAGAGTCATGATATACCATATTTGGAAAATTTGTAAATATTTCCTACTCTCAAGGAAGTGAAGAACTGCAGTAATGTGCTAATGTTGGTGCAATTTAGTCTATTATATATATAATTTAGCAACATGAAAGAAAAAAATACTAACTTGTTATAATGTAGATTAAAAAGAGAGTTCTGACTACAGCCTTATCAGTAGTATATTTAGATGTATTTAATTTTCTTTTTCAGTGATTGTTGTCACAACAACTATTGTTTCCAGTAAGCTTCATATTCACCCAGCAATAATAATGCCGTTTTAATCTTGTAATGATGTGTCTTCTCTAGCTGAATTAATAAGGAAACCAACTAAAAGATAATTTGGGATATCTCTGAAATGCGTGCTAATAAAAAGACTATGATTAGTCCAACTACATGTTTTTCTTAGTAATATTATGCTAATAATAGTAAATAACAGCCTTTTATTTGTGTCCTTCATTTTCTTTATAAAGATAAATATTGATGGATTTGCATGAAACAATAAGAATGTCTATTTCCTTCTGAAGTTTGTAGGCATGACCCAGCTAAACGGAACAGTGCTAGTTCTGTTTCCATCAAGGCTTTTTACAGGATTTCAATACCTCTCCTCAACTGAAGTGTTCCTTCATGCTATAGAAAAACAATAAAATGTGTAAATCAATGTCTATCAACTATTTGCTTGTATGATAGTATCATTATACAATGAATGTGCTCATGGTCATTTATAAATGTTGCAAGTGTTCCCTACTTACAGGGGTGGCTTCAGCTAGGAGGTGCTCGAAGCTTCCCCTGTATCCCACAGAACCAACCTCAGCTGGCTCCAAGGTGAACCTGACTCTGGACCCCATGCCATAGCAGGGGAAGAATGTAAGGAGGCTTTCCCTTGAGGAGGAAGGAGCAGCCAAAACAGAGTGTGATGCAGCCCCCATTCTCCATCCTGTTGCAGTGCTGCAGGGGAGAAAGCTGAGGAAATCAGGAGTGAAGTTAAATCAGGGATGAAGGGAGGAGTGAAGCAAAGGTATTTTCTGGCTTTTTTTCTTTTTTTTTTTCATTTTTATATTTGGATTTAATTGGCAATAAATTAAATTAACTTTCCCTAATTTAATTCTGTTTTGCCCACGATGGTAATCAGTGAGGGAACTCTCCCTGTTTTTACCTTGACCCACAAGCCTTTCATTATATTTTCTCTCTCCTGTTCAGATGAGGAGTGATAAGGCTGGTTTAGTGTGTGCCTGGAGTCCAGACAGGATCAACCTTGCAGAAACTCACAATTGGTACAGTCAAAATTAGACTATTATTTCTATGCTTAGATGAGAACAGTCAATGGTAGCATAAATACTGCAGGTGTGCTCTTCTTCTGGCTCAAAAATATCTTTTGAACTTGTGAGAATGGATCTTTGTTTCACAAAAAACAAATTAAACTTTTGGATCTCCTGAATGGTGAAACCTCTCTTTTTTCAATGAGCATGGATACGTTGTCAGAGATAAGCTCATTTTTGTGGGGTTTCAGCACAATGAAGGAGTGTATATTCTGCCTATTGTATATGAACATTTATATATTCACTCTGGAGCTGTCTTATTGTTTGGTCTGTTTCCAAATGCCAATCTTAGCACAGAATGGACATTTGATAAAAAAAGCATTTATATCTCTGTGTTGGCACTGTGCTGGGGGGCTCACATAGCTTGGCACTGTGTGATATTGTGTTACTTAATCTTCGGACAAAATAGGATCACGTCTCAACATAACTTCTCTTAAAGTATAAGTAGCTTCCACTTGCAGACAGGATTCCCATGTTCTTGACTAGAGCACTCCAGTCTTATGCTGTGAATTCATTGTGCATAGAAATGTGAGAAATTTCAGAGGTCAAATGAACCATGGTGGTACCATGCACCACCATCATTTTACATATTTTTAAATGTTTCCTCTAACTGGGACTTAATCATTTCAGTGACTGTAAGGAGCCCGAAATCCAGTAGTCTTTACTGTTCACTCTCTTCTTGGAAAGAATTCTTCCTGTATGTCCAGAATTGTTCATACAAAAGCACTACATTTAAAAACATGCTGATTTTTCAACAAGATGCACTCCCATAGGAAGAATTATACTTGCATAATTAATTTCAATGACATTGTCAGGATTGCAATGATGACCATTCTCTTGTAACACCTAAGATAAGTTAACAAAATGAGATATAGAATTCTAGCTCCAGACTATACCGCTTCATATTTTTATTTTCTTTTATTTTTCAAGGCAGTTCACAAAATCCAGATGTCAAATATAAGTTATGTTTTGAACTAGTAACCTGTGGCTACTTGCTCAGTTCACATTTATAGGCATTTTTTGTGTCAGTTTTCTCTGTGTCTTTCCCATAGGTAGGCTGCAGATGTGCTTCTAAATGTCTGTCTTTTGATGTAATATATCATATTTTAATTACTTTCGTTCTTCTTGCATTTGATTCACATATGAAAGAAATTATTGGCTAATCCCAGGTGAGATCTATAAATAAACTTTTATGTAGAAAATACTTTTTTCTTTTCAGTAGCTTCAGGTTTTTTTTAGAGTTGAATTCAGGATTTTGTCTAAGCAAATAAGCTGTATGTCTGTTAAGGAGCTGCTTTTATAGATGGAAGAAAAATCTTTCACCTCTTCCTCACCGTTGGAAATATTGAAGGTCCTTCTTTTAGCTTCAAAGTGTTTGGGAATAAATTATAAAATATTATGATTTTATACACAAAAATCTTTGAAAAACTTATTTTGATGTAGAAAAGGACCCATGAGTCTTAAAAATGCTTTCACTATAAACACACTTAAAAGAATACTATATGATTTTGATAGCTTAGAGTTTTCCTTACCAGTTTTCTTCCTAAAGCTTTTATGCTGATTGAACTTAAAAAATATAGGAAGAAGAAATCTGCACAAGTGTTATCAACCAAAGGTAGTGTGACCAGCACTATCAGGTATTCTCCTGGATGAAATAAAATATCTTTTCTGTTTCATTTTTCTGTGTCAGAGGAACAATCACAGACATTTTTGTGACACTTTTTGTCTTATTGGGTCCTTATAGCAGAAGGTAAAACCTGGTGCTTGCCCCAAAAACTTTATCAAATCTTGAAGACATTGATGTTGTACAACTTTGTAATCATTTTGTGATTCAGTTTCCATTGTCATAAAACACCATGAGGTCTAGAGATGTAAAACCCTGAATAACCCTAAATATTCATATTCAAGTGATATAACCAATTCTCAGTATATGGCTTTATTTTTCTGCTGTTGTTGGATACATCTGTATCCACAAGACAATTTAAATATATATAATAAGATGCTTTTTGTCAGAAGAAGTTTCTAAAGCCAGTGAATCAGCAGCCTAGGAACTGAACAAATAAGTGCATATTTTATCAGACTCCTGGGAAGCCTGTTCTGCACACTAGTGCATCCTCACTAGGCCAAAAATAACTGTATGGACACAGAAGCTGAAGAACAGCTTGGCTTTAATCAAAGAAGCTAAACACTAGCTATGAAATGAGCATTATTTCCATTTCTGCTTTAAAGCTATGCATAGATTCTGTATTATACATTTAAGTATATGTTGTGCAATAATTAGCTATGTCGTTAGTAGTTTATGATGGAATATACACGGCACCAGGAAAGCAGAGTTTTGCACATGAAATCATAGTGTCTGTTTCCATATAGTTTTAATGACACTTCTACCCTGTCCTGCAGAATACATGACGTATTTGTGAAGTTGTCCTCAGTACAGGAAGGGCATATGAGACAACAAGGTAGGATTCAACCATTTTGTACATGACACAGAAGGCTAAAAATGATCACAACCTTGTGTTATGAGAAAATAAAATCTCTCTGGAGTAACTACTGGGCAGTAGCCAGTCACTCTTTTTTCTTTGTACAAGCTAAATCCACAGGCAAGGCTAATAACCTAAATAAATAAACGCAAGAAGAAGCAGAGAACTTTTGGTGGAGACATGGTTTAGAAGCTTGTGAGTTTATTCAGTTTTTGTGCTGCTCAAACCAGATTTGTGTCCAACCAGATTTGTCTCCTAAAAATCATACTCCAGAAGGAGCTGGACAGACTTGTTTCTATCACATATTTTTCTCTTCTTCCAAGTGTATTTTTCATGTTGTGACTTACTGAGTGCTCCAAGAGATGCAAGTAGTGGTTGCACTGTTGCTCAGTATCTACTGTGAATTCTTGTGCCCAATGCTCATGATCAGCTCCCTCTTTACTATCCAATGTAGCCTTTTAGCCCCATAAATTCAGAGTTGATACTCCCTGTAAGAAGCCCCAGGCTTCTTTTAGACCTGAGGACCTGGGCTTGTCTTAGCCTGCCTTTAGATAAGGTTTTAGTTTGTGGAGGTTTTAGATCATTTAATGATCAGGTAACAGTTACCTGCATTTCCTTAGCTTTTGCTCCACTTTGAACAGTTTTTATTCCATACATTTCGAAATTAATACACTATAATAACTAAAGTTAATGGAAATTTTTATCATTCTTCTTAAAATTTTTATAATTTATCTTACAATTTCCAAAAATGCGGGCAATATTCCAAGTAAGGCTGCAAGGCAGCTATAAAAAGATACTCCTCTTCATTCAGAAATGAAATTTCTGTGTGGACAATTGAAATTTGTTTTTGCTGGTTTTTGTAGCTAAAATACTGTAACATCATGTCAAATTTGTTGAAGCCTCTCACACACTGATTACTTTCCAGAGACCTTTCTTCTTTTAGATTTTTCAGATTAGGGAATCAGAGTGCAATTATATTCTTTTCCAGACTCTGCAATATTGGCATTCCTCTTTTTTCATTCCATTTTCCTTTCCTCACAATGAAGATTCTTTTTCATACCTCAAGTGATTGAAGGTAACTTTTTTTTATATTGATATTAGAAGTTATGGCTGTTGTTGGTGGTGGTAACTTACTAGCACCACAGGCTTTTGTAATCATTATAACTCCTTGGCTGCTATTTATGTCGTGTCAAATATATAAACCCTAAGGAACTTCTGAACAGCCATCAGTTATGCCAAGAAATTTTATAACAAAGGAGTTATAGGCTACAGGAAGTTGATTTAAGTAAGAATGGTTGTATCAGAATATAATTTGGTTAAACTCTCCCCTTCATAAGTGAAGAAAGACAAGCTATTCTTATCTATCATAAGTTGTTGCTATTACTTCTTAAATTGCACAATGGGTATCAACAGCCACAGGTCTACCTGTTCTATTTGTCTTCTTTTCACTTTCACATACCTTGTATGTATGTTCCCTAATAAAACGTGAAGAGGGACTTTTAAATTATTTTTTTCTGTAGAAGTTGTGGCCAGTACCATTATTGCAATTGAAGAGACAGCAAACTTGATGGGGAGCCACTTATGCCTGGGAAACTTAAATGTATTATTAAAGGAAATGTGAATTTCACTTTATTTCTTGATAATTTGTTTGTGATTGTGCCCTCCATCAAGCAAAAAGTGGCCTGCAAAGACTTAAATTGCAATAAACTAAGACCCACTTCTCTGACCTTCACATCTGACTTTCAATCCATATCTTCCATTTAAATAGGAAAATAGCAACCTGTTCTAAGTAAGATAAAGAATACACTGTAGCCAATTCCTGGAATAGAAAGAAGACAGCTATGGTGCTTGCCACAGGCATATGAAATAGATAAAAGAAAGATAAGAGCTTTAAAAAAAGATGGACCATAATGAATATATGGGAATGAAGAAAGGAAATGG
The DNA here is from genome assembly GCF_012460135.2 of Molothrus ater. Taxonomy (NCBI): domain Eukaryota; kingdom Metazoa; phylum Chordata; class Aves; order Passeriformes; family Icteridae; genus Molothrus; species Molothrus ater. Next base: position 90,409,018 of record NC_050478.2, on the reverse strand, counting down.
TTTGTTTTCTTTCCCTCAAAGTAAAAGGAACTAAACTTTTAACTAAAGAAGAAGAAAACAGTTTTCCCTGAGTAGCAGGAATCTGGTATGTTTCCTCAATCTTAATAAAGTATTTAGGCAGAGGAAGCTCTCTGACACTTGAAGGGAGAAGAGACTGAAATGTTTTCCCTTTGACACAGAGTCCTATAATAGTGAGGTTTTATATTTAATGGGATGCAGGGTCATTTCCCGTGGGCTATTTAGTGGACCTTTGTAGCTTCAAAATGTGATTCTTTCCTCAGAAGGGCCTAAAGCTGATTATTAACCATGATTCATAAATTCTTCAGAAGGCGATCAAGTTAGGTTTATGAATTCAAGCTGGGACAGAATGCAGCTGCTTCCTTTATGCCTGCAAATACCAAGAAGCACTTCAACTTACAGAAAAATAACATTTTTAAGTTGATTTTCCTTCCTTATTGTCCTTTTCCAACAAGAAAACATCTGTTCACGTGAATTCCTGGTATTTGCAAAGGGAAGAAAAGGGAAAAGAATGAAAAAACCCATGTATTTCCATTTCTCATTAGAAAGGTACATCTCATGAGTTAGTTTTCTGAAACAGTTGTCAATTTTAAAGGGACAACTAGAAACAGTGGCAGGGTTGGGAACTGTTCACTGCATGAAATCAGTTCTGATCTATTATCAGATCCAAACAATGATCCAAACAATCCACAATGCTGTGCTAAGTGTATGGTACAGTACAAATACATGGAGGAACACTAATAGAAATCCTCTAAGCATCATTACCACACTGAAGAGAGATTTTGCCCAAGGCCTCTGGTTGTTCCTTTTCTCTAGGGTAGAGCTACAGATTTGTAGGCCAAATGCTCTAAATAACTAAATCCTGGGCAGAATGTATTACCCCTGCACATTTTCTGCTATTTTTACTTTTCCAAAGGTAGCAACTGTGAACATATCAAAGTCCTAGTTCTATCATAGGTAATACTCTAAACTACAGATATGACTGTAATGCACAAAGACGCAAACTCAGAATATTCTGTGAATCTGTGAAAATGTTGTTAGGATGCATAGCGTTGTTTCTAGTTTATTCTGGCAAAAACCTTTTGTTATATGTAACTTAGTGGAAGTCTTCTTGTTAGTATTTAAGCTGGCTGGCTTCTTTTAAGTGTTTAGTCCAAAGCTTATACGATCTCTGATCCTCCTTTGGCTGAAATCAGCTGGAGTACTTACATTTACTCCATATATGACAGTAGTTCAATTTACAGTGATCTTTCTATTTAAAGTTCAATTAAGATTATAATCTTTCTACCAGTAAAAAACCACTTCCGTCCAGCAAAATGAAGTCTAAGGACATATAACAGGTATTATTCTCTAAATAATTAATATAATATTTTTTTCTTTGAACTGCTGATATTAGTATCTAAGTTAGCTATTTGAATAAGACAATTCCATTTTCACATATAAGACAAAGTAGTGGATTCAGTTTTTTTTTATTTGGAAGACATTTTAGAATTAATTTTTCAAATGAGTGAAGGGAGGGAGGGAGGGACGAGAGCCATTTTCTTTGTCAGACATCTTATCCTTGGAGTTTTTCTATTTCAATTAATATTTTGATAAAATTCCTTTATTTAAAATTTACTGTCTTTTTAACAGCAATTTATTTGTAAGAATTGCAGTCAGTTTGTGGAAATTCTTTACAGGCAAGCTGTCCTGATTGCAGGAGCAGGGAGCAGACCTTCGTGTAGTATGTGTAGTAGCTGTATGTATGTGCCTATTTATGATTGTAGATGGGCTGATTCAAGATGCATATGTTATCTACACCTTTAAGGCAATTCTATTTAAAATCTTCTATTTTAATTTGTTCTCAAAAATATTTCTTAATATTACGAGATAGAGCCATATTTTTGTGGAAATGTTCTGTGTCTCTGATGCTACCTCAGTAAATTGCGCTTTACCATGCACAATTGGTAGTCTTAGGGTGTGTAATCCTCATAGTGGAACTCCATGATTTCTTGATGTTTGTGCTTTGTGCTTACAGGACTGTCCATGAGGTGCATTACTTCCAAAATATTTCAACCCATTTACTTCTTTGTACTCCAGTATCTAGGAACCTTAATTATTGCTTCCTACCTAGGCATATTTTATTTTTTCCTTATAAGGTATGCTTAAAATAAACATTTTCTCAGCTTCATCCCTGGAATGACTTCTCTTTAATGCCTATATGCAATAAATCAATGGAGAATCCATACTGAAGAGATTAAACATTACTTCATAGAAATATTAGCTGGTGAAAACAATCAGACTTTGATTCATGTAATTTATTATAGTCTCACATTCTCCATCCTGTCTTGATAGCAAAGCTTCCAGTTAAGATCACACTGGAAGATTGCTGCAGTTTTTGCTGTTATTACTTGATATTGAACTTGCATTTTGTTATTATTTCTGCTATTTGTTATTAAACGAAAATGCTATTAAACAGAATGTTTGAGTGTGGCTTGACCTTTGTGCTGTCTCACACCTCCTGCATAAGTATTTGAAGTATTATAAACACGATTTTCAGAGGAGGCCAAGGGAAGCTATAGGAGGAAATTGGGCAGCTGTGGTTTGGTTGTCCAAAATTAATATCATCAATGAAGTCTGGAAGGGAGATGTCTGGAGTTTTTTCATTTCAGTATGCTCTTCTCCAGGCTGAACAAGTTGAGTTACTTCAGCCTCTCTTCATATGGGGAAGGGTTTTTCTAGGCTTGCCGGAGGGAGACTAGTGTCTACAATGAACCCAAGTAAAAACTTACTCCAGCTGTAACTTTAATAGCTAGAAAGGTAGGTAGATGAAAATCCGATGCCACTGAAGATCCTTTCTCTTCTGATATAATTTTGCTAATCTTTTACCTCATTTTGATAAACAGCTCAATCTGCACTGTGCCTGTGCCCCTTTCTCCTTCTTATGTCAATTTTTATCCTGCTAGATCCTTATAATTTCTCAGCTGTGAACATTCACAATTTTTAGGACTGCCTGTGCAACTGCTGATTTGTTCTTCCCTTCATTTACATTCTCTGTCCAAATATTTCTAGTACTGATAGAACCCTAAATCTCCCTTATATCTCACTTGTAATCCCTAGTGCAGCTATGAGCTCCTACGAGTTTCTTCAGCCAGCAAAGTCCATACTTGCATAGCTTCTTCATCAGCTCCTACACTGACAAAATGTAGAAATTGTAGGTATATATTGCACGTACCAAAGTTTTGTACAAATGATGACTAAAACACCGTCCCAATGTTCTGCACAAAAAAAAAACCAACAAAAACCAACAAAAAACAAAAAACAAACAAAAAAAAACCCAAAAAAAAACCCAAAAAAAAACCACCCAAAAAACAAAACCAAAAACCCCCCAAAAAACCAAACCAAACAAACAAAATCTAAGAAAGCAGATGCAATTATGATAGTCTCAGAAGAACTGGAATAGAAAATATGTGCCATCACTGACAAGTGCAGGAATCACACATCAGATGATATGATTAACTCAATTAATTGGATTTCTTTCATTCACTGCTGGCACTTACAAAATATTGCCATACTTTTCTTCACTATATCTTCAGGAAAAGTAAAAAAACGTTAGAAAACACTTTTCTTCCAGGGTGCATTAAGACTGGCAACAGATTTTTGAAGAAATTAAAGCTGCAGACTGTAAAAAGGTCCTGTAATTCATTTATACAGAAAGAGGATCTATGAATTCATCATATAGTTTCTCTGAGATACTGGGATTTCTTAGAATGTGTCAAAATTCTCCCCAAAATCCCATTGCATTATATGTGAAGTATTTAGGTACTACTTGGATAGAAAGGATGCTGCTCTCTATAAAAACTAGTAAAATTTTAGTGTATCTACATATTGATTATTCTCAAATTTCAAGTATTTTGGTGTTAATGAGACATTTTCATCCTTGGTGACAGTAGACATAAATATGACAACCTTGTTGCCCGATTTTTACCAAGTGTGTTTTCTTTCTGAAGGAATGCAAGCCTACAAGTGACCAGCAGGTAAACAGCTTTGCTATAATTGCAATTATCTCCATTGTCTTTTTTATGCAAGCTATTGGTTTGAGAGAAAGGCCATGATGTAGAGAAAAGGTATATATTATGCAACTGTTACACACCAGTTAAACTGCTTATTGCATGTGCTTTAAATTTTAAAATAACATATTTTCATGAGGATTTTCTTGGGAATCCTGTAGTAAAGGTATAAAGTCTAGGTAAAAAAACTGAGGACAAATATCCTCAGCAGAAAATATCATGTGTAATTCCATGAACACCTAGTACTGAATGAAAAAGTAATACAAATTAGGCTTTCAGGCACTCTTGGAAACAAAGACAAACATGACAAGCAAATACATTTGCTTATTGGTAACTCTGAAGAAAATTCTGATTATTAAATTCAGAGGGATTTTAATGCTGTCTAACTCTGGGTGATCTAAGTTTCACTAAGAAAAAGAAATCCTTCTTTACAAACACTTGCAAAATATTTGAGCTTTTCAAACTTAGCACCAAAATTATCTTTAGAAATTTTCCTCCATAGTTCCTACAGGTCTAATTTCAGTAGATAATGTCCATATCTAATATATTAGAATTTTTGAAAAGTTGATATTCCTGAAAAGGAGAATATTAATTGAAAAGTTTACAAATAAGGGTCTGTGAGGCTTGTTGTTTAGAATTTTCACAATTCCATAAGTTATGAATTTCTGTGTTCCCTCCAGGTCAAATCATACTTAATTATGTATTCTAACAAATGAGTAATCATAAAGATACGAAAAGGTCTAATCCTGTCCTGTGAAACACTGTTTGAAAAATTAACAGTAATGTTGTTCTTTTAAAAGACTGCATTTTCAGACAACAATAACAATAACAATATCATTTCTTAGTAGGTTTTAACATAAAAAATATGTCAAATAATGTCAACTAATACTGAGAAAGAAATTGTAGACTTTAAAATTAAACATTTGACAACGTCTTTTTAAGATTTGTGTTTCACAGCTGGGACCTGATCCTGCAAAAAAACCAATTTCTGTTATGCAAGTGGACTTCTAAACCATAAGCCTCAGCTGTAAAATTAAAATTGTGCTATCTATTTTGCAAGGGTTTGGCTTGAAGTGCTAGAACCTTGCCAGAGATTTCTTCTTTAAATAGATTTATGAGAATGTCTGCTTTTGTCTTCCTACAAATTAGAGATTTAAGCTTGCAGATCTGGGGAAGAGAAGCCAAACTATTCTAGTCTAGTCTGAAGCACAGCCAAAGGAGAGGCTCAGATCAAAGTATTTGGATTTAAACCTTAGCTGTATGTATTGGGGGGTGCTTGTGTGTGTATGTATGTATTTATATTTATACATTGCAGGAGTCCAGATGGGTGATTTAATCTCTTCATGCATTGTATGACTTTATTTGCAGTCCAGAAGTCATCTGAATGATGAGCTGAGAATTTATTTAGATATTGAAATAAATTCTAAGCCTCAGTGATTTTTTCTGCATCTACGGAAAATATGTGAAAGTCAGAGTGACTGATACTCATATAGAATTTAAACATACAAAACATTAAATGCTACTAGTTTGTGATGCAAATTGATCTACAAAATGCTTTTTTTCCCCCCCATTATTGTTAAATCTATGCTATATTTTATGAACCACAGGTAAAAAGTGAAAAGGTAAATGGCTGTAATATGTATATAATACAATGCAACTGATTTTTAGTGTGAAGTAAAGAGAAGTGGAAATGGAAAGTACTTCTTACTGTTGTTTCTTCAAAAGCAAAAATAATGAACATTGTAGAGTTTCTATTATTTAGCTTACATTCTTCATTTGGGCACTTCAAGCTTCATAATTTCATAAAAGGAGATAGTAAAACTCCATCATGTTTTGATCCTTATGTTTATAAACTTTGATCCATAGCTAAAATATATAAAAAAGTGCATTCTTTCACCCCCCACCCCTTAACACTGAATGTAAATTGACCCACTGTACAATTTAAGATCAAGCTTGGAACTCAATTTAAATTCCAGCACATTCAAACTTCTTAAAAATATAAGTTCCATTCAAACGGGAGCTTTTTCACTGCACACGGAGCTCTAATCAAAAGTAGAACTGTATAGAATGGTTTAAATTTAATCCAAATCTCAGCGAATTTCATGAATCTGACTATTCAAGCTTTACATGACTGGGCTCATAAAAGTTATTTCTGCTTTTATGCATGATAGGTTGCGAGTTGCTGCTGCTTCTGGGCTTCACAACAAATGCCACAAACCAGAGTTCATCTCTGCCTTCATGCATTTTTCATAGCTGCTGTTAAAAAGTAAAACTGTACTGATTGATAATAGTTAATGAATGTGTAAACTGTTAGAGAATATTTTCCAGAGGTTACCACTAGTTTGGGTCACAGGGAATTGAACTGGATAACTGATTATCCATAAAGATCACATTAGTGCATTAAAGAATACACACCTCACACACATATACACACCCACCAAAAAAATTCATTATATTTCCCATTAGCAATATTCCTGAACACTCTAATAAACATTATTGCACCTTTTTTCAATTGTAGATATTTCTTATGGTTTCTTCTCTCTGGGGTAAAAATCTAGTGGACATTCTATTCTAAATGAGTTTCACATTGAGAAATTAACATTTTAGGCTGAATTATACTGTTTTCCTCTTTTTTTTTTTTCCGGTAATAGTGCCAAAATTCTTCAGCGACACAAAATGTGTGGAGTTCAGTTTATGAAAACTGGCATATTTGGCCAGAATTGTCTTATCACATTTCTGTAGAAAATTTATTTTTGTAGCTATCTTTGTACAATGAATACAGGGGCTGCAATATCTTTTTTCCTTCTGCTGACACTTAATGACTTACTTTCTCACCATAGCAGGCTAAGTGTTTGTTCCTTCATGACAAGAACTATGTTTCCCATTTCTCAGATGCCATTTGGAAGCAAGTATCCTTAGCAAAGTTTGAGGTTAACACTTACATTTGTAATAGAAAAATACCTAAAGGAAGAGAGTACCAAAATAAGCATAAGCTATATTCACTAGAAATACAGACACACTTTTTGAGAAATGGTTAGCCAAAATTGACAAGCAAATCTGCGTCAAAGACAGCAGTTTCAGCTCTTCCCAAGCAACCATTTCTGCCTGCAAGAAAATACAGAAAAACATATAATCACTTATATTTGGAATTAAACAATTAGGGCATTCATGAAGTAAGGCATGGCAAGTAAAACAGCCTTTTCTTATTTTCCAGGCTTCCATGTCAACTTAAGTGTTTTGAAATAGGGTCAGAGAGTCAGGTGGGGGAATGGAGTGGTTTGCTCCATTTGAACCATACTACACAGCCTCTCATTCTGTGCTGGGACATGATGCATGCTGGTGTAGAGCTGGCTGGTGGCCACATCACAACTTCACACTATGCTCTTGCCTCTCACTCCAGATGCTGTGCAAGATGAGACCATGCAGGCAGCAATGAAGCTTATCACTGTATTACAGTTTCTGCACCCAATATAAAGGAGAGGGCAAGTTATTGTCTATTTACCTGTTATCGATGAATTAACAGAGACTGTTGACTAAGAAAGCAAGATCTCTAGTTTAGCATGTCCATCTCACACCTCATTTCAGTCCCCTTCACCATTCTAGACCTGTCTTTTTGCTAATATATGTACCTTGATAGTCGCATGAGTCCTTCTTTTCTCCTCAGTGGTATGAGAGACTGGAAAAACCTACTTAATTTTGGAACTGCTATCACCCAGCCTTTTGCAGAGGTCTGCAGGAAAACATTACAGAAGCAAAACAAAATTTTATTACTGCCAGAAAATTGTGGAAGAGGGAGGTCTTGTTTTCCTGTCACTGCAAAGAAACCTTTTGTTTAATATTCAGTAAATTATTATGAATTTCCAAACTTTAAATTTTCTTAAGCATTTTATAAAAATATTTGCATACTTTTATGACGCTTGGGAATATCTCAGGTAAATGTCTGGATTGAAATATAATTAGCAATCTGGTGTGTTTTGATCATATCATGTGGAATTTGGAGGGGGAGTGTTGAAAATTGTGTGAGAAATATCTGGCTGAAGAAATAATTCATTTTCTAATTTTCCCTTAAATTCCACTATTTCTCTCATATTAATTTGCAATATTTGTGTTTGAGTATCCACCTAATTTACTTGATGTGTTTTTCTCATTCCTTTTCCAATTTACATATATTACTGCACTTCATTTGAAACTATAATTTGAATCTTCTGCCCGTACCAATTAACATTATTTTATTGATGTACGCAGACAAAAGAAGCTTTCAGATCTTTTTGGAAATAGTGACTTTACCTCAGACTAGAATATTCAATAAGAGTTTGTATTAATAATATAATAGCAAAAATGGCCTGTTTAGTCAACTGATATCCTTTTTGATAGGGCCAGAATTCTTTGGAAAACAGATTTGATTTTATTCTTAAGGAGATTAATATAGTTACTACAGAAATGCTACCCGACTCTCCTGTTTTCCATTACCTCTTGCAAGTATCTCAGTAAAAGTTCAAGAAAAGCAACTAAATAAAATGAATATAATTAGCTCAGTCCATAAGAGTTATGGACTGGGAAGTGGAACAAAGAATAGAATGATTGGGACACAGAAAGCAGTAAATCTCAGAAAGGGCTGCAGATTTACACCACTGAAAAGAGATGTTTGTCCCCTTGTTAAACACAAGCAATAGTTCATTGATTAAAAAAATGCAGAGTAGAGCTCTGTGCTGTCTGCCAGAGACAGAGGTTTACATCTGTGAGAGGAATCCTGAAGAAAACAAGCAATATCTTATGATTGATGGGTAAACATCACTGTAGACAGATCAAGGATTGTTGTGACAACTTTTAGATGATTCTCAAAAAAATTGTATGTAAGGTGGTCTTTGAAAATGTAATAAAAGTTCAGAATTGTTTTGAATAAGCAATACATTATGATGCCTCTGTTGTTATTGGCCAATAAAAGATAGATTGATGGTCAGAAGAAATAACCTTAGCATTGATGAGAACAACAGACAGGAAAATGTTGATGATAAGTAGCCTAATGATTTTTGATGGAGTATGTCAAACTGTTGCTGTGAAAGTGTGTGGAAATAAGTGTCTAGAATGTTGAGATTTTTTCATTTAGGACATGGAATCTGTCTATATAATAAGACATCTGCAGTTTTATGGCAATACTTGTAGTCCTGGAACTGTCTATTGTCTCTAGAGTGTCCTTGGATTAGATCCTGTGAACATACTTTAAATATGCATTTGCATGACCATAGAACCACAAAGTGATTCAAGAGATAATGTAGTCCAACTTCCTGCTCAGCAGGAGGGTCAGAAGAGTCAGCAATGAGATCTGATCAAATTGTTCAGAACTGCATTCAGCTGTGTCTCCAAGACTGAAATCCTCCCTGTTCCCCTTTTATGTTATCCTTATATCCAGTTGAAATCTCTCCTATTACAATGCAAGTCTATTGATAAGCAAAAAAATAAATGCAGGATAATTAATATTTATATATCTAAATATAGATATATCTTTATTTTAGACTAAGAGAAGAAGAATATTGACTTATCAGTTAGATCTAAGTATTGCAGAAAATATCAGAACACATTTTGAAGAAAAGTATAATAATATGTAGAGGTAAGACAAAAATGGGAGAAAAAGAAATACATATTTAGAGAAGGTAGATTGTTCCAAACTAATTTTTCTTTCATTGATTGAATAAGTGTCTTTCTACACTAGAAAAATATTACAAATCTCATAAAAATGACATGTAAGGAAAGCTCAGATATTCTCCTGGAAAAGAATTATTAATCAAGTATCATAGAGACAATTTGATGTTGAACTAAATAGGAAGCTTCTCATTAAGATGATAGGGATGATAACTAAATACTAAAATGAGCAATCAACTTGCTAACAGGTAAACCAGACTGTCCTGGAAGGGGAAATAATGGTCTAGCACAAAGATGCTTGCCAAAGTTTTCATTTAAAAAGTCAGTGCTAAAAGTTAGACCCTGATGATGAAAATCCTTCTGACATAACATATGGCAATGCTATCAAAGGAAAAAAAGAATTGAGTACAGTATAGAAAGAAATAGAGTGTGTCTGTATTAACATTATATTTCAGAGCAGGAAGGAGCTTGTGACGTCAGTCTCCTGATTTTTCCCACTTATTGACCTGGGGTTCGGAAAACAAGTGTCTCAAAGAGCAGCTGGAAGATGTTTGCTGCAGTATCAGGAAATGTACCTGAAGCTCTTTAATCGTCAAGTTAAAAAAACCTCTTACTCCAAAATGTGTGGACATCATGTCCTTACTGCCAGCTACTTTACTCTACAGATCCACTCGTACTAAACCCGCTGCTCAGTAATGGACACTTATAATGTAGATGTAGACTTGATAGCTACTTATTCATTTATTTTGATGATGGAGTTATAAATTATGTATTCCTGTTAGGTAAACTTACAATGAAACCTAGGCCCCAAGATATTATATCTCATATACCCTGCCCAGTGGTCACTACATAGGATAAGACTAGTCAAGTCTGAACTAAAGCCTCTGATATGTGTCTTGGGTAGACAGTGGAGTCTGAGCACCAAGTCTTTGTGACACAGATCCACCACTACTCTGTAGTTGTATTTTCTGAAGCAGGAACAGTCTTTGAAACACTTGGAGCTGGAATAGCAGAGGTTTACACTGTAGGAAGGGGATTTATCTGTTGGCAACCAGTGGGAAGTAGAAACTTTAGTTATATTATTTCATCACAGAATAGTATAAGAAAATGAAGTGATGTGACTATGGAAAATGGAGTATTTGTGAGTCAGCATTTTTTTAAATTGATATGTAAATCACAATAATGTAATTTTAATGCCTTTATACTGAAATCTGAAGAACATATTTTCCAAGACTGCAATGCTTTTAAATGTTGGGGGTTTTTTACCTATGTTTATAACATTATTTGGAACATCTGAATTTTGAACACTATTTGCCTCTCATGCTAAACATTTACAGTATCTTAACTTGAGAAAGAAAAACTGAGATTCTCACAATCACGTTATTTCCTTTATTTCACCCAAATTACAAATAATTTACGTTAGCAAAATAAAACCCCATTGTTACAGTTTCAAATTTATATGGAATATTGATACAATAATATTGATGTGAATATATATATATAATTGTCTGGCTGTAAATTTTCTGTAACTTAGGGGCTGGAATCTATCAACTCTCTCTTACCTATTCATAATTTGGATGAACAAAAAAGAGTTAAGATGGCAAGTTAAATTTACAATGTATTTTTACATATTTGTGGTAATAAACACTAATATATTTGTGTTAATTATCACATGCCCTATGTTTTTGGTTTTTTTTAATTTTTCGTTACAAATACATTAGTATACCTTACAAGAAACAAGCTTAATGGTAAAGCTTCATTCAATGTATAATTTGATTTTAAAGTAAATTATTAGCAACATAACCAAGTATATAGAGTGGCTTGTTCTTTGGAGAGAGGCAGAGTTGCCTCATCATTTTATTGGCCATGAAAATACTGAACTTACATTATAGTAATGGTCATTCTTGAAGAAGAACATTTTCAGAATATATTCTGTATCTCCATGTCTTTGTCTTCCCAATATGAAATTTAGTAAATGTCATAGAAATTCTGCCACATAATGAGGGGAAAATGTTCTTCAGTCAGATTGTTCCACAGAACTTCATAATTAATTATACCTTTTTTGTGCTTTGAGGCAGTTGCTTTTTCCGAGTTCTGGATTCATCTGTTTCCTTCCAAAAATAGTAGTACAATGATTTGAAGAAAACCTTAGTGCCCCATTATGAGTCCTATTCATATTGTAGCACTCAGTACTAATCACCAGGTGCTTCTTTAGGCCCTCATCTTTTAAAGATATGATCATCTGCTCAATTTTCTTTCTGTGAATACTTCCATTAAAGGAAAAGGGCTTCTCACTGAGATTAAAGGTAAAAGCACATGCTAGTCTTTATGAGATGTCTTTGAAACTGCTATTATTAGCTTTGATTTATGGATTTTCTATTTTTTAAAAATTAAAATTGAATAAAAGATAATCTTTGATGATAAAATTTGAGTCTAAATAGAAAACATTAGTTGGCAAGTTATTTAAATAATTCCTGAAATATAGCAAGCTAATAAAATCAGTACTGTGTTAAGTACTTGGGCTTGATGCAATTTTAAAATCAGTAGCTCAAATGTAGTTCATTTGCTGTATTTCACGATTTTAGAAAGATATTATTTCTTATTCATCGGTTCATTGCTATTTTGGTATATCAGGAAAATAGACCAATTAATGATTCCAAATTCAATTTACAGCAAATATAAGAGCATTATTCCAAGCTTTAGATAAGGCTGGAAAAGGATTGAGGATTGATCCTACTTTTATTGAAAGGTGCAAATTTTATTAATTTCAACAGTAGTGAACTTGGATTTTGCACAAGAGGTTTTGTCAGCTTAGTTCTAGCCAGTATTTATACTGCAGAAAATATACTTCCATTACCCCAGTCTGCCTTATACATGTGCCACATGCTGCATTGATGTGCATCCAAAAATAATAAAACACTCAAAATGTGAAAGGAAGAAACTATTATGCATAAGTCATTGCAAGTACAAAGACAATTTTGTATCATGGGATGGTGTCCAGAAACATACTCAAAGTGAGGAAAGAGTTTTCTTTCTTTAAAAACAAACCTGAATCTTAATTTAAGCAATGTTTAGATCAAATTCTTTTCTTTTCTTTATTTTCCTTGAATGGTTTCATTTCCGTCATGATAAAGGGATTGGCTTTTGTTTCATTTTTTCAGTTACAATACTATTTACAGGTTTTGTTCTTATTTACCATGAAACAAAATGTCTCTTAAATGTTTCCAGGCCCAAAACTAAAAGAAAAAAAATAAAGAAAATCTCTTTGATTATCTTGATCTGAGAAACTCTTCTGCTGGCAAGTCATTCCCTTTTTCTTATGTTTTCTTCCAGAGCCAAAGGACGTGGTAAGTTCTGAACTGCCTGGACCTTCTCTACTCTAGAGAAGTTGCGAGTCTCACAGTTACAACATGTGGTAAGCAGGTGGGAGACCAGTCTTTAGCTGCATTTTGTGGGGGGAAAAAAAATTCTACTTTCTGTTCCGTTCAAACCAATTCACTTCCTACAAATTAGATATACTTTGGAGCAGAGAATGAAAGGGAATTTCATCTTCAGTAAGGCAGAGTTCAGCTAGCAGATGGAAGAGGTAGTTTTATGTTCTTCAACATCGCATATCTCAGGTGAGGACTGACATTGTTTTTTAGAAAGTTGAATATTATTTCTAAACAAATGTATCTCCTTTACTGGGCAAGTTATATTCTGATTCTGTTTGGCAAATGTGTAAGGAAAACCCAAAGGACAAGGAGAAGTAGTCAGCCTAGGAGACAAATATAAAGTGTCCCAAAAAGGAATACCTCTGAACCTGCTAAAATTTTAAGCTGCCAGCACAGGCAATATTTGTTTAAAATTGTATGCTTTACTTTCAGAAACTTGTAAATTTTAAGCACAAAAGAGTTGTTCTTTTGATTGAGCAGGAAATATCTGCTCAATCAAAAAAATTGAAATGTACAATACTATTAATTTTGACATAGTATTTAAAATGTCTGATAAAATACGTTACGTTAATTTAAAGTATGCTGTAAAGCAGTGAAATACAAAGGAGAGTAAATAATAAAGTCATAAATACAAATATTTTTCTAAAGAATGGAGATGAAGAGAGTGGAAACTCTTTGTTGTGGTCATATTTAAACCAAGATGTTAAACATTACTTATATTTCTCACATAATTGAGAAACAATATTTTCTCAGAGAAATTAATCTCTTTTAAAAACCTACAAAGAAGTTCCCATTCTGAATGGAGAAAAATAAAATGCAGAATAAGCTTAGACATGTTTCCTTCTAGTTCCTCATCTTGTCCAACTCACAGAACCTGATGGCACACAAACATATTTCCTTAAGGAACCAGAAACTACATAAAAGAACAAAATTAAAATACTTAGAAGCTCTTCACTGGGATGGCATGCATTTCTCATTGGTTATTGATTCCATTGATAACTTTTGTAGATAAAGTCACAGATGCCAGATGTTCAGATGCCACAATATGGAGCATTGTAAACACTGAAAATATATTCATGTTCTCAACTCATATTTAAAGTATGCATACTCCTCTGCTGCTCTAAGTAATTCCTGCCTTGCCCTGGTGCTATATTTGTATCTGCAGTGAACAAGGCAGCACCACCCTCATTTGGTTTTTTCTACTTTCACTGTCCCTGCCAATGCCAATCCAAAGAGAAAATAGACCCAAGATTTAGAAGAGTCGGTGGAGAAAATACAAACCAAACCTCATGAAACAAAAATTAGTGAGAGGATTTTATCAGAGGCATTCAATAGCAACTTCAACATCAAAACATTTTCCAAAGCATCACATTTCCAAGGTCATGCAAAGGTCTTGGCATTTTGGTAGGTTTTACTGGGCAGTGTGGGTGGAAGTTCGCAGCAACCTGCACAGCAACACAGGGGTAATGGAGCAGCCTTCTGCCTGCCCTGCAGGGCACAGTTTGGCAGTGTTTAATCAAAAAGCTCCTCAACTTCTTGCAAATTTCAGGCCATATCCTGCCAAGTAACAGCATGGAAAAGAAGCAGTGTTATGGCAAGAGCTGAAGGGTCACGGGATCAAACTTTAGAGAGGTCTGAAGGGGTGCTGGTGCCTTGCCCATCGGCCATGGGTGCAGCCTGGGTGCCCGCACTGGGAGCAGCGTGGAGGCGGCTGCGTGGGCTGTCTGTCTTGCCCGGGCTGCATCTGCCCGGAGATGAGGCTGCAAAATTGTTTCCTTTTGAATATTTTAAGCTTTTGGAAAGCTTCAATAGGTTGTTATTTCCTTCTGCTTCTAGTTAGCCCTTACAGTTGTGCTGTTTTGATGTGAGCTGACTTTGTGAGGTCAGGCAGGTTAAATGGTGTTTGATTAAAATCAGAACACCCAACAACTACTGTTTCACGGTTTGACTTTGTTGGCCTCTTCATCTGGGAATTCAGGAAGACACCTTTAGCTTCAAAAAAAGGGGAAAAAAACCAGCTTTTTTTTCAGCTTTTTTTTCCCCCTCTGTATGTCTTAAAGACAAACAAAGAGGAAAAGCCACATTGTGTATGTTTTTCTGGCAGTGGGCCTGCCACTGTTTATCAAACCAAGGCAAATCCAATTAGCCTGTGGCCTGCCTCCCAACCTTATTAACCTGCTCAGCTGTGAGAAACTCAACAGCCCCTGCCAATATCTCATTTCTCCAGCAGCTGATAAGATCAGTTCAAGATATTCAATGGGGTTTCCTTTCACTTCGGCTTCATCACAGTCACCGGCATCTTAACCGTGGTAGCCGGATCTTATTTTCCTCTCATTTACTACATGAAATAGGATGGCGGCTCCGAGGCCCATGCAGCTTGTTGGAACAAACAGCGATCAGGCCTTCGCGGTGTTTGACAGGACGGGCTGATTTTCCTTATCGCGGCTTGCCCACAAAGGCCCGGGCCAGGCCGGGGTTATTAGCATTCCTCGGTGAGATGCGTCAGGCCTATTTCTGTCACGCAGACAGATTGAGCCTTTCACTCAGGCTCGCGAATGAGTGACACATGGCCTGACTGGGAGGACAACATTGTTATTTGAGTTAAGAAATCAATTTGTATCAAATGTACACTGTAATTTATTTGTTGGCTTTGAAGGGAACCTGGCTGAGATAAATGGGAATGGGCTTCTTTCTTCCCCCCTATGCTGAGCTGATAAAGTTCTTGTGAAGCTCCAGATAGCTCCAGTCAGAGCCAAAGTGACAAACATGTTTAAAGTTGCACAGTGATCTTTAAATCTCAAAAAGAACACCTTGTTGGACATGATAGAACATTTTTTACCTTTTCCCTCTATCTGTCAGAAAGCTGCTGTGACACATTGCTTTAGTATTTTTGCTGACATTTTCTTTATCGAGCACATCTGTTTGTGGTCGAAAGATGCTTATTCCTATTTTCTTCAATCTACAGCAGCCTAGAAAACTGCCAAAAGGAAGGAAGAAAATGAGACATTCTTTCCAAAAATAATGCTTATTTTATTTTTTTTAATTGTGACTTTTCTTGATCGGTTTTCTTTATTCTTTTGTTAAAAGAGAGAAGAAACATGTGGGGAGCATGTATCATGAGGTCTTGTCTATTTCAAGAAGTTTGGTTTGGGTTCAGATGGATGGTACATTAAGATGTTAGTATTAAGTGTTAAATTGTGGGCTATGAGACTGACATTCTTCTTATTAGAGTTATAAATATAAGCCTAAGTGCTGGCTCTATGTATCAGTGTCTTTATCTTTGGAACAATTTGAATAATCAAAAGTTACTTCTATGGTTTCATGTATGCTGGCAGCTATGACTCCATAATGAAAAAATGCTAGCAAACTAGCCACAGGCAGAGCAGCTAGTTGACATTTCCATACAATAAGCTGATTGTTTAGTTTTGGCTTTCAAAAGTGATCTAAATGTAATAAGTCATATTAGATCACCATGTAAGGTACATCACCCTTCCTCTGCATTATATCCACCTGCATATAGGCTCTTTAACAGATGTGCATGTGCATGAGTGCTCATACGCACAAGCAAAACAGCATCATAGACTACTGTACTCAGTCCACAAAAAGTATAGCCATCATCAAAGCAAGGTCAAACTTGAGGCAGTCCAAAGAGGGCAGCCTGGGTCAAAGGGTCTTCAAGTCCTCTGGAAGCTAGGTCAAAAGTGATTCCATGCCAAA
Source organism: Molothrus ater (assembly GCF_012460135.2). Lineage (NCBI taxonomy): Eukaryota > Metazoa > Chordata > Aves > Passeriformes > Icteridae > Molothrus > Molothrus ater. The sequence goes on along the minus strand of NC_050478.2, from coordinate 90,392,160 downwards.
ACCACAGTACACAAGCATTTTTGAGATAAGTTGATTTTAGGAACCGTTGAATTTATGAATAGCCTGATCATGATCACATCTCCAAAACAGTTACACCGTTCCCAAGAATCTCAGTGAGGCCCACTTATCACTATTAACTCTTCTCTCAGGCTGCCCAACCAATATTTTTCACTCTTCTCTTTCCTGCCTTTCCCCTGGGAATGTTGCAATCCTTTAGGCTGTAAGCAGCTGCCAGCCTTAGATCTTGTTATACCTATGAGTACTGACACTGTAATAGTGTTAAGCCTTACTCTTAGGTTTCTTCTGTGCCATGGCCTTTGGGCAAGTTCTTGCCCTTTTACCTCTCTGTCCAGGTGCATAGTGACAGTGCTGCTATTCAGTGAGTTACCTGACATTTTTAATGTGATGCTTTTTAAACCTCAACTATGTGTTCCCATATTTAGGCCATATCTTCAGATTTTGTCTCACCTTACCAGAATGAAGGCAATATATAATTTAAAATATCTAAGATGGTTTCTGATTTTTATCCTCTGGCACAGTCTAGAGATGTGACTTCTGATTTTTCTGGTGATCAGAATAGGCAATACTGCAATCCAGTTCTAATTAGCAGGAGTTACATGATTTTTTATTTTTACATAAACATATTCTATAAAACATGCACCTTCTTAAATGAGGACTGCACTTAGCCACACTCTTTTAGCTTTATCTATATAACCTTTACAATTATTACAGACTGAGCACATCAATCAATTCACTGTCAGATCGAACTCTTCAAGAAATCATACCAAATATTGTTTAATCTCATTGCTTTAGAAATAACCATTTGCAATGAAGTAATTTAGACCCCAGAAATGTCAGTGCAAAATAATACACTCTCTTGCTCTGATACAAGAGCACTCTGTCGCATCTACAGCTTCACTCTATTAAAATAATACATCCTCCAAAGCACTTGTTTTGGCCTTCTCCTGCCTTATCTTATATCCCTTAGTGACAGAAAATGGAAAGAACTGAATTTCTCTTTGAGGTTTGTATTAATTCATTACGAGCGATGTCAATTTTCTCTCTGCTGTGAGTAGGCCCCTGATGATAGCATAAAATTGAACCTTATGCATGGAATTTGGAGAGGAAGAGAACAGGTGCAACAATGTGCCATGTTTGTTCATTACTTTTTTTGTGTTATGTTCTCTAACAAGCACAATGGCCAGCAGCAGGGGCAAGCTGATATTCATCTGGTCTTCAGTAACACATGAATAAGAGAGAATGCTCTGGGTTAAGAGGTTCCCTTCTGTGTCTTACCTGGAAGCAATGTGTCTATAGATGGGAAAAGCTGTGATGAAACCTGTGGGGCAAGCAGTGTGAGAAACTCAACAAGCAGAGACATTTCAGCAGGAGTAGCAGTTCCTGAGGAGATCAGGGTCAAAGAAACAAGAGGACAGGGAAAAAAAAAAAAAAGAAGAAGAAAAAAATAGAAAAGAAAAATACCCAAAGAAAACTCCCTTTTTTTGCAAGAGAGTATTACACTGAGTTTGGTTCAAGAAACCCTTGAAAGTTGTTGGATTCAGAGCAAGGCTCAAAAACAGCAAGGATACAGTGGGCAAAGAAAGATTTATTTTTGTATTCTCTTACTTTTATTGTCTTTCTTAAGCAGACATCACTCATCCCTTTATAAAGGTCCATTGTTTTATTCTGAGCTAAAATAAACTAGAATTTCAGATTTCCTTGGATGTTTTTTGGCATGCTTGCTGTAAGAACAATATCTACCTCAAATTTCTCGCTGACTCATGGTCCCTTCCCTGACAATAACTGTGTATCTTGAAAGCTGCAAGAAATATCAAACCGAGAGACAAAGAAAATGAATTGTAGCTTTTGTTGAATAGCTACAATTGAAAATAGTTGAAATAGTTGAAAATTGTTTCAAAAACAATTGCTATGAACTTAAAATTCACATGCATAAGGAATGAATTATAATTTTCATCTTATTGTAAATTAAGGAAATATAAAACTCAGAATAATATTCTGGTCTTTAATAAAACAAAACACTGTCTTCATCCTTAACACTGACTAATTACTCAAGTGAAGTGTCCTGCTTTGTGCAGCCCCTGCTGACACAAAATGGCTCTCTGTCACCTTTTGGTGGTCGGACTACAGGAAGGGGGTTTGTCAAGACAATGCTATAAGCGTGATAAGAGATGTAAAGATTTATCTCAGGGTATCAGTGTCTCCTTACTTAGGTCTCAAGCACATGTCTGGAAGGGGTTATTATTTTTAGAACGCTATCATGGTTCTAGAGACATGGCTACTTATATTTCTCCTTGGAGAGAAGGGAAAGGGTGGAAGAATACAGCAATGTATATTTTCAGAAGCTCATGCTAAAGCTCCTGTGGAAGTAATTCTTCTGGGTTTATATTTAGAGACTTAAACCAAAGTGTACACATGAAAGCTCAGAATGATATCAGGAATCAGTCTACCTCCTTTGCCCTAGCTCTCTGGGACAGCTGTGTTGAAATAAAGCAGGGTGAAGAGGAGTTGAATAGACAATTAACAGACAATGTTAATTGTTTGAAATGTGTTGCTTGGTTGTGTTTGGGAGATGCACCTGCTAAAAAGGATGATGTCATGAATTTGGGGGTCACGTTAAAACTGTAAATGTATCAAATTCTGGACCAATACTAAACATTCCTGGGAGAAGGAGCCACTCTAAACTGAAGGTAGTAGGAGGTACAAGAGTTAAATGTCAATTTGAAGTGTAAGAGTTGAAGCCTCAGGAAAAAAAGCAAAAAAAACTTCCATTGAAGAATATTTTAGGAATGACAAGTATGTCTAACTGTGAATAACCAAATAACCCATGCCTAGTGCCTGTATGCTACATGCTCCCACTGACAACTGAAAACAGCTAAACAGCAAGTACTCTCGATGAAGCCACAGATCACAGTTAAACCAAAAATTATGATGCTCATTTTGGGACTAGGAAAAATGGAACACTAGAGAATTCAGTTCAGCTGCCCTTTTGAGGGATTTCTGAGTAAAGATTTGAGATGGTATTCATTTTTTAACCCCATATTTGGTTAATTTTTCCTAACAGTCAAGTCCTGGTTAATACAAAGATAAGCGTATAACTGCTTATTAATATAGGCTGAGAGAAAAGCCTTCCAGATATTAGGTATCTTTAAGTTTCTTGACTCTGTATTTTCAGACTGAAAGGATCCATATAAATATTTGCTTCAGACTGAATCATTTTGGACAGTTTCAGCCAAAACAATTTGGGGAATTCTGATGACCTTTTATTTAGTTCATTATGTATTCCAGTAGACACACCCATTTAAAAAGAAAGAATTTGATGGAAAGCAGACTGCTTGGCAGAGTCTTGGCTTTTGCTAGGTCCTTTTTTTTCAATGAAAACAAATAATTGGGATCTTACCATCTAATTAAAAACTTGATTATAATGTAGATAGAGTAGATAGCAGAACTAGAGTTATAACAACATATCAACATTTTTATAAACATGGTAATTTTAACTCTGCATTTGAAATACTATTCTCAAAAATATTTTGTTTGTTCAATATTTTGTTTGTTTTTATTTGGTTCAACATCTCTGAACAAGCTGCTGGAGTAATGTCACACGGTAGAACATAATCCTTAGGTGAACAGGTAGATATAAAGCTGAGATATTTGTTATATCACAGACCAGGAACATTTAATTAGAAGAATGCTTTCTGGCTTAGGAAGTAGCAGATTTTTATATTTAGTAGAAAAACTTGCCTTTGTTATCTCAACAATATTCAAGATATAAATGAATAATATAATCTCTTCAAAAAGAAAATACAATTCCAAAAGGTTTAATATTAAATCTTTTGGAGTATTAAATGGCACAGTGTTGCTGCTACAGATCTAGGGAGTCTCTTTCTTATGATCTCCTACTTTTCATCCTGTCCAACACTGCAGGAATTAGATATAGCCTAATTCATATGAGATGAACTTGGTGAGGATCATTTCCCACTTTCAAATGCAAACATACTATCATATGTTTCATGAAAGAACATCCCTTCTCAACTGTAATTCTTCAATTATCAGTTGCAGAAATCCTGAATAATGAACTTGATTTCTGCTGGGCTTTTTAAGATAGTCCTCAAGAGGCACCAAATGCTTCATGTTACACGCAGTAATTAAAAAAAAAAAAGGCAAGACTCAAAGAAATGCCAAAGCAAACCAAAAACAAAACCCCAAACTAACAAAAAAGCCCTATTACCTATAAATGGCATCATTCTTCCAGGTGCTTTGGGTAGCAGAGCATAAGAAATGAGAATCCAAAAGAAGTAATTTTATTTTAAATATTTTTAATATTTTTAATTTGGCATCAAATTATTGACCTCTCTCAGTAAGCCATGAAATGAAATAGAAGTTGTTACTCTACCCCAGTTGTCTCCTGTTCAACAGGCATTCAGACAGCATAGGAAAAAGACCGACAAGGCTGTGCCACAGCTGTCTCTGAGGCAGCTGCAGTCCAGGCCACAGCTGCAGCTTCCTGTCTGCCCAGCAGGCTGTGGAGGAGAATCTCGAGGTGCATGGTTCCCACTGTAGGTTTCTGCAGCTCGTGGATCTCAGCAGCTAAACAGCAGATTGTTGGAGACAGCACAACTATATGTAAAGCACGGCCTTTATAGCAGCCTCAGATCCCTTTCTTTTCTTACTGCTCAAGCCTGGAAATGGAGGGGGAATAAAAGCTATTAAAAATGCTTGTCCAAAGAATATCTAGTGTGTGAGCTCACCCAAACTCCTTTTATTATTTGACCTTTCTTCCTTGGGAACCATGTATTTAGCACCATATCACTGCTTTGGGTGCTGGCATGAAAAACCAGTGTAACTGTTCCAAATCCCATGCTTAGTAAAACCAGGTTAGTTCACTAAAACTGTGGGTGAGACAACCATATCTTATATTCTTCAGCAGACAGCAATCCACTTAGCAGCCCCTTTGTAAATGCTTCCTTTTGGCATATCTTGGGTATTTTGTGATACCTCACTGCCACTGTTGAGTTAAATTAGAGCAACTTGTTTCCAGCAAAGTCACCTTAGAGTAAGTAATGTGCTTCCAAATGTTTTCTGTCAAAGTGTGTGAGGTATTTTAGGAGACTTTTAATAAAATATTTGGTTTTCGTTAAAAATAGCAAACACGTTGCTCATCAGAAATGGGATAAACTGTAAATGAAGTTTTCAACAGAGTAATAGAGCATAGCAAACAAAGAAGAGCAGCAGAGGCAAGTAAAACACGAAATATCTTTGAAACTCTACTGATTAAGATGCTAAAGTAGTTTCCACTGTTTATTACCAAAAAAAAAGCTAATTAAAGAGTTTACATTTTGTCATGCACAGTAAAGAACTCCTGACAGGCATTGTTATAATATGAAATGCTGCAGTCTCCAATAGAGTTTAATTTAGAGTAACAACAAAGAAAGGAAAAAAAGAAGAAATAAAACAATTGAAATGTTGCAAGCAGACTGCCGTAAGCTCGGGGGATGCCGTTCAGAAAACTCTTTGGAAGAAGCAATGCAAACTGAGCCACTATCCTGGGAATAATATTTTTCTTGAAATTGTTTCAGATTGAAGTGTTTATAAGAGGCAGTATATAGGTTGAGTAAGCCACTGGCTTAAAGATTGGAGAAGTATAGCAGTTTGTCAAAGGCTAATCACACTGATTATGCAAGAAAATCCACAAGCGCTGGTGCAAACCATTCAGTGGAGAATTAGTGATTCCTGCATCATTACCGATCATATCAATAGATGCCTATACTCTCATCAGTTAATATTAATTTGCTAATAAATATGTTTATCAAACATATTCAACTAGAAAAAATTTTAGATTAATTTCTTTCAAACATATTTTTGTCTGAGAGAGCCTTGGACACTGTATTGATTTCACTCTTGCCCAATTGCTTGGTGATGCATAATGATAGACTATGCATATCATGATTTTAAACCAGTCCAACATTATTTATTTATTTTAACTACAATATTTTGTTATATTTGCAGACTTGAGGCTGAGAAGATAGTTCTACTTTTGGCTAGCAATTTTTCTGCAGGAGCTATGAGAAGGCAAATTTTTCTTGTCATTAGCAGCCCTAAGGATCTCTGTATTTAATTTCCCTGGCAGTCAGATATATGAGCAGAATACACCCTGCTCTGACTCATTTTTTGTCACCAATACAACTGTATGATTTGCTTTCTTAATGTTTGACTTTGTGTCAGGCTTGGAAGAAAATTAATGGGCAGAGAACGAGCTCAGATAAGGTGGGAGCATGAGGAAGGAACAAAAAAACTTAATCACAATGTTTCTTGCAGTGTGTGTTGAGCAGGAATTCCCCATCCCTGGTTCAGTACATCATAATGATGGGACTTCTGGGACACTAGACCTCTGCTGGAATCTCCTGGATCCCAGGCAGTCCAACTATCACAGTCACATGACATATGGCCATAGACATATTCGTTCTTCTTTCCAATTTTACAGCTCAAATTAGTCAAAATTAATCACTCCAGTACTGTGTGCAAGGGACCAGTACAACTTATTGCCACAAGAGAGCATTCCCATTTTACTTCCACTCCAATTTTTTTTTTGAAAGGTTTCCTCACATAAATGGAAATTAGCATACCACTGTTGTATTAGGTAGACTTTCTACTGTTTCTAAGGCTGTTGTCTTCCCTGAATTTTTCCTATAGTGTCTGCTGAAAAAATATTTTCTTCTTTCTCTGAAGTCTCTTCTGCCTTCTTGTCTCTGTTAGATGGTGTGGTGGTTTGACAGGAAATGTGTTTTTTGGGATGCTGTGTTTTTGGCCAATGGATATTCAGACTTTAATATTGGCATTTAACCTAGCCATTGGGACATGGACACGCCTCTGAGAACACGGGGTTAAAAGCAGAGCTCTCCCCTGGGAGGGTCCTCTTGGGTTTCCGGCGGGAAAGAGTTCGGGTCTCTCCCCCGGCCCAGCTGCTGGCTGGGCAGGGGGAGGGGAAAGCCATGTGGCCGGGAGAGGTAGGCCTGAGCCCGGGGTGGAAGGGTGGAAGAGAGAGAGAGAGACACCGGGAGCCATCGGGCAGCTTCCTCTGAGAGACACAGAGAGAGAGAGAGAGAGAGAGCCGCTGCCTGGGACTGTAACCTTGAAGCTTGATAAACATGGGCCTGTGCTGGCAGCACGGCTGGGACGGAGAAGGGGGGGGGGTTCAGCCGGCCGCTTGTAGGAGCTTTTAACCCCTTTTTGGAGAATGAGAACTTTACAGAACATTGACCTTTCCTAGAAGATAGAGTGGAAGATGAGGAAGGAAATGGGCCAGTGTGAGAGAGGTCTGGGCGAGTGAGAGATAGTAGAAGAATAGAGAAGAATCCTAGTGGGAAGAGATGATGGAGTAGCTTTTGCTGGACTCTTTTTGTATAGCCATGGACAGTCCCATGTTCCTTGTGATACAGAGACTGCATTCTAGGGGGAGGCAATGGCCTCAGAACCAAGAGGGTTCAGTGTTGATGCCCCTCGGCCCCAGGGGGTGAAAATATGGGAGGGACAGGTGTCCCAAAGGAGAGATTGTTTGTGATACAGAGACTGCTCAGTGTTGATGCCCCTCGGCCCCAGGGGGTGAAAATATGGGGGGGACAGGTGTCCCAAAGGAGAGATTGTGGGGACAGGTGTCCCAAAGGAGAGACTGTGCCTTTTTTGGAACGGGACAGAGCATCCTTAAAAAAGACAACCCTAGAAGCAGTTCTGGTCCATGTTCAGTGGTGAGAGCACTGGACATGGAAAGGAAGAAGTCACAACGGCAGATGCACTCCGGGTGGTGCCACAAGTGACACAGAAACACACGAGGCTTCGACTGTGTTTCCAGGGGAAGCCCATGGTACAAGAAGGACTCCTCTCCTCTTGATGAACTGAGGATTGATTGTCTAAAAAGTGATGCTGGACCGAGAGTTGGTGATTTGAGGAACAAATGTATTGTGTTGGAAATTTGGTGGGGGGAGGAGGAAATGCATTTGTGAGGTTTTCATTTTCCCTGTATGTGTGTGTTCCTTTTTATTTGTAGTTGTAGAGTAGTTAATAAAGTTCTGGTTCTTTTCTTTCCTAAGTAGGAGCCTGCTTTGCTTATTCCTGGTCACATCTCACAGCAGCTACCAGGGAGAATGTATCTTCATGGAGGCACTGGCATTGTGCCAGTGTCAAACCATGACAGATGGCTGTACACATCTCTGTAAATCACAATGTATATCTTTCCTTCTATCACCCAGACATTGCTGTTATCACTTGTAGATTGAATTATCAAATTTATTCTACACTGACTGCTTGAAAAAGCTGGGCTCTCATGTGGGTGCTTGGCTGTGGTGACATCATTCTCACCAGACTGTCCCAGACCTCTGAAGGTTCTTGTGGTTTCCAGATATAATTCAAAATTTGGATTTTCATCTGTAGTCTCCTAAGTAACATCTTTCCCTGTTTTATTCAGGTACTGTAGCATTGTTGGGAAACTCATGGAGATAAGATCCTCTCTTTACATTTTTACTGACTGTAGAAAAAAGTTTTAATAAAGTTAATTTATTCCAATGAAGCTCTAGTCAGGAGATAGTCACAGCATGGTGCAAAGTCAATTTGTTCTCTCAGTCTTTTCAGTGAATTGGACTTGAGACCGTTTCTCTTGTGTTTTTATGGGAAACTAAATGCTCTCCTTCCAGCAAAAGCACTCATATCTCTCAACATTTCCTTTACTCTTGAGCACTGCATTCTGCTGTCTTGACATCCCTGCTGGCTTGCACCATGGATACCTGGTGTTACCCATTCCCCAGCATGTGCCAGTACTGCCACCAGCATTTACTAAGGGAGTTGTACATCACCAGCACCAGAGATGATTGATTCAATGGCTATTTTTCCCCGCTCTCAAGCATGCAGTTTCACACTCCTGTTTATTTTGGAATACACTCTCAAATCTGTTGTTTAGGACTTAATCCTAAATCCATTAGAATCAACAGAAATTTGTTCCTGTCATCCCAATTCATTTCAGATTATTTTGTCTGTATTTACAAAGGTGTTCATATTGTTTTTGAAAATTTGCCTTCTACTTTGTGACTGTAGTATATAAAGAAAAATTTCATATTTGTTTATGTCTTTATTTTCCTAAGCTTATTTATGAGAAAAATCAGATGAGTCTTCATGCAACACTGGGTTTAAGTATACCCATTTACTGGGTTGTATTTCAAACAACATAATTTCCTTTACTTCTTTTCACTCTTGCTGTCTGTTTCCATCCTTCTCCATTCACATTAACCATATCACCATTTTACATGAAAGGAAGTTTTCCTTAACACTGAGCACATAAAAATAAAAGATAATACAATGAGTGAATATCACTGAGAGCCAATTTTTCTCAGCTAAGTTTTAACACCAGTTCAGGCTACCTACAGTGAGCTGTGATAGAGGACAGAAATGAGACTTCAGGCAGCTTTCTAAGGAATGAAAATCATTCCTCTTGCTGTCCTGTTGTTGCACAGGGCCAGCAGGTTAATGGCAGAGGAGCTTTATGGCACATAGAATTCACTGGCTGTAGAGGAGAGAAAAGCACATCAGTAGGTCTGTAACCCAGGTCTGTTTGTGTGCTGGTGTTCAGCATCCACAGGTGCATTCCTCAGCAGAAGAGTGGCAGCAGCTGTTTGTGCCAGACCATACTAGAACATGACAATTTTTTTGTCTCCAACAGTGGCTATGGCCAGATGTGTATTTGCTTGGCTATTTTTGAGAGGAGCATAATTTTTTTAAAAAGTCTGGATTTCACTAATATAAATAAAATTATATTAATCAAGCCTGTAATAGCTTTTAATTTTTTTTTATTAATCCAAGCAATTTGGTTTGAGCTTTTGCTACATTGGCAAGAAAATCATAACTATTACAAACTACCAAGAGAATATCTATATCTCAGTTCAGAATTCATTGTATTTGTTCCTATTCACTCAATGACTTTAAGAAAGGAGGTGTCATTTCCAGTGACATTTCATGCACAGCCATCATTTGACTATGAATTACAACCCCAGACAATGCTACTTTGATTTTACTCTTATTTTTCCTCTTACAGGACCATTCTCACAACTTTTACACCTCCCTCCAGGTAGGCAGACACTCTGAGGCACAATGTTGATCATTAGACATGAAAAAGTATTTTAAAGCTAGAGGATATTCAGTATTTTAAAGCTAGAGGATATTTCACAGACTTAAATAATAGAGATCTAATGACTTACCAGGGGCTTTGTTTATAAACACACCCTTATACTATCCTCAGAGCTCAATATTATTATTATTTCTTCTTATTCTTTTCATTCTTGTACTTAAAACAGAAACACATTTCCTCCTAGGAAATGCTGACAGCATACCTTGGTATCTTGAGGCAGAAAGGTTTCTTTCCCCCAGGCAGTGTGCTGGCAACTTTCACATGGACATACATGACTGAGCTGCCTATAGGCACCCTTGCTTTCATTGTTTCCATAATTCAATATGTTTAAGAACAGCCATGATAACAAACATTAGGAAGAGGAGAGGGAAGTGAACTCTACAGAATTGAAGTTTAGAAATGCAGTACAACTAAAAGAGGGCAGCATTCAGAGTAAAAGTACAGGAGGGATTTGTCATGCAAAAATAAGACCTCTTCTAAAGCTGAGAACTTACTACTTGCAATCAAAGTGAAAAATGCTGCTTAAAATAATAAAGCAGAGATTGTCCTAATGCTTTTTAACATGTGTTTTGTAAGTAAATCTTTAATAAATTGCATATTATCACAAATAATTTACTGATTACTACCTTTTGCTACATCTAATTAATCCATTCTGTGCCACACACAAAAGCACTCCTGAGTGAGCTACAACAAAAACTTAAGCATATGTTCTGAGTCAAACAGATTTAGCAAAATTTTTTTGGTCTCTTAAAAAAGTTTGGATTACAGTAAAAATGCAATTAAAAGAATACATTTCCAAGCTGCCAAAGGTAAAATTAATTCATATGAACAAGAATTTCACTGTTGTGCAGCTGCAGAAGGAAAAGACTTAATGTAAATGGCAGGAATAATTTTACTTGAGTTGCTACCTGAATTTTTATTATGAACTATAATATTTTGAGAATTAGTCAGTTTATGTTTAAGAAGTGCAGATAATTGAGTTTAAACCAGAGTCACATGAGATAAAAGGTATACAGGCACAACTCAGTATGATTCCTTAACCACTTAGTGAACCAATAGAGGACAGGACAACAGAAAGATGAACTGAGTTACAGAGACATTATTCCTCTCTAAGTATTGGACAAGAAATTCTATCTGTTGCTGAGGTAATTTTGAAATATGGTAACTAATACAGTCTGTTAAAGAAAGCCATAAGAAGGATGTAATGTGCCTCTCACCACATAGTTGATGAAAGAACAAAGAACATGAATATATACAGGGGCTCGGGAATTCCACATGCATTTTGACCTCTGCAAGAACATTTTTTTTGAGATCTTTTGAATCCACATGTACTGTGTATAATGGAAAGTACTTACATTTGAACAGGTATATATGCAACTTTACTGGGGAAATATTGTTTTTGTTTTGCACATATATATGATGGACACCAGAACCACATTGTGGTGAGATTACAAAATTTGAAGACAACTTGAAAACTTCAGCTGATTACTTATTTCATTACAAGAGGAAGTGCTCTCTTCTTTTATTGTTTTTCTGTGCAGAACATGACACTAAGACTTGACAATCTTTGAGAGAATTTTTTCCATCCATAAAGAAGCTGAAAGATCACTTGTGACTGTGGAATGTATTTTTCCCATATTTATATTTTACATACTGTTCTTGATAATGCCTTGGAAAAGATCTTGGAAAGTGGAAAAGTTTTGGTGTGATGCTTTAGAACTAGCTTACCAAACAGATTTATTACAAATTGCTACATTTTGTGAAGTAACACAAAATAGTGTTACCAGGAATAAACAGTAGTTCTATTTCACCAGACGTTCAGGATACATTATGAAAAGCACTGATTCAATTATTTGCATTCTAATGTACTGAGGAGCTTCCTGTAGTATGTTTCATAAAACCCTTCATTATAACCATAAATCTGCTGTTAAACCCTAGCTACAATTATGCATTTTCATGAAAATCATGGTATTTGCCAACACAAGTAGAAACTAAGATGTTTGAGGATTTTGTTTATTATGTAGTGATTAAAAAATTTGCAAATATTTCAAAATGTCTACATCTGTGCCATGACATCACTGAGCAAGTCTTATTACTAATACTAGCTTGCATAGGAAGAATATTAATATCTCAGATACAGCAAATCATTAAGGTTTTTTTCCAACCTAAATGATTCTGTAATTCTGTGAATATTTCCATGAGTGTACTGACAATATAGGATAACAGTTGCATGGATCTTGTCTTTTTCCAGTGCAATAGCTCATCTTACTAGAAGAAGCTTTCAGTTGTTACATGAGCTCAAATTGTAAGACTTACACACTTAGCTCTGCAGTAATATCAGATATGTGCATATTGTATTTTTTTGGTGTGTTTGTTTGCATCTCATTTGGCACAGAATTTATCTAGTGAAATACAGCCCTTATATATTACTAATATACTGTAGTATAACACCAGCAAAGCACGAGACAATATTCTGTCTAATTGTTTTGATCAAACATGACATAGACTTTGTACTCGCGCTAGACACATATTTCTGCAAGTTATAGCTTTCACAGTACTTGCTTTCATTTTTCTGTAATCCTGTCTGTTTCAGACCCTGAAGAATGCAGCACAACCGTTTCAGTTTTCAACCTGTCAAGACTTTGCACAAATGATTTGTCAAGAAAAAGTCTAATTATGTCTGGCTTAAGGCTTCCATGTTAAACAGGAACAATTGCAGTGACTTTGAAAGAACCGCCTCCTGGCACTTGAGCAAAATGTGAAAGCAGCATGATTGTCCTGCCTTGTTTCTTTCCATCAACACCCTGTGGTCAGAAAAAGAAACTACCAAATACTTCACTTCCATTTCTATGGGTTTCTTGTGACTGGCAGCACCTTGGCATTTGCCTTGTACTGTATGTGAGTCATACTGCTAGGGCAACAAGAGAGCCTGTTGAATACAAAGTCTGAAACTAAGCAGACATCAAGCCAAGAGCTGCTACAGCAGCAATCAAGCAGATTAGCTTAAGTAATTCTGATGAGCATGTTAAACCTCAAAATGAATGAGAATGTTTCGAGGAAAACCATAAATCAAGCCATGTGTAAGTAACCTGGTGCTGTGAAACACTTTATATAACGTACCTATTGACTGTATTTTTTCTACTTCCTGACATATTGGCCTCCATTTATCTTATTTTATTTGTTTGTTCCAAAAATATTACTTATCTTTCCGTTCCAATAGAGTCTACAAACAGCACCAAAACTTCTATTTTTTATTAAGGACCTGATTCAAATGATCATTCAGTGGTTTCATCACTGGTGTCAGTGAAAGTCTTCCAGAGACATTATGTCTGGGTGTTTGGAAGTAAAATCCTGTGGAAACAATACTGATACATAGCAAGTAAGGAAATGTATGGTAAAACCACTAGAGCATGAACAGATTGCTCCTATGGAAATCTGGCCTACATTCAAAAAATGACTGCAGCTTTGGGGATCTTGATTTTATGGTGGTGGTCTCAAGACAAATCAAAATGTCTGCTGAGTTTTTACAAAGCACTGATCACTTACACCCTGAAAACTGTTTTTAATGTCTTTAAGGTGTCTCTAAACCAGCAAGATCACATCACAGAAGGTTATGCTGGCCACAGGGCAAGTTTACCACAACTAAACTGCTAACAAAAAATAAAATTTTACTTTGCCTCCTGCCTCATGAATCTGCCCTGACATAGCAGAAGCTACAAAGTTCAAAACTCTTGGGTAACAGCAGTTTATTCTTGCCCTTCTGCACCTGCTAGTTAACAGCTCTCACTAGTGTGTAACTGGACAGAGCCTAGTTGAATACTGAAGAGGTCTTATTGGCACTATTTTGTCTCCTAGGAAAATTTATACTGACAACTAGTAAGATTAATTCACCCCTTTTTAGGATCAGAAACTCACTTCATCATTGACCTGCACAAAAGTAGGGACAAGGGACATACCAAAATACTGGACAAAAAAAGGTGCTTTTCTCATTTTTCATAAAGGAAAAAAAATAAACCAATAATTCTATAAAAGATAGAGCCTCCTAAGAGCAGACACTTAAATTGAAATTTCATAATCTCAAATTTCAGAGTGTTGACAGAAGCCTCTGTAGACTGGGAGAATTGCTGAGGCAGGATACCCTCTTCACACTGAGCAAGGTAGTGGATCCTTTTTTTATGGAAAACTTTCTGGAGTTTAGTGTTGTAACTTCCTGTATAGACATGGTATCACTGCTCTATACCATAGGCCATTTGTGATCAGCATCAATTTACTGAAATCTCCTCAAGTGTTCCCAAGGAAGACCTGTGAAATGAGTAGCTGACAAGTGATTGACCCTTGTTTAAAGACAAGTGTCAATACTTGGTTTCTGCATGATCTGGGCACAACAGTGAGGTTAATCACAATTAAAAACCCAACAAAATTCTTGATTAGTCTTTCAATATTACATGGTGATCCAATCATAGGTTTTCATGCAACCAAGTATATTGACCAGAATACCAAGAAACAGCCTTCATGGCTCCAGCATTCTGGTATATTCTCTCAGAACAACTAACAGATGTGTTTGTGTCTCACCAGATGTGTTCCCATGTATTTCTGCTGCTAGGTATCAGCATATGTGCCAGGTGAATGTGAATTAATGTCTTATTCATCGAGTTAGAATACAGAATAGAGCATTTCACCCAGTGGTTGAAATCATCCTCTATATAAAATTGACTTGAAGGTTCTGCATTAGGGGATTGAGGTACAGGGCATAGAAGGACCTGAGCTATCTTAGGGTTGATCTGGTGGCTGGGCTTGAAGTGCTCAACTGGAGCTCTCCTTCAAGCAATGTAGATTCAGACACATTATATGCAACCCCTTGTTTAACTGCCCATGAGGAATGATTTCTAGAGTTTCTTTTAGGAATCAATGTGTAATCAAGAAGGGTGCCTGCTTGAAGTGTACAGAAACGTCAACATTTTGAAGCCCTGTATTTGCTGTGCAAAGCCCAATTGATACTCCATATAGTGCACTTATTGGGTTATGCTTTCACATCCCAATATGGTGCACACTAAGAAGCTCATTGAGTATGACTAAAAATAGTTATGCTGTTAGACCTCCAGTGACACCTGAGAAAGTTACATACAGATTAACACAGTGAAGATAAAAACCTGTGAGAGTGGCTTAGGAGACTGCTGCCTTCTTGGAATAAAAACCAAAGAAAGCCAAGGATTCATTTCTTCAGTGTTCACCTAGAAAGGGATTCAAGGGTTAGAACCAGTGCAAGTATCATGTAAAGTTTTTCTATGCTCTTAGTAAGTTTGGCACTTTGGCCAGGAACATATAGAACGATAATCAGGAACCTTCCATGTTCTGCAAAGGAAACCTGAAGCTACTGAGATCACAGAAGGGAACCACTATACCTTCTCAAAATAGATGAGCCATGGGACTGATGGAACAAAGGTATTTATAATATTCAAGTATGTATTTGACGGAATGCCAAGTTTTAAGTTCTCAGGAAATGTTTTTCTGGTTCTTGTTCCCTTTCTAAATTTAAGTTGCAATTAAAATTGTGATTATGAACAGAAATGGAATTATTCAGTTTTCAGATGATTTTCAGCAAAAGTTATGTGGAAAAAAAGAAAGGTAGTTTTTTTGTACAAAATCCACAGACCATTTTTTCTGATTTCTACACACTTTAGCAAAGCGATTTCAATTTTCAAGAACCTTATTTTATAAGAGCATGTTCCTCCTCTCCAGCAACGCTCTTGTAAGGACATGTCCATCACAAAAGCATATTTACATGATTTTGCTCAAAGTTTTTTAAAACTTAAGCCACCTAATTCAAAAGTGTACCGTAACTGTATTTTCAAGAAAAGCATGTAGATACTCCTGGTAATTGCTTTGATTGTCTTTTGATATGTTTGAATAATTAGGTGAAATAAGCAATAAAATGACAGGAAACCAGGTTTGTAGTTCTCAAGACCAAGTCACTGCCTTGCTAACCCCTTCTCCCTCTAATTGCATGTCTGGCAAAAGCCTTGGTCATAGCTCAGGTCCTAGTCATTCAAGGTCCTTTAGAGGTCTGTGTTAGTAACAGAAAAGACTTCTAGAGCATTCAACAGCTCATAGAAGATAGAAAGAATAGGAGCCACATTTCACAGGACATAAAGCCTGATAATTGTTTATGGGAAGAAAACCACAGGTTTCTGTTTCTCTGGACACTGTTTCTCTGCAATGGTTCTGGGGAGCATGGGAATTTACATAGTGTACCTTATATAAACCATGTTTATTATGAAGCATAGTTTGGCTAATATGAAAAGGAAGAGATAAAGAGTTTCATATTTATTTGTACTTGGTTTGTTTTTTAACAATTTAATCCTGATCTATGTCCAATTCCATGTTGATTTAATTACCTTTTCTTCCTCCACTACCATGTATCTCTGTGGAAGAAGGTTTGCATGCCTTTAAGGTATTATAGTTACTGTACAGTGTCCAGAAAATCTGATAAAGAGAAACTTATTCTAAAATGCAAAGAAGAGTGGAAATATTTATTTGATCATAATGTATTTTATGAACATGTTTTTATATGAGAAAATGTTATTAAATACAATTGGAGTTATTTAACTTAAGTGAAGCAGTGTATGAAGTGACAAAAGAAAAAAAGTAGTATTTGGTAATGTGAGTATAACTTATCCTCTACACAGGAATCTCCTTTTATTATATGTCTAATTTTAGGAAGAAAATTTTAGAAATTCTGTTTAAATTATTTATCTTAAGAAGTTTATGCCTCAATTTTAAATCCCAGTTGCTCAGAATCTTCACTTGCAAGCTCTTGGAAACATCAGTGTCATCTTACTGAAATAATGAAATTCAATATTTTAAAGTATTTTAAATACATTTTTGGGCCTGTCATTGCATAGCAGGCTCCTCATCTTTGACTTAGTTACGCAAAATTTCCAAAAACAGTGGAGGAAACAGTAAAAAAAGACTCTTAGCTGAAATGTACATAACAAGTTTCATAGTGCAGAGGTATTTCTTGGAAATGTATCTTCTGAAAAGTCTCTTAACAACTGAAAAGATAAATGATCTTCATTGAGAGCTTTCTAGCCATTTATCATTTCTATAATATTGGTCACTTTTCTGAGTGAAACTGACTTGTGAGCATATGGTACAGAGCCCTCAATTAAACAAGGAATTTAAGGACTTGCTGAGCTTTCAGGATGTGAGTGAAGTAAAAGACAGAGGTGGCCTATTTGACAAAAATCCGCAGTCAGATTGTCCTTCTTCATACATGTGCATGATTTAAGCCATAAGCAGAGGAGGGTCTTTGAAGCTCTGAATAAACCTTACAGCTGCACCAACTACAGACTTGAGTTTCAGATATGAGTGGACTCTGAACTCTCACTCCCTATGCAATGTTTCTTCAAAGGTAAAGCAGTTAATGCAGTTACCCCAAATTTATATCAGACAGTAGTTCTATTTGGATATGATTCACATAGAGAAATTTAAACATTTGCAAGTAATTTTATTATTTATTTATAGTTTATCAGAATAAAGGCTGAATCTGTAATATTTTAAATATGATATGTTAACATCTTTAAAATATATAATCATATTATCTGATAAATTGTCTTATTATTAATTTCAAATCCACACTGTCTATTGCTATGGTACTTCTGTTTTCCTTTTATGTGGAAAAACAACTGAATGCACTGTGATGTATGTGCTTCATGGACTTTCCTGCTGGGAAGGGAAGGGAAGGGAAGGGAAGGGAAGGGAAGGGAAGGGAAGGGAAGGGAAGGGAAGGGAAGGGAAGGGAAGGGAAGGGAAGGGAAGGGAAGGGAAGGGAAGGGAAGGGAAGGGAAGGGAAGGGAAGGGAAAAGGAATCCAGCACAAACAACTCTCTTCCTCAGTGAGAAGTCCAGACTTGGTCTCTGGTCATCAGTTTCAGCCCTGAAAGCTTACTAGCTTGCAGAAAATTTTCTGGAATGTCCAATTTTCTCAACAACTGCAAGCCTGTAATCATCAGTATGTAACAATGAAAAACATTGTCAGAGAACACAGTCATGAGACCCCTTTAATGTATAGAATGTGAAGGCTGGTCTCTTGTTGCTTTAGAGAGAAACTATTTAAGATGTTGGAGAATCCAGTGTGCCTGGAATGATCCTTGATCCTTCAGCCTTCTTTTTTATAACTCTGATGAATTTGTGGACAGAAAGACTGTAGACTCCATTTCAGTGGTTTACAACAAAATTGTGTAGAGGCCTCCAGGTAGGACTCTATTACGAAGAGACCTTTGAATCAAAAGATGTTTTCCCAAGTATAGAGGTTTTTTACATCTATTCCCCCAAACCTAGCCTTGAGTAAATGAAAAAAAAAAAAAAAAGCAAAATTGATGCATCCAGTAGTGCATTGGTAACAAATTTATTCAAGTCTTAGAAATTCTAGGCTGCTCCTACCTGCTTCAAGTGATCCAATATCACTGGAGTAGACTTGTCTACTGGAGCAGCAAGGGCTACAGACAACCGAGAAGTCTCTAAATTTAGCTAGAGATGGGTCAGCATAGTTATATCTCACTCTCTGGCATAGCATGCTGACATGTAATTATAGCATTTTGATAGTGGATTGCAATGACACAGCGCATCGGATGGTGAAACACAGCAGTGTCCCAGATTTGTCCTTTGAAGAGTGCTAGCTCCTAAGAATCCTGTAAATCTCAGCTGCAGTTTTCACATTGATTTCATTTCTGTGCACAGGTGCTGTGTTTTAACCTCAGCCAGAACCTAAGTACCACACAGCTGCCTGCTCACTCCCTGCTCCCAGTGAGACAGGAAGTAAAACTTGTGGGTTGAGAAAAGAACAGTTTAATAATTGAAACAAAGTAAAATATAATAATAAAGTTAAAATAAAAGGAGAAGGAGAGAGAGATGAAACTCAAGGGAAACAAGTGATACACAGTACAGTTGCTAACCATTTGTTGACAGGTGATTAGCTCATTCTCAAACAACGATCTGCTCAACGATCTGAACAACTTCCCCACGTTTATGTACTGGGCATATCCCTTTGCTCAGTGCAGGTCAGCTGTCCTGGACATGCTCTCTTCTAGGTTTTTGTGCACCTCCTCAGTCTGAGAGCATGGGATAGTGAAAAGTCTTTTACTTTAGGTAAGCACTGCCGAGCAAAACCAATACCATCAGTGTGCTACCAATATTGTTCTCATAATAAACCAAAACACAGCTCTGTACCAGCTGCTAGGAAGAAAATTAACTCTATCCCAGTCAAATCCAGAACAGCAGGCTAGTGAGTCTTTGAGAAAGAGCTAAAATAAAATCTGAGTAACCATGTGAGGATTTGATTATTTTGATAATAATTACAGCCCGTATGAAACAAGCTTACCTGAAGTCTTGAGATGTCGTAAAGCAAAGTTTCAGACAGCTCTATCCAGGATATCAAAAAGCCTTGCTAATATCCAGCTCTCATTTAATGTTATATACAATTAAATATCAACTCAGAATTATTTGCTAGGGAAGCCAAAGCAATCCAGGCTCTACAAATTAGTTTCTCTATATAACACTAGCATATATATATCTGAGTGCTGTTGGTGTCCAATGGAAGTAAGCTAAGGGGACTACTGTCTGCTGCTAACTGAGAAAAAAGAATATTACTGCTCTGCCAAGACTGGTATGACTGTGAAATAATTTTTTTTCTGTTATTCAAAAATCAGAAAAAGACCTCAAACATATCTAGTTTAACAATACATTCATGGCAATAAAAAAAACTTCATTGAGTTATTCCATCAACTACAGGTCATTACTGATTTTTAAAATGAACTAAAAGGAATGTCATCTGTGACAATCATAACCCACCTCCATAGATATTCCAGCTCTGAAGGAGAAGCTTTTAAAGCCATATTAGATGGACTTCAAGCTAACAGCATAGTCAGGGTAGGATGGAAAGATCTATTACTGTTACTGCATATCACCATATGTTCTCCCCTAAGTACTATAATAAAATATTCTAGGGGGATTCAAGGTGTCCTGCATACACAGTGATGGGTCTACATTAAATGTATTTTTCTGAAAGGCAAGAAATCATCTCTTATACTGATTATTCTCTGTACTCAGGACATATGGGAATGGTTCAACACTCTATCAGGGAGGGTCTAGGATGGACATCAGGAAGTATTTCTTTTCCAAGAGGGTGGTCAAAGAGGCTTCCTGGAGAGATGATTGATGCCCCAAGCCTCTCAGTGTTAAGAGGCATTTGGACAATGATCATAACATCATGCTTTAACTTGGTCAGTCCTGAATTGGTCAGACAGTCGGACTACCTGATTATTGTAAGTGTATTACAGCCAAAATATTCTATTCTATTCTATTCTATTCTATTCTATTCTATTCTATTCTATTCTATTCTATTCTATTCTATTCTACTGACCTCTCTGTTTAAAAATCAGCACAGGATGACAGTTTTAAGACATATCAGGCTGCAAAATGATAGTTACACTTTCCAGGAACTATCCCACCTCCACAGCAAGCAATACAAGAGAGATTATTCAGTGATCTACAGAAGAAAGAATCAAAATATTTATGGGGTTAAGTGAAAACTTTGGTCCTCCTGAACTTTTGGACCTGGATATACACCTCTATTTGCCAGGATGCTGCCTGTTGTTGTTGTACAAACTAGTACTGTACCACTCAGTGCAATATCTGCTTTCTAAAGAAAGGAGAATTTAATACCCTTTTACAAAAAGGAGTGCCACTGGATATTAGTTTCATCCTATTTCTGTTCTCCAGACCTCATCATCAGACCTCAGCAGTCATTTGTTCATAGTGTAGCAAGTGCTTCAATTGCAGTTCAAACTAGGTCAAAAGCAGCCCTTAAGCAGCAACCCTTATGTTCTGGAGACACTTCACACTGGAGATAAGCCTCATTTTTCTTATTGCTCTGCCTTTTTTTTATTCCCTATGGGCATTTTCAGTGCCAGGATGCATCAGTATCCCACTCGTACCCGCTCTGCCTGCAGAATGCTTTGCTCCTGCATTGTGCTTCCATCCAGATACTTGTCCAGCTGGAGGGACTCAGGTATTCCAAGAGGTTTAGACCTTTTTGAGATGAGACTAGAATAAGGTACACACTGGAGAAAAATGTGCTTTGAGGAGCAATGATCAAATAACTTCTATCCCAGGGAGTGTTCATGGATCTGTACAGTCTGTCTGCCTAGATGGACTTGGAGTAAGAGTTTAACAGCAAGGATGTGAATAGGTCCACATTACTTGACCTAGGTATTAAATAAAGCTGAATAGCAGATTTTTCCAGTGAAACTCAAATGTAAAGTCTCAAATTGTTGCAGATCTCAGCAAAACATCATCAATAACTTCACTGAAAGCATACTGCATCATTCAAAACCTGCGAGTTCTCCTTGAAGCTGAATCTCACTCCTGTTTTCAGGACCAGTTTAAACAGAGGAAACAATGAGATTACTATCATTTTTCATCAGAATCAACTGATGCAGCAGATTATTTAATTATCTACATCTTTCCATTATTCTCAAGCCCAGAATGAATGAAGAGAAGAAATTCTTAGCTAACATATTCAAAAATCATGGGAGAAACCTCTTTTCCTTGTGTATATATTTATGTAGAATACACTTGGACAAGGAATTGGATGGAACTGGGACCCTAAATATTTGATAACATTTTTGGAAAAAATCTTTTAATTTTTATGGTTGTGAAATAATGGTTGACATCTATAAGTGCTTGAGTTTCAGTGCTAGGGATGTTCTAATATTTTGTTGTTTGATACAAACTTTGCAATGTAATAAAAATATCAAAATAATTATTCTGCAAAATATGTACTTTTAAGGAATGTGACAGGCAGAAAACAAATAATAAAAAAAATTCAAAAACTGGAATTATATTTGAATTACCAACATTTGGGTCACACAGAAGTTGTATGCACCTTATATATACATAAACCTCAGGTCCTCCCAGAGTTATACTTGTTGTATTTTCATATTTTTCACATACAGGTTAATGTATTTATTTTTAAAACAAGTATCACGCTTGATTAGCCCTGGAACAAATAACTGAAAAAATAAGTAATAATTTTGTAAAGAGATGCTAGAAGACTAGTAAATCATTATTGCAGACCATAGCAGCTTTCCTTCTGATACATTGCTTAAAGCCCTTGCCCTAAAGTTCTGCTAGATCTCTTTTGAACTTCTAGACCTTCACAAAGGTGCAGCAGATCTCCCATAAAACACTGAATGCAGAATTAGGATGTAAGTGCAATCACTACTGCTTTTCTTTAGAAAATATTCTCAACTTTCTTATTATTTATTTAGATAATCTGAAAATATTTTTGTCTGCTTTAAAATTAAAAACTAAACTAAATTCTTAATTGTACTTCCCTGATGGAGTCATTTGCTGCCATGAAGCCTCACAAGGACATATTCCCTACATTTTTTTGTGACTCATGATGCAAGCTAACTCTGAAGTGGACTTATAGTCCAACTAAAAACCATTATGTTATGGTAGGGATATACAGTAATGTCATTTGCACACATTAATGAAGATCCTTTCCTGCAGCATGCAAATTTAAATATTTTCCCAGTGTAGCCAGAACTTCATTTCATCATGTCCAAGAAGTAGCTGAAACCATTGAAGTGCAGTTAATCATTCAAGCTCCTGGAGCACATCTTATTTTTTTCCTTGAATTAGTGAGTAGCTGAAAGATTAAATTATGACTGACTAATAGACAGGTCTTATGGAAAAGACTATGGCAATTCTAGTAACATTACTGTGCTCTTTGTATTATTTCACATATTTTGATGGAAATTACTCAGGGACCCCATACAGATCTGCAATAATAACATCCTTCTGGATTTTTATCCTTTTTGAGACAAGGGCTGATGTTATTTTCATCACCATAAGTATATAATTATATTTCTGTGGTGAATGTGGTGATGCATGCATCCTTGGAGGATGTCAGACAGATCTGCTAGTCCAGAAATATGTGTGGCCTAACATTTCCAAAGCCTGGTTCTCGAAACCCTTGTGACTGAAGGGAAAAAATATGAGTGGATATAAATATGCAATTATGTCCAGGAATGTCAGATAAATAAAAGCCAATGCATGCAAAGTAATGTCAGAATCTATCAACTGCCAGAATCTATGAATTGAGTGTTCTTAGGTAGCCAAAGTGTCCTCCATTGGTTTTGATCCAGAGAAATTCTGCTTTTTCCCAGAGCTATTCACCATTTTTAAAGTAGACTGAGGAGGAAGAAATAATCTCAGATTTATATACTATCTTAACTCTTTTTTAAGTATTTTCTAAATCTCATGCATCTTGGACAGTACTTTTTACTTTGAATTTATTTCTACTGTCTTATTATAATGGAAATTTATCCTTCAGGGAAGAACTTTTTTTTGCATCAGAAGGCTGATTTCCACTTCACCATATACAAATTTAATAGTATTGCTCATGCTATTGACCTGTTGACCTGTGGAGATTCAGACCTTTAAAGTGCTGAAAAAGCATATTTATTATCATGTAGCTTTATTGAGATACAATAAATTCTTTTATCTGCACCCTTCCTTCTTTGTAAGTGGGTGAGAAATACTCGCACTGTATTTACACCTCCTTTCTTTCTTCATCAAAATTCCATAAACCACAGTGGAAGCCAAGGCACAAGCTGTCCCTGAGGAAGTAATTTTCAAAAAGATACAGTTAGAAAGTCATATTCTGTTTTGTATACTTGCCTGCCAGGACCCCAACTTCATTATATATGTGTCAGGCAGAACCTACACTCTCTATTTCCTTTCTCTCTGCAGGGCAACATCCTGTCTACTTTCCTTTCTCCTTAATAGTTTACCATTTTGGTATCAACATCTTAGGACAGCATAAGAAGAAAAGAAAAGCTGATTTCTGAACAAGGCAAGCTTAGCTACAATCCCCTCACCTTGTGTAGATCTCCCCAAAGTCTGCTTCATATTTGAGATATAGATGTTGAAAAGAGGTTTCTCAGCACACTGCATGTAATTCAGGGTTTTTCAATCAGCGTTTTTCCTTGTCTTCTTACTTTGTATTTCTCTCTCCTGGATATTTCAACTCATTGTATTTCTATCAGGTTAAATCCTTCAAACTTGCAGGAAGGGGAACTGGGGTGGGATTAGGTGGGTGAGAAGCATTTAAATGCAGATAGGACTTTACAGAAATAAAGTTCGAGTCAATGAAAATTTTTATGCTAATTCATTCTCACTGTTCTTAGGTCCTATCTAATTTGTCCTTGACAGATAACAAAGGAATTGTATAGACCCCATTTTTGAATATTTAGGAGGAAGTGATGTTAAGCAGCCTCACAGAATAGTAGTTTGCAAAAAATTTCATAGAATCATAGAATATACAAGATTGGAAGAGGCCTTTAAGATCATGCAGTCCCACCATCAACCCAGCAGTGGCCCTGTAAGCCCTAAACCCAGGGGGGTAAACCCAGGTAAACTAAATCACATCATCCAGCACAGGATCCAGATGCCTCTTAAACACCTTCAGGGATCATAACTCCACAAGCTCCTTGGGTACCCTTTTCTAATACCTGACCATCCGAAAATGAATTTTTTTTTTTCTAATCTAATCTGAATCTCCCCTCTCTCAATTTGAGGCCATTTTCTCTAGTTGTCTTCACTACCTTTGACCTTAATACTTATTGGGTTCAAATTCTTCTGTTTTTGCTTTCTTTAAGTAATATTCTGTCTTATGAGTGGGTTCACAATATTGTACAGTGGCAATAATTTTGATCTTTTTCATACTTGTGGTATGTTTCATATTCTTTGAATTGTTCACTATTTTGTCTGACATTCTTTGTTGTAATTACCATGACATATTTCTGAGGCTGATTTGGTCTCCTAGGAAGAGAACCTTGTTTTTCTTATCATGAAAATAGGTGTTCAAAGATTTTCTTTTCTTAAGAGCTGGGATTATACCTCTATCATTACTTCTTGAACTCATTTTGTTAATGGAGAGATGTCCTAGCTTTAGTATCACTGACAGCTGACCCACAATTTGCAGAATATACTGCATTCCTGAGCTAGTATACTTTACATTCATTTTTAGAAAAGAGGAATTGAAAGTGAGAAGAGATGTACACACAACAAAACTGGTGCTGTGCATGGTGTATGACAGGAGGTTACAAGAGCTTGGTTTGTTAACATATCAAAACAAATCTGCTGAGGGATGTTCTTGCTCTCTATTGAAACAGATAAAAAAAAAAATAGTAGACTCTTCAGCATTATTTCAGAAAAGCAACCACAACCATCAGCTCATCTAAGTTTGTACTGCTCTGGAATGGTAGGAGTAATGAGGAGAAAAGAATATAATAAGTTTTAATCAAAGAATTATTGGCGTTGGAAGGGAACTCTTGGGACCATACAATCCAACCCCCCTACTCAAATTGAGGTCAGCTTGAGGTGGCTCCTGGGAACCTTGTCCAACTGGGTTTTCAATATGTTGAATAATAAATACACCACAATGTCTCCTGACATTCTATTTGAGTGTTTGACCATCCACAACTGGCATAAGAGTGAAAGTCTCTTGGTTAAGGTATTGATCTTAAACTCATTATGGGAGTGAAATTAAGATATGACTATCAGGCTGTAGAACTGGATTTACTTATCTAGTAATTATTTTCCAGACCTAAAAAACTCTTTTAGTATGTGTTCATTTCTGAAACTGAAGAACTTTTAGTCCTCTTCTCCTATGACATTGTTAATCTTGCTTGTGGCTTTCCCTCTTCATTCCCTCATGTTGCTCGTCCTTTTCAATGGGTTTTTCACAGTTTTACTAGCAGGCAATGCAACTTCCTTACTGTAACTTCAGAGTAGTATGCCAGCCTTCATTTATCTGGGATCTCACTAACTCCTGTTGAATAGATTTTTGTGCCTTGAATTGATTTCTTTCTGAAGTTCATATTTTTCAGTGTTTAAATAAATGGTAGAGGTGAACGACTTCATAGTAAGTGAGCTTTTGTGAAATAAATCAGCAGTTTAACAAACAGTTTCAACTGTTTTCTCTCAGATGAAGTAAGCTTTACTTAAACTAGAGTAACAGCAGGACATCCAATCTGCATCCGCTAAGACAGAAAAAATATTTATGAGATATAGCAAACTTCAGGACTATGTATATGGGGTGAGGTCTTTAAATCATTTTTGCAGCATTAATCTAGTACCCATCTAAAAACCAAACGACTGTTGGATAAGTTTCGGATAGCTGCTCTTCTAGTATCTCCAGTGTATAAAAATTCCAAAGTGAGCTCACATTTGTTGACAAGCCACTTTAAATAGAGTCAATGAAACATATCATATGCTTTATTATCCTTTTTTTCTTTTACTAGATCTTCCTCTTCACTTCCCTTCAACCTACCTTTCTCCACCCAGTCTTATCAAAAAAATCCACCCTTAAATATCTTTTCCCTGTTGATCTCAGTTTTGCTACATCCAACCCCAAATTTTTGATATCCTTACCTATGTGATCCTTCTCTTATGTGTGAGGTAGTTGGGAGGTTGGCCTTGAAAGATTCCACTACCCAGGAAGTCCCCAACCACATAATTTGGTTTTCTTTGGGTTTGTGCCATTTCTCATTTAAGTCCCTATAACCCATGAAATCCAGCCATCTGTAAATTCTCTTTTCTTCTAACACTGTAATCTCTCATGGCCTGTAGCTTTTCATATCTATCATTTTTACTAGACTGTCCATGTACCCTAACCTCCGATCCAGGAGTAGTTGGTGGCCTAGTCTTTTCTCTTAGATCCCTGGTCTGTAACATTAAAACCCTTTGATTAAGAATATTATTTTCACAATGAATATGTGCTGTCACGTGCATATGGGTGCATGTGTCACAGAAAAATACTGGCAGCACCTTTTGTGAGGGACTTGAGGGCAACAAAAGTGGCCAGGTACCACCAGGTACCTTGGGACCAACAGGTCCCAAGGAAGGATTAAAAATGTGAGAATCTGGCATGCGAATAATAAAAACGCTACTGGGGTAGTAGCAACCTAGCAGAGACAAGAAACGTGCTAGTGGCTTTCTAGTAATCCTATTGTCTTAGGGCATCTGTAGCCCTCTAGCATCCTTCCAAAATTTCAAGTTCTTTAGCTTGCTACCTTGATATCTCTCAATCCCTGCAAACCCCTTGGGCATGCATTCAATCCTTCTCTTGCTCAAATAGTTGTGGTGCATTTGAAGATTATTAAAAGATCTCAGACACTGGGAACAGATTTCCACTTTCTAAAGTAATCCCATCCATTCAGGTGATCATTTTGCTTTCTTCCTTCCCTGTCTTTCTACCTCTGCATGCACCTTCCAAAAAAAAGCAGCAGTCAGTCCTTCAGCTCTAGGACAACACTTTGAAAAAGATGCCAGACATGGCCGTTTGAAGAAAAAGCAATGAACATCTGCTACACTTTTGAGGACAAGGAATGTGTAGACCTATATTTTATTCAATTAGCATCAAAGAACTCAAGAACATATTATTTTGCTTTCATACCAAATAAATTTCTGAGAGCAGTTCAATCTTTCCCACCTACATTTAATTGACCAAAATATTTAACAAATACCAAGCCTGTAGGCAGGGGCGCCATGCTTAATATTTTCCTCTTTGCTCCTCAAGATAAAGGCCAAGCTCTGCACTTTTGAAAAGCAAACGAAAGAAATGGAAATACCTTCCCTTTCCAAAGATCTGCAGGTTTTAAAGGATACTGGGATAAAAAAAAATCCTCAAAGCTGTCTGCATGGTGGCTAAACAAGATTAGGTAAAACACATCCTCTCCAATGCACACGCAGAATATAAAACATCTTAATCCCTCTCCAGTATGGTACCATAGGCAGTTACTATGCAGAAGAAACTCGCATGCAGTAAGCAGGCCAACGAATACATTCCCCCTTCATCAGGCTTTGTACCCTAAATCTTTGCTGCGGAACTCCTAAATGAAATGAACTGTACAAAACTACCAGTAGAACTACAGAGAGGTAGTTTTACCCTTTATTCTGCTAAAATGAAAATATTTCAATTATCAATTGACAGATTATGATTGTTAAAACATTAATGTCAATGAAGTTGAGTATCACCATCATATTAAAGTGAATTGTTTCTCTTTTTTGTCAGACTAACTATTACAGTAACACATTTTTTAAAAATCCCAAAGCCCCTTGCCCCCCCACTCCCAATGATGTAACCACTAAAGCTTTTGTAGGCTTAAGGAATCTGGCCAACACTCTTCCCAAAAATGCCTGTCTCTCCTATCAGTTGAATTAACAGAGAGCTAAATCCCTTCACTGCAAGCTACCACTGTTAGTTCCCAGTGAGTACATCATTTACATGTATCACCCTGCTCTTTCTTTTATTGTGTTCTTGTTTTGGTTCACTGTTTCCCTTAATTTGAAATGCCAGTTTCCCTTGCTGTACATTTGGAGGTATTCGGTAGCAGGACAGAAAAGACTTGTTATTGAAGCTGAATTAACCTAACAAAGAGAGAGGAAAAAAAAAATCAGAGCCTCACACAGAGCCATTAAACTTCAACCACGGTTTCAATACTTAAACAGCATAAGCTTGGTACAAACACAATGTTTCTTTAATTCACATTTCTTTTTGCTCTGTTCTGCATCATACATCAGTATCAATGGAATGGATATATTTGATATGTCCAGTTTTAACAATGGTAGAAAGTATGTTATGTATAAAGTATTAAATCAGAGCTAATTCCAGTTTCTTATTTCTAACTATAGATTATTTCTTTTGTCCCTGAAAAATCTGCTATTATCAGTGCAAGGACAGGTCTACAGTACTTCAAGTGCAGAGCTCAAATTGTACAGATTCGGCATATACAGTACAGTATTTGTTTCTTCAAAACCCACTGGGATTTCAAGTCACCAAGCATTTATTATGCTGAAACAGTCTTTTAAAATGGATTATTTTGAAAGCTTACAAGGAAGAGCTCCTCCATCTCTATTAGCAAGCTGTGGACTGGTTCCCTTTGTAAGAAGCTGCAGGGGATGGAAATACTTGGCATCACATTGCACTTTGCTCAGGAAAATGTTCAATATCCTAGTACAAAATACAATAAGAGAGCTGTTTACCATGGTGTCTATCACAATATCTGTTCAGAACTGCCAAAAAAACCAAGGGTCTTACAACAGATAACAAAATAGCCAGGAAGACAAAAATCTACTCAACACTTGATTTAGAGAATTTCTGTGGGAATCTGTGGTTCATGCTTGGGGATACAATGCTTCTTGTTTAACATAGTTAATGTCCATTGATTATTCCCTCCACCACTGCAGTTACACACGTATTGTACACAGAAATGGGACACAAACACTCTGAATTACCACCTATGGTTTTATTAACTGGAGGGTAGATGAGGGGAGAAATATAATAAAGGCTTATGCCAGCACAAGTGAATGGACTTTTTAACAGCAGTGAGGAAAAATAAAAGCATTGTCTTTGCAAGGTGTTATAGAAACTTAATGTGTTCTAGAAAGAGGATGGTGGCAATTTTCATTACAGATCATTTTAGCTCTCTCATAATTAAAAAGCAAAAGGAAGCAAATCTTATAGAATTATAGACCAAGCTCTTTTTAAGGCTGTTCTGAGATGTGCCTTTTCTAACACAATAATGTAAGGAAATGCCAAAGAGGCCCCAAATACTTTCATTTGTCACCCTGCCTTCAAAATTCTGATTGTAGTAGCAATGTTTTGGAGTGAAATCAAGTGAAAGAAAATTATTATTTCAAGTTTAAATAAAATTTAAAAAATCCCAACAGCCCTTTTTAGGTTTGAATTTAAAGACCTCAAAAATTCTACTTGATTTTTCGTATCCTGAAACAATAGATGAGATAGGAACTATGCTATCCTTAACAATGGATCTATGAATGTATATTTTTAGCTATTTTGATATAGGTTTTGAGTTTTGGTTTCTTTTTTTTTGGGGGGGAGGAGGGGGTTGGGGTTTTTTTGGGGGGGGGGGTTTTGGGGTTTTTTTTGGGGGGTTTTTGGTTTTGGTTTTTTGGGGTTTTTTTTGTTTGTTTGGTTGGTTGGTTGGCTTTTTTTGTCCAGAGGAGTTACCAATATCTTTCAGAAGTTCCAGGAGCACCAACATAATAAAGCAGTATCTTTAAGAAGACTGAGATAGTTCAGAATTCCACCTACAGAAAAACTGTCTCCAGAAGCATAGACTGTGTTTTCAGTCTTATCAAAATACAGTTGAACCAATGACTTTTTAAGAGCTATTTGAATGTGTAATGCTGAACACATATGTGCATGTGTCTGTGATATTTTTCCATTGAACAGAGGTTTTATTTTGCTTGATGTCTCTGGGTCCATCACAGAATTTCTGAAACTTTCAGTATGCTGGCATTCACAATGAATAATTTTCTCAAAAAAGTAATGCTTGTCTTCCACCTTCCCTAGTGGTGGACATTATCAGAGCTCAGAGGGAAGAGAAGTTATTCTGAGGACCTCATGCATCTTTGTCTCAACAGTGGAATTCTAGCATGGTGTATTCTGAACAGATGAGTCACCACAGCAGACAGAGAAGAGTAGGCTGAGAGAGCTGACTTCTGCAAACTCTTTGGTATGGCCAGTGAAGGTCGAAGGCATGAATGTGCAGAAATACTTTTTGAGTGAGCCGTTAGTAATTTGAGTCAGGACAATAAAAATATTTTTAAATAGCAATTTCATTTGTCATGAGCAGTTCATTACAGAATGTTTTTTTCCTTCTCTGTCTCCATGTCCCTACTAACTCGTTTTATTTTCAGTTTTCAGTCTGAGATATTGAAGTCACAGTAACAGCTTTGGATTTTAATACTCTGAAGAAGTTTACTACATGGAAGATATAACATTAGAAAAGCAAATTCTTATAAAGTACAAAAAGACTTTGTAGTGAATGTTTAAAATACGATACATTGAATATTTTCAAATAAAAATAAAGCATAAACCAATTAATTATAAGAGGAAAAAAGATTGTTGCCCAGAGCTGGACACTGTCTAGGGACAAAATATGCTCAATATCCTTTCACCTATATTCTTTCAGAAGATAGGGCAATTTATAAGAATCTGCCTGACACGTATTTAGTTATAGAAGTACATGAGAATTGTGTCTGTCCAAAATGCAAAGACAACTCTTAAAATCCTGACTTCTTAATTTTTTCTGTTTGTTTTCAGAGATCATGAAATATGTAGTAGTAAGTCTACAGTTATAGATTATGATGAAGCATTAAATCAGAATTTAATTTTGATTAAGAGGACAAAACTTTAACAAAATTTTGACTGGTTTGCATAAAATCTTTCATTTTGAGGCCAAATTCTGCCTCAGATTAAATGGGAGCAAATTCTTTGGCAGGTTATACTTGTTATCTAAGATATTCATGTTAGTATAATTAAAAGTCCTCATACAGTTATGTATCAGATTAAATAAAAAATTGCTGCCATATTTAAATAATATTGCTCTATCAACTCAGTCACTGGAAGTTTAAATCCCATATGTAGATATGATATTTTAGTCCAGGAGTTGAAAAGTATATGTCTTGGTCCTGCAAATTTTTGTTCACATTCCCCCTTAATTTCTGAAGCAAGGGGCCTTCTGTATGTTTGCATTACATCTGCTCTTGCAAGAAAACAATCTGATCCATTTACAGCCCTATATAAGTTTTTTGGGTTTGCATGCCATTTTCACTTGAGTAATTTTTTACAATTGATTTATTTCTGTCTTTCTTTACTGTGTAGGAGCTCTCAAAAGCTTATTTCCCCTCTTTTCATATGTCAATACATAACTGGTACAGACATCTAGACCCATTAGAATTTCATAGGTTTTATAAACTGAAAGGGCAGGATTTACTTGAAGTGAAACTTCAAGCACTTCTTGAAACATTAATCATTTAGACTTGTGTTACACAAGAGCTTGGGTAAGGTAATCATAATAGTTCCTTCTTTCCCTAAAATCAACATTTACATAAATCAATACAGTCCTGTGCTGCTTTTATAGACATAGTAACTTCAACAACATCGATACTTGAAAAATGCTAACAAGGAAACTATATAAAATAAAAATAACAATGGCTATTGCTCTTTATGCTTTTTTCAGTTGAATATTTGATGTAATAAAAAAAATTATTTTTTAAATACATCTAAAATTGCCTTAGAGTTCAAACTGGCTCTCAGTTTTGCTGATGAGACAAATCCTATAGTTCTGACATTTTTAAAAACCTTATAGAAAGAGATATAATCTTAAGTAGTAAAATAACTTACCTGTGAATGTCATATGATTCTGTTCCTCTCCTGCAGCTGGTGACTCACTATAGTTATCACACACACGCAAAAAAGTCATTACTTGCTCAAATACTGTTTGCTGTTGCTGACAAATTGGAATTCCCAGTATCAAAATCTCTAAAACCAGTAGTGGCCTTGTGCTGAAAGTTACCTTTATGGTGAAGAGTGATGCTGAGGTGCAAGTGATAGTTGCAATTCATCTGCATGTGAATCACAAATGAGGTCTGCAGTAATTCTTCCCCTATTATAGAAAAATAAAGCCTTCATATGAATTGCAGGACCTCTTTTCCAAGTAAAGGATACTTTCCCTTCACTGTCACAGTGCCCAAGAAGCCTGCATTTCCTTTTCTCCTCTCTTCAGCTGATCTATGGCACAGTAAAGCTGGTGGGTGCAACCTGTTGTAATGAGTCATGAAATACTGATCCTTCAGTGTGTCTTTCAGAGGAAGGAATTCCAGTGTTTGAAAGACTGTTCCCCTAGAATTATCACAAGCTATGTCATAGTGAGCAATCTGACCAACTTGTGAATGCTGGGCATGATGCCACTGCAACAGATGGACATGGACGCTGTGAGACATAAAAATCATGTATATGTATCAAATGTGAGAAATGAGGGCAAGACTCCAAAGACAAAAATATAGAAGTGTCAGTCTTGATCTAATACAGCTTTCATTCAAAGAGGGTTTACCACTAGCATCTTGGCAGATAAACTAAAAGAAAAGCTGTTCAAACTGTGCAATAAGGAATGTGGCCTGTTTAACCAGGTAGAGGCATAGCAGCAATCAGCAAAGTAGCCTACCCACTCTCTTATTCTTAGGGTAGCTACTAAGGAGTGCACTGAAACAAGCATAATAAATTGACAGACCTCAATTCTGTTATGCCCGTCTGTATTTCACTTTTACAATGATACATGCAGAGCCACAGAGACCTAAGAGTTGAATAGAAAGTAATGAACAGAGAAGTGGAGGTGAATCCCATCCTGGATTAGAGCACTCCTGAATATGTGCCATTTATTTTTTTCTGTTAGGGGAAGGGAGATTTATGAAGGGTATTAGACTTGTGATGAAGTTTGCATCTAATCTCAGAGATTCTCAAGTATTTCTATTTTCAGTCTCTGCGCGCTTTTTTCTAGACAGTGCTTTACGCAATTATACACTGCAAACATTTCAAGTTTTACTGCCACTCAGTGCTAAAGAATAACCAGTGCTTAGCCATACTTTCCCTCCTTATTAGTCTTCACTTAGACATCCCCACAAAAATCACTTTTCCATTAATGTTGCAGATGCTGGCAAAGTCACTCAATACCATAATCTCTCAAAAAAACAGTCAGACTATCCAATTCAGCTTGGTTTTATTTTTAAAGTATTTTCTTATGAGCTGATTGTACATCTCAGATGCCTGAAGGGAGGCAGAAAATTTTTCAATCTCCACATTCTAGACCACAAAGTCTACCAATTATCCTAGTTTAGTATTTGTTCCTTGTTACGATGCACCTGTACCAAACCCATGGTGACATTCAGCTTGTTTCAATCTTCACTGAAGTCATTGGAACAGCCCACAGGAGCATAGATTCCCTCTCCACAGATCTTCCTGAAATATGGAGGTCAGAAGGAAAAATGCCCAGGTGAGCACTATGAAATAGCTATATAAACAATTCACACCTGTGAAGTTCATAGGTGTTGTGAAGTTCAGTAGATTAACGAAGCACACTGCAAAAAATTTCTGTGGCTCATTTAGAGCATGGCTTAAGGAGGCACTTCTACAGCCAGAGGGTGTGGTAAAGGAAAAGTCATGGTGACTGTGGGTGCTGGCACTAATGGAGAGTTGGATGGAGTCTTTTGTTTTGTCTTGAAACATTTACATCCTTGCAAATTTTCTCAGTGACTTTGTGGGACCTATTCTGAGATAAGAATTAGTATGAAAAGATTTTCTAAATTTTTCTAAATTCCATATGCTTTAGTATATGTTTATTATTTAAAATTCATGTTCTTTTGAAATTAGTCATCTCATTAAATCAGTTATAATACATATTCTGAATTAATCTTATCAAAGATAGAAATCTGTTTCAGTTTTGGACAATGATCAGTTTCTGTTTTATTTACTGCAGAAAGCAATAAAATGTGTTTACACTTCTGTCAAACAGTCACACTAAATTAGCTTTCTGCAGACATAGCTACTTAACTCTGCTGTGGTCACTTGACAAATAGTATGAGAAAATAATGAGAAATATTAAGTTCCAAGTAACTTCTTTCAAATCAGAGATTATTTTCAATATTTGCTCAAAAACTCCTTGAAATTTTGACCTAGATTTTATTCAATACTTGACGTAGTAGCAGAAAACTAGCAAATTATTAAGACTTTTACAATTTTTGTACAATTGCTTAAATAATTTCTCTGCAGTAAAGTGTTAATAAAGATTTATATCCCGAAAAATGTTTTGTGTTCTCAGAAGTATGGTAAGTTACTGCTGAGATTTTCCTTTGGATGTAGCTCTGGTGAGTTTGCTGTGGAATTTTATTCTTCACATATAATTATTCCAGATTGGCTTTTATCAATGTTTTTTGTTTGATTTGTTTTTACATAAAGATAATTATTTTACAGGTAAAAGAACTAAGATAGATGACCTGATTTCCTTCAGCTGGGCACGTGTAGAAAACTACTCATGCATAGACTTTTGATGTTTTAATCCACAATATAATATAAATATAAATTTATATAATAATATAATATAAATAGTAAATATAATATATAGTATATACATAAATATATTATCTTATAAATATGTGTATTACTTATATTATAAATATTAATAATAAATTTGCAGCCTTTTCCTTCATTGTAGTCTTTGCTCTCTCCATGTTTCTCTCCCTCTCTCCACTTCTCCACTACATTTGCCTTTCATGCTACTAGCTTTTTAAATTTTGCCTCTCTTATTTCACCTGAATTGGACAGGGACATTATGATTTACAAGTTCAAATTTCACTTCAAAAGTGTTCATGGTCAAATATGTTTAACATCAGATTAAATCTATTTGCAATTTTTGATAGACAGTCAATTTGAATGGATGTATTTAATACACACAGTGGATGATTCTCCTTCATGCAAAATTTCAGTAAATAATTTCAAAAATGTGAAACCACAGATGAAAAAAAGAATTATGCACTTGTGTTGTGCTGTAATTCTCATACACGTTGCCTGCTACTGAAAATCCAAGATAATCAGAAGATAATATTTCATGAGGGACAATATTCAAACATGATTCTTACCCAGGCAAGGTTCCTGCAATTGAATTAATTATGGGACTATCAAATTATTTTATATAGAATCTGTCATTTGTAAGCTGTTTAAAGGAGAGTTAAAGCTAGCATTGTGGCAAGAGACCATATATCGTAGGTCTCTACATCTTTAATGAGCAAGGATTTATTTTTTCTCAAAAAGAAATTCAAAAGGGGGCAGTGTGCTTTAATTAAATAAAACACAATGGAGATTTTTTTTTCATAGTCTCTGCAGTAAAACACACAGTGATAAAGCCATGTGTGCATGTCTTGTTTCCCCCTCTAGATTCCAGTGCTAGCAAAAGATTTTGCCCTTGATCATGCGGTTTTAGACATGAAAGGCTTCAAATCTATCCAAGCTCAAGATGAACACAGAATGTTAATTTGGGTTCACATGAAGAGCTGGACAAGCAAAGTCTTTTATTTTAAACGTTTAAAAAGTACTCTTTTTGAGGTCCTTTTCCTTCCATATATTTCTGAAGTACATAAAACTGATTCACTAACCCTTTATGAAAGAGTAAATAAATTTTATAAAAATATATAATTGATACTAGTATGATTCTCTTTATTTGAAAAAAGCTTTAAATGTTATCTAATCCAAAATGTGCATGCTTTTTTGTATTTCTATACTCTCCTTAATCATATTGAAATTATACTGCACTAAATGAAAATTATTTTATACGCAAGAATGTATATTGAAAAATATAAAAGACTTGAAATCAAAATACAACAAAAGGTCATCAAAAAGGACACCTTCCCATAATGCATCATCTTGGGAAGAGTTATTTTAGACAACACTGATGAAGAGAACAAAAGAGGCATTTACTGAAACAGTAATTTTCTAAGCAACTGAATATGGAATCTACAAGAGACTCCAAAATTATGTATAAAATGTATAATACAAGATGCTAACATAGGAAATAAAATGTATGTTTTAGTGTGATGAATTTGTATGGTGATGTATCTCTTTCTCTCTCTCTTTCTCTCTCTCAGTCCAAAAGAGTGTCCAGAAAATCTCCCTATGTAGAAAAAGGTCATAACTTTTTATGATTCTGTCCCTTTTAAAGAATTAAATGGTTCAAAAGCACTAAGTTTGTAAGGCACAAAAAATTAACTTGCTGCTGACTCATCCATGAACCTTATTCATTATTGTCATTGAACAATTATAATCATATTTGGGGGAAAAAAAAAAAGGAAGAGGGAAGAAAGAATAGAAGTATTATTACTGCCAGATACCATATCTGATTAGAGAATGGCTGTTATTTCTCTACCACCTGGAAAACAGTTACCTCAACCCTCTAGATTGCTGACCTCTAAATCTGGTGAGATCAGTCTACTTCTGAAAGCATCTATTTCAGTTGTGAAGTGATCACTAGCACATCTCTTCATTACAAATGCAATTGCTCTGGCTGTCCAAAATCATTGTTGTTGTTGGCATAACCAAAATTATTTGCCAGCAGAAACATACTGTAACTCTCACCTGTAGATGTGAATCAATGGATGATTAAAAATACAGTTCAATGGAAATGAAAAGAAGGTGACAATTGGATCCTTCCAGAATTAATTTTCTTGCAGTTTATGAAATTTAATGTTCTGGAAGTATTTTGATTTTTTATCTTTTCTGGAAAATGGATTAATAAGAATGTAACATCCTGGAACTGCTATTTCTCAGTAAAAATGATCTGATGACATACTCATAAAAGCAGTGGTAAAACATAGGTAGAATCAAAAAACCTCAGTATACCAGCTACAAATTTTGGAATTAATGGAAAAATTTCAACCAAAACAAAGATTCGACCATTACAGGGCCTTTCGTTACAAATGACAAGCCTTTTTACTATCTTGTTTACCACCCTCTATAAGCTATGAAACCCTTACAATGTTGATCAATCATTTTTTCCATCCTTAGAAGTGGTATAGTGAAGAACAAAAATGTGATCATTCAAATTTGACAACAAGCATAGAAACACAAGGGTAGCATTGATGTAATGAAAGAATCCAGCAGAAAATTCTTCCTTAAAAAGGTTTTGAGCAAAGGCTTTTGTTCTTTCCAGCACTTCATGAAAGACTGTGAGCCAAACTGTGGGTAAAACACACGAAAAGCAGATCACTTCACTTCAAAAGTATCTTGAAAGTATCCTACCACTGAACTAAAAGGAAGTGAAATTAATCAATTGCATCTTATCTTAGAAATCTTACTCTCTGTGTCTCTCTAAAAAAAACATGAGAATGAACAGTAAACAGGTATACCTTTACTATTACCTTTGCTATTTCCCACATATATATATATATATATATATCTATATATAGAGAGAGATATATCAAGTCTGAATCTCTCTGGCTATCATATTTGTGTTGATGACTTGTTATTCAGGCAGACATAGCTGACTTAGAACAGAGCTGTCAGTGTGCCAGTCTTTAGAACATCCACATGTCATCGCATTATGACTAGTAATCCTCTAGTACTATGACGTGCATTTTAAATGCTAAAAAGTAGTGTAACACCAAATATCAGCTATTGCCAATATGTCATCTGATATTTATATGCTGATATTAATATGTCTATTGTTTATAGATACTGTACTGGACAATCTACTTAGCCAAGCTGTGTAACAATACTTTACTATGAATATTCGCATATTACAAAATTTTACATAATACACTAACTTTTGTCTGATACAAAACAAGATAATTTTCCATTATTTATTTATTTATTTATCTATGCATTTTTATTGTGTTAATTTAAAGCATTTTTATAATAGCTGGTGAAAATCTAGGTATTTTCATTATTATATTATTTACATGTCAATGTTAGTACAATTTTTGGTTGGTCTAAACAAATAGATTTCCCTCTGAAAATGGCAATATTTTAAGAGTAATATTTTCAACTAAATTATGAATGAATTTTTGGTAATTTCAATATTAAATCATCTCTATTCACCTGATCCAAAAAGAATATATTATTCCTCCACTCCCCTAAGCACCCTCCTCCAACCCATCAGAAGTACCACAATAAGGTACAATCATGTCACTCAAGGGATGCTGCATAGCATGTTGATCCCTAAGCAAGTTTTATACTAATCAAATCCAATGAATCATTCATTTTCTTGCTGTTATTTTTCTATATTTGACTAATGCCTATAGATAAGCTTAATTTAGCTGTGTGTCATGAAGCCACCTGGAAATGGAAAATTTGCTGACATTTTCACTGCCAATCAAGAGTCTATCACTTCAGCACCAATGCTAGCACTTGCTAAGGAATCTCATTGCTCTTTGTCTCATGGACAAAAATACACTCATCAGATTCTGACTTCCTACAGAAACACCCAAGGTACAGATTCAAGCTGCAAAAGTGCTATTTCTGTTTATGTGTGTCTTCAGCAGCTCTTTCTCAATTCTTATGTTTCAGCAGCAAAATTAGCAGCACAATCTAGAAGCAATTCCAAAACCATCAGGCCAGAGGTGACTTCATTAGTGCTTTTGCTGTTGGCATCATTATTATTGTATTTGTGTGCTATCCATTGCCTGCATTCCTATGGTCAGACATTTTAAAAAACAAACCAAGAAGACAGGTCATGTCCCAGGGAATTTATGGACCCACTACAGTATCAGAGAATGTGTAGAAACACACAGATGACATTTCATAAGAAAATAATGAGACAACATTTCTAAGTCCTCCATAGGCTCCAAGTCGTCTCCATATTGTGCTAAATATAGTTTTATGAGAGATCTAAATATTCTGATTTCTGTTGACTGTAGGAATATTGAATTGCTTGAAGAGTATTATGAAGACTAGTGTAGTAAAGAACATGAACATTATTATTTTTAAATTTTAAAAGTGTCTGGTGAAGACTTTTCCAGTTGAAGACAATTGTTAAATGTCTGTAAATTCACAGGAAATTATAAAAGCAATAGTGATACTCCATAGTTTGAAAATGAAAAGAACCATCCAATGTTGAACATATTTACCAAATTAACATTTGTTGTATGATGGAAGTAGTAGAAATTTTCACAGGGGCTGTCTGGATGGACATTAGATGATGACATTTCTGAGAACCATAAGAAAAGCTACTGCAGCAGTGGATGTGTGCAATATTCAACCTACAGAAAGGACTGGAGAATTATGAATGCTCAGGAAATAGCATATCACAGAGAATCAGCCAAAATAGATATATTTTTCACAAAAATATCCATCTAGAGACATGATCAAATTGAAGATAATACAAGACATGGAAATGATGGCTGTAGTGGTGACATTGCCTGTGCCCATTATAAAGATGGAGAAACACCACTGTTAGCTTCATACTCCTGGTCCTACACATTAACCTTTGTGTGTCTTGATTTTTTATTCCACCATTTATGACTAAAATGTTTTTGAGAATTCTTGTATGTACACATGGAGAGGCAACATCTATTGGGAACAGGTCTCAGTGTTTGTAGGATTACCAGAAGTCTTCTCATGACTTTGTCCCTATGCAATCCAGCAGTGACTGCAATGTGCATCTCAGATGACATAAGTGCACAGTGTAGGTGCAGCTCTATCACACTGCAGAGGAAGAAAAAAAAGTTAGGTGAAAAAGTTTGAGGATAATTGAAGAAGGAAGCAAAATTTCATAATTATATGCCCAGGAAGGTTTACCTAGAGCTGGCAGGTAGTGATAGATGAGGATTCCTGACAGGTAGCCCAGTATTTTCTTTGGCCAAAAGGAAAAAACTCACATTTTGCTTTCCAAAGATGTTGCATGGTTGCTCTTGATTAAGAGTCTGCAAGTAAAAACAGTGGCATAGGAATTCAGGCTGGCGTTCAGATTATGTCCCATGTCTGATGCTTCTCCATCATTTCTCTTCCTCACTGGACTGCAACCCACAGAAAGTCAGACTTCTGGGTTGAAGAGACACTAAGTGCATCCTTATCACGGAGAGGGAGCAGTCCTTGTCCCAGCTGCCATTAATGCTATAGAAAAAGGAAACAGAAACTGATTTTTGTAGCGCCCTCAGAATCTGTAGTGGGTGGTAGAGACTATTCAGTCAAAGAGTGGAAGATCAGTCAAAAAAGGAAATACGAAAACCAAAATAAACATAAAATCAAGACAATTTCTGCTTGCAAGAAAAAGAAAATAACTAGCTTTGTCAAGGTAAGACAATAAATCATTGAATATATACTAGGCAGAATTTTGGGTTCAGAAGATATTTAGGGAATTAGATTACAGTAATTTCAATTGCATTGAACATACAGAGTGGGTTTGAAAAAGCATAGAATATGATTACAAATTAGTACTGAACAACATTTAAAAACATTAATCTCAGTGACCACACTGATAAAAAGAAGGTTACATTTTGTAGAATAAAGCAGAGTAAAGCAGACTTTTTCCTATGACAGGAAAAACTGAACCATTTTTTTGAATAGTACTGGTTTTGCTGAACAGTAATTCTCTGTGTGGTTCTGTACTGTAAAAGGCCATCAGGAAAGAGGGAGGAGATTAGAGTGGATGTATTGGAACCAGTGGGAGAGAGAAAGGAGATAAGACAGGATACTGTGAGAAAAAAGAGAAGCAGAAAGAATAAAAAAGGGTTTGAAGAATGGCATCATGGCAGCTCATTTTGTCTGTGTTAACCTGGATAAGATTTGTTCAGCCAGGATGAAGACAGATCTGAGGAGCAGGAGGTCAATTACAAAGTGGAGGAAGTCAGCATAATTGTGATAAGTGCAGATATTTGCTTCTTGCTGAGAGCAGAAGTCTCACATGTAGCTACTGCAGCTGGCGATGCTGGGACAGACCTGTAGAAAGCAGAAGCAGCATGAAGTGCAGAAGAGTCTTCTTGATATCACTGAGGGGAAAAAAATAAGAAAAGAGGAAGAGAAAGCAGAGGGAAGGAATCTGAGAGAATGTAAGAAGGCACAGAAGAGTTAAGCAGGAGAGGCTGAGAAAAGGATAATATCAAGGATGGTACGAGTAGGTCACAAAATGGTAGAAGAAAAACCAGGAAAGCTGGTATGAATCAAGACTGAATCAAGTAAGCAGCCCATGAGGGTGCAAAGCTGACCAAGTAAGAACAACTGAGGAGGTCTATGAAAATATTTACCTAAGGTGTCAGATGAATAATCAAGTACAATTGAATTACTGATGCTATTAGCCATAGATAAACTCTTCTATAACTACCTGTGAAGTTCTGTCCTTCAAATCTACACTGTTAATATATATTTAATAGTACATCTCTGATTATTTGAAGCTTACATAGAGACTTCATAGCCTCTCTCATACCTTAGCAAGCTGGTTGCTTCCTAGAAGTCTATCAGAGAACATGAAAGCAATTTAAAGGATAACTTTTCTTCCTGGAGCCAATACTGGCAATTCTGCTTGGATTTACACGTCACTGTATGGCGAGAGAAAAACAGATTAAATGGAAAA
The DNA here is from genome assembly GCF_012460135.2 of Molothrus ater. Classification (NCBI taxonomy): domain Eukaryota; kingdom Metazoa; phylum Chordata; class Aves; order Passeriformes; family Icteridae; genus Molothrus; species Molothrus ater. The sequence goes on along the minus strand of NC_050478.2, from coordinate 90,349,984 downwards.
AGATATAAACAAAATCATTTTGAAAGAGTACTCGAGGATTTACGGTACTGTACTTGACTAGAAGTGATTGGCAGCACATTAAATAGAGCTTTGTGTCAGCTGCAGAGTGGACTCTGCAAAGACAGGATGTCAAGTTACGAACTGCAGACTTTGCGACTCCAACTTAACTCCTTGTTACATTTTGTGATATTAGCTAGGAGAAAGTTTATATCTACAGTGCTGGAGAAATTAAACACACACATACACACACACATTGTCATGTTAGCCAAGCAAAATTTTAACTAAAATAAAATATTAGTGAAACAAAACTAAAAAGAGAAACAAAACAAATCTTGGAATTTTATAAGTAGGTTATTTCAACAAGAGCTAGATGGTCTGCAGAGGCCCTACAGTGAGCTGTAATTTTGTCTTTGAAATAAAGCTATTAGCTCTCCCTGTAGCTTAGGCCCTCTTTAGTTTGAAAAACTTCACTTAATTGGTTTCTAAAGATTTCTTGACAACTGTACTCCAGGTTTTTTATTTCATTTGTGCTTATGACACTACAGCTACAGTACAATATCATCACCAATGACAGAAAAGCCTGTTTTATATATAGGTAATCAAGTTTATTTTATTTTTCTTACTAATTTAAAAGATTCTCTCAGGAAATACATGCTGGGATCTAACTGAGTTCTAGAAATATACAAGATTGTAATAGATGTGGACACTAAAGCCAAAATCACAAACATTCCCTTCTGGAAAAAAAAAAAAACAAAAAAAAAACCACTTTGAACAGCTATGTTCTTTTTATGTGAGTTTCTCAAAGTGTTTTGAAAATATTATACAGTGATTCTACTTTCACAGTGTCCCTTTGAGAGAAGTAAGCAGTGTTTTAATGCCACTGTCTACAGCCCACAGATTAGGGTCAGAATTCCATTGCCCTTGTAAACTACATTCTTCAAGGAGGTCTACAGACAACTTTTAGTACCAAATCCCTCTAATAATATTTTCAGAAAAACTTAATAAATATTCTGAAGAGCTTTACTATGTATGTAGCTGCTGCCAGACTTGTAGTATAGTAGTTTGAAACCATGTAGTGCTTTGTTTTGGCTTTGTTTGCAAATCCTGTGTATAAATGGCAGCTGCAAATAGGAACCATTTTGTCTGAGGAACTCTGTGAGAGAAAGATTAAAACTTTCATATGTTCTGTGCACCACAATTACATTTCCCAAGATCTGACTCCTCTAGAGAAGCAAAATTAATAAACAATCTGTATCATAATTAATCAGCAGTTTCCTGAAGAAAGCTCAAATATGCATCAGATTTATTTATTTTTAAAGTTGTTTTCACAATATTTCCTTATTACTGAAAGACTAATGAAGCTGCATGTATTTGGTTCTTCTGAAGATTGAATCCTAGCATTTTTTAATTAGTCATGAGAGAAGTTAAAAGGGATAAGGATTGTCATCAATCTGTTCCCATGAAGTTTTACAGTAAAACTCTCATTTTCCCAGGTTCTTTCACCAACCATAGGAATAAAGTCTGTGTTCTGTCCAGCACTAACTCACCAGCAAACATAGAAAACTATGTATTGTAATGTTAAAGGTGCCTTGTGTTTGATGTCACAAATCTGTCACATGATAAGGAAGAAAACAAATCAAAGAAAAGCAAGTCAGAAAATAATAGAAACTTAGGGCATGAAAAATCCTGAAAATTTAATGGTTACTGATGGAATGAATACATTAATAAGTAGCTTTGTCTCTTCAGAAAAAAAAAAACCCATAACTTAAATCTTTATTTTACAGTACTTTTTTCTTTGATATCAAGCATAAGAAATTTTAATAAAAATTATGTGCTTCATCTTTATTTATTGTTTCTCTTTTTTGTGTTATACAACCCACAAATAAATTTACACTCACACCTAGAATCATTTGAGTCCAGCTATTAACCCAGCAATTTCAAGCTCAAGACCAGCTCGTGTCCCTCTCTGCCCTATCCACACATCTTCTAAATACCTCCAGGGATGGTGACTCAGCTGCTTCCCTGGGCAGCCTCTTCCAGTGGTTGACACTCTTTTGGTGAAGAAGTCTTTCCTAATAGCAATTCTAAACCTTTCTGAGGCAAAATGAGGCCATTTTCCCTTGCTTGTTACCTGGAATAAGAGACTGACCCACAGCTCACTACAGTCTCCCTTCAGGTAGTTGCAGAGAGAGATATGGTCACCCTCAGCCTTCTTTACTCCAGGCTTAACACTGTGCTCAGCCAGATGCACCAGCTTCTTTGCCCTTCTTTGAACATAGTCCAGCACCTCAATGTCCTTCCTGTAGTGAAGGGTCCAAAACTGAGCACTACTTCATAAGTGACAGATGTTCTGTACCCTTCTTTGCATCATAAAAACCTTACAGTCAACTCTGTTCAGCTATATGTATTTCTTATATATATATATATATATATATATATATATATATATAATATATATAAATATATGTGCATTTTTAGATATGGTAATCCTTAATTTTCATTCAGTTCTACACACACAATGTTGACAAGAAGCTGTTAAGAGATCCTACCAGTATCTGCTTAGGAAAGAAGTTGAACATAAATTTCATTCACAGGATTGGTTCCTGGGATGTGAATGTTGACTGAGACTGAGATTAGATCTCTATAATGCTCAAAACGCACAGTAGGCCTTCAGAAAATGAGCATCTAGAAATTATTCTTAATCATAGCATCTGTATAACAGTAGAACACCTGTTCCATAACTGTCTTTTCTTTCCCTTTGGTTTAATTTTGAGATAGAAACACTAGATAGTGAAGTTCCTTAAGGAAGAAAAAACAACAGAGTGTGTCTATAGTAAATGCAATTCTACATCTTGACTCAGCTATCAAAAATCTGATCATTATAGTAAAACACTGAAAATTTTTTCTTCGTTTGTTCAAGCTAGAAAAAAAAATTAAAAAATTAATATCATGAGAAAGCATATTTGTAAAGTGAAAATTTAATTTGTAAAACAAATTCAGAAGTTCTTTCACTTCTTTACCAATTTTCAACTTTTGTTTTTCATTTTTTTTTAATGCCCTCTCTTTAGAAAAACACAGATATGTTATTGTATATTTGAAAATATTTCCAACCCCAAAGGACTCACTTTGTTCTTATTGGCACAATAATATATTGGCACACTGAAGAGCAAGGAAGCATTTACCAGTTCAAAACAGAGGAAAAAAAAGTTTCAGCAATCAGCAAAAGTTCATCAAACCCAAAGTCTTTACCTGAAGTATACTCCCAGGGATTTCTTTCAATGGTGCCAACCACTCAACATTCTAAAAACAATCCATCAGCCAAATAATGTTTTTTTTCTTTTAAAAAACCCAAATACATGAGTTTTCCACTCAGAGAATGTACTTTACCACAGAACAGGTAATATTTACTGTCACTACTAGGCATTTCCACAGAAAAGGAAAAGAGATGCTTTATGTTGCTACAATGAAGACTGCTTTTTTCTAATCTTACTAGAATTATTTCTTATTATTGCTTATTTCTAATCTCGGAAGACTGGAACATATCACACAACACACCTTAAGCTCATCCTTCACAAAGCAGATATTTAAAGACTATTTAATATACTCCCAAATCCTTATACTTCTGAATAAATTAGTTCAGTTCATATTTTACTATGGGGTGAAAATGTTCATATTTCCCTTATGTCCTTCATCTGCCTGGAGATTACTGCAAGCAAGGAGGTCTCATCTTGGGCTCTCCTCCATAGGTTGCAGTCCCCTCAGGGATATCCCTGACCCAGCATGGGTCCTCCATATCCCCTTAGAGGCCCCTGCTCTGTCACAGAGCTCCTAAGAGTGTGTCCTAAGAGTGCATCTCCAGGATTGTTCCCCACAATGACTCTTCCATTTTGTTTCTCTAAATGCATGTCTTCACATTTCTCTTTAAACCAGTCCTTGTTGTGCATCCTCTCATGTTTCCACCTCCTTTTCTGTGTCCTCACATGCAGTCTCTCCTGCCTCCTCTCATTTTACCTTTTGTGTTTCCTCATGCATCTCTTCCTGGGCCTTCTGTGCGCAACAGCCACTACTTTCAGATATGTCTAAGCAGAGGGGCCTCATGATCCTCACACATGTTAAAGTTTTGGCATCTGACAGGTTGTTTCCATCCATCACTGAGCCCCCTGCAGCCATCTGCGACTGGCAGCAAAACCAGCACTGTTACCTGCCCAAACCTTGCCAGTTATGCCCAATACAGTGATCTGCTTTTTACTCACCAGAATGTCTGAGTCCAATGTTTCACCTGTGAATTTTTCAGGAGGAAGTTCTCCACTTCTAGCTCCACTCTGATACCATCAGTCCTGCCAAACCATTCTTCACACACAATATTGCTGACTCACTGAACCATCATAAATGATGAAGATCTGACCTTTCAAAATTGAATTTATCATGAATACCAAAATGAATTTTAAGTATTCCTCCTTTTCTACTCAGATGACTGTGCCAGACTTTGAGAGAATATGAAGTAATAAAAATTTATTCTTCCTTGTAACAGCTGAGGAGCCAGTCCACTAATTGAATGTTTCACCTGCCTTGCTCCTGAGAATGTTTATTTACAAACTGACACATTGTCAACATCTAAATTTGGTAGACATCGTCCTAACTTGCTGTGTTTTAATTAGGAAAAAAAGAACAACACATTCTGTGGCACTACATACAAATTAATTTGAAAAATGCAACGATTGCTGAACAAAGACAAATAATATGAACTTTGTCTTTACCTCCTGCTTGTTACTAAAGGAAAAATTCTCCTTGTTCCTTGTAAAGAAAGTAAACATTGTTTCATCTACCACAACTGAAAAATGAATAAAAAAGTCAGTTTTGGTCAAGTCAATGAGTACATACTTTATCGAACTTCCAGAATAATTGCTGAATGTTAAATATATATATGAGATACTGAGATAGTGTACGATATATATTTTCATAACAAATTACATGGATTGCAAACAAAATTGGCATGCAATTATTCCTCATATCCAAAACTATTGATAAATGATAACGAAAGGGAGAAAAAAATATAAACCTATCTATCTTTGTTCATTTATTTTGTCTCTTACTTTATCTAAAAGTTATATAATAGATACATACATACAAAAAATTTATATAATATATATATACGTTGTATAAAGTTGACTCCACAGTAGTAGTCATTAGAAAAACCATAGGCTGTTATGTATATAATATTCAGTTCAACTTTATTGCCATGTAATGTGCACTAATGTGATATGTCTAAGCTAGTCAGTTTTGAGAAATTGTTCTTAAAAAATTTTTTATCATTTAAATTTAAGATTGAAACCTAATAATTTCATAATGTATTCTTGACAAGAACATATTTTTCAATGAGGCAGAAAGTAGTATATTATGTGAAGGGCTTGGAATTAAAGAATGCAATTTATTCTAGTAGGAATAAAGAAAGATAGAAGGAAAAAGATCTTTATTATTATAGGAATTATTTTTTTTTCTTTCAGGTAGCATTTAATAATTTGAAAATCAATAATGTGAAAATTTTCAGATAATCTACACATACATAGTAAATGAAAAGATAATAAAATCCAAATGACACTAAAAACACTTCATTGGTCCCATTGAAGTAGATTACTCAGTTTCCTTATACTGTTGCATTTACTGTGATTGTGTGGCTCACATGAGATACAAACAAAGACAACACATTCATTTTTATACTTATGTTTCCATTACATGAATAAGGCAAATAGATAAGAAGTAGGCACTCAGGGAAGTGTGCCACTCTTTTGCCTTTAATTGATATTTTTGGATGATAACTAAACTTTTGATTTCATGAACTTTTAGAGAGAGACAAATAGAAGGTATATCCTGTTAAGGTGTTCTGGATATGCTGTTACAATGACATAAATTAAGGGAAAGCCCAAAAAGAAATAAATGGTGCTTTAAATGGAAAAATACAGTGCTGTGTGATGTAGAATCTAAACAGAAGAAGCCTTCCAAGCACCTCTTTTCTTTTTCTGACAGTCAGCCTGGGCCCCTTGCTCCTCTCTCTCTCTTTTCTCGACACAGTTGTTGACAACAAAGCCACATTACCCTGCAAAAAGTCTTTCCATTCTTTTCTCAACCATGCAAGGTATATAGCCCTGCAGTCCTCTCTGACAGTATCTTCCCACCCAACCCCAACTCACTATGTGCATCACTCTTCCCTGTGGTTTTGCTGGATCTTTCCTGCACCTGACAGTGTCAATGAAAATTCTTGTTCAATGGAGTCTTTCAGTTCTGAGCTGGTGTAAACTTGGTACTGCCCGAGGCGCCCTAAGAGCATCAATAGCCAGCTCCGATCTTCCTCTGTAAAACAAATTTGTAATATCTTATGAACTCTCATGGTATCTGTGGCAATTAATTAACTAGTCTTGGCAAAGTTCTTTGAGATCCTCAGATGAAAATTATGTGCAGCTTCATTCTTAATGCTGCTAATGAAAAGAGCCTATGGCACTGTTAGAAGAAACATTGCCTCCTACCAGGCAGAAGAAGTGATGGAGGGAAAGTTTTAACAGCTTACAGTGCTGTTCAAGTCTTGCACTGTGGAAGCCTGAGCTGAACCACTTTCACACCTTTCTTTTCTTCTTTTTCTTCTTCTTCTTCTTCTTCTTCTTCTTCTTCTTCTTCTTCTTCGTCTTCTTTTCTTTTTCTTAAAAAATAAACCATTGACACTCAAGAACCCATTTGAATTTTTTTTACTTAAAAAACAAAAACACACTACTGCAATTGTGCCACATATATTAAAATTTTGTCTTTATATGCATCTGCAGACTGCCTTTTTAAGTTAAAATATGAAGTGGGAAGGGGAAAACTTTTTGCTGCACATAGTCACACATTGATAGTCTTTTGCTGCACAAAGACAAAAAAATGGTGGGGGAGGAAGCTGGATCTCAGTGCAGAAAATGAATGAAAACTAGAACAGGTATAGCACCAGAAAATTATCTTGTTAAATCAAAACTTTGTATTCAGAAACTGTGATTCAGCTTTGTCTCAGCCCAGCTTAATCAAATGAAGAAGAATTTAGATTTTCATTTAAGTAGTGCTTAGTGCTCCATAATCACTGTTTCTGGGTGGAACTGCACACCTTATCTGGTAATTCATGGCAACATTCAAAAACCCAACTAAAATATAGCAAATATCCTTCATTCTTTCATGCTGAGAGATGCTTTTTTTCAAGTTCTTGGCAAGAGAGGAGAGCTAACCAATATGCCTGCCTTTGCCACAGCCATGCTTCTCTCAAACTGACTGTCAGCCTCCAGACCCTCCAGATGTTCCAGTCCATAAGCTCTAAACTTACACAGGAAAGTTATTTAAAACACATAAGCTTCTTCCAATATACTCTTTTGCTCTCCCTCATGTATCACTATCTCTGTTTTTCATTACAGATGTCAGATCCTATTAACTTGCTAAACTCAATCGTTAGGATAATTAGGTTAATGTGCATTTATTGATCTCATTTTAGTTAGAAGAAAATAACTTTTCACAATCTTGAGTTTTGATAGATTGTCTAGGCTATTTCTGGGATTGTTCTATATGTAAAATGCAATGAACTTACAGTCTTTCTGTAGAAGAAATATAAAAATAGCAGTATTTCCAAGCATGGATAAAAGCACAAGACTGCCCATCATGGAGCGCTACAGGAGTAGGAAGGCATTCATTGAGTTCACTGTGATTTATAATCAATATTAACTACATAATATACTGAGAAGCACAATACTCAGAGAAAAGGCATGGTTGTACTGTTCTTTTATCCTATGAAGGTCATAATAAGATGAATGAAATGAGAAGAAAAATTGATGGAAGATAGTTTAAACTACAATGGGGAAAAAAACTCCATCTGTTTTGATGAAGAATTCCCTCAAGAAATCTTGCTAAAGGACTGACCTCTGTTGTAAATTTGCTTGAGAACTAGAACAGAAAGTTTAAATGAGATCTTTAGTGATTTCTGGCCTCACTGAAAGCTGGAAAATGACAATTATTCAATTTAAGAGTCTCTCTGTCTCAGAAAGGTAAGAAAAAGACTCTGACTTGATGGCTCTACAGACTAATGCTACAGCCTGTAGTCTCTCTTACTTCTGAGAACTGGTGTTCTAAACACTGCTAATCATGTCAACACATTTGTTTGTTGTGTCAAGTACTAGAAGGCTTTGTGAATTGATCTTGATTTCACTTGAAGGGAAAAAGAGGAAAAAAGTTGATAAAATTCCCCAAGGAATTTCCAGGTAGATGTATGTAAGTAATTTCACCAAGTAAAAATTCCCATAGAAGCTTTAAAGTGCCTTAATGTTTCTCCTAGTTTTGCTCACCTCTCCTAATGATCCCCCATAGATTTCCTCTCAGATAAATTTTGAAATACTCTAAGCTAAGGAAGGGCCACTACTTTGAGCTACCATCTTATATTCCTCAGTAGAGCAAGGAAGCTAACAATACTATGAATTCTTTTTTTGTTATCTTCTTTATTAATTCTGCATAAAGGGCTCCTCACTGCAGGGTTTCCTCTCTTAAGTTACTACCACTATAATGAGCATACCTCTGTCATTCAAATTGAAGCATTCAGAGAAAATTAGGGAAACAATGTCTACATGGTCAAACATAAGACATATCACTACAAATGGTGAAATTGCACTTAGGTGAATGTTAAACGAAAAAATAATGTCTATTCGTTTCTAGTTTCCAGGTGATGATTTCATCCCAGTGTAGAGGTAAGTTTCATGAAGCCTATATTCACAGAGGTAAGGCTGTTGGAAGAAGCACTCCCTGCTTTTTCTAATCAATAGGTCTCCTCATTGTGTTTTCTCTTTGTTTAGAATAGGTTAGTTTTTGGATATTAAATCTTGTTCCTGCTTTCCCTTTCTAACCTTCAAATCTTAAAATAACATTAATAGTTGCCTTTTTCTATCATTCTTCCAAAACAACACCCTAACTTCCATTATTTTCTGAAATTAAGGCAGATTGAAGACACAGAATGAAACATGAATTATCACAATTAGATTAGTAAATTTGATTTCTAAAGACCAATCCCCAACACTTTTAAAAAAATGACAGAAATGCTCTGAAGTGCTGCCTGCTCCTTTGTTAACGTTTCTTTTACAGGTAGTCTCTGGATGCAGCTTCCCATGGCTCACCATTTTGTGCTGGAAAGGTCACATTTTTACTGAATGATGATTAACACAACATAACTGTCAACAATAACTAGGAATTGTAAACAACCCTACCCAATTTTAGCATTGAAGCCAGATACTTTCCAGCTAATTTAGAGGCAGATTCCCATAAGCACCAATTAAGGAAAGACACAGAAGATGGCATGCTCATTCCCAGGTGAAAGAAAGGGACAAACCTGCCAAGGCAGGGATACCCAAATTAGCAGATTCAAGCCTGTCTACTGGTCACATTTGGAGGTCCAACCCTCCCCTAACAGTTGCTTACATTTCATAGTCCTTGCTCCATTGCATTTTTTCTCTCTCTTGCTTCTTTCCCAGTTTAAATAACATTGTCCACCTGCACCAAGTCTGGAAATGGGAGATGCTCAGAAGAGGATGAGAGGGCAAATGTGGCAAATTATCTTTGGCAGGTGTGAAATAATTCTCATTCAGCATTAATTAATTTAACTGCTTTTGAAAATTGAAAACTGCTGCATTTGTAAAACAAATATTTTTTCCATTGTTATGCTCTCATATTTGGATATTAAAATATCAATCAATTTCTTTGGGGACTTTTCCCTTCCTATTTGTTTTTTTAAAAAAGCTTTTCATAGATTCATATGAAACCATAAAATGAATGAACAATAAGAACAACAAAAGATTCCACAAAAATTAACAAAATAAACTGAAACTCTGGAAAATTTTCTCTTCACAATTTTGTAGAAACACATCCTCATATAAATTGAATGTTGCCCTGCAGCATCTAAATTGGGAATTATGGAAGCCATCAAACATCAGAAGCAGGCCAATTATTCAAGCATCCTGTTTTCTGCTTGGATTACATGTTCAAGAAGAAAAAACTCACTCAAATTAAATCCAATGGACACAGATACACAAGATGTTTTTTTCTCTTTAACACAAAACATTGACAACATTTCAAGCATTTTATCTCCTAGTTCAGTTCAAGTCAAATCAAAACCAGAATATTTACCATGTGTTTAATCACTCTCCACTACATTTTCTATATTCATATTTACACATTTTAAATACCTAGAAAGTTTGTTTTGGAAGTTTGCTTAAAACCATCCTTGCAACAGACTATCAAAGGGAACAGATTTGAGCTTAAACATTACTTTAATTTCCATCTGTTCTATGATGCTGCAAATATTTCAGAATGCATTTGGCATAGAACACTGCAAACATTATTTGGCAACACCCGTTATGTAACATAAATGTGCTAGCAAGCCAAAAATAAAGTGCCACACAGAATTTGTCAATATTCCTGCACATTGTGTAGCCCAATTCTCAAAAATGGGGAAAAAAAGGGAAAATATACTATATTCAACATCTGGGGGAAATGAACTGTATAATTTCACTCATTTTGCCAAAAGAAACATCCTCTTTATGTAGCAATGACTTTTTAAAATCTCAAATTTTTCACATACAATAAAAATGCATACTATAGGGTTTCCACTAGAATGTACAAGACAAGATGAGCAGGTGAAAATGAGAACACTTCTAAAATCTGTTTCTCTACATCAAACCCCTACACAGTATAGCATACTTAAAATACACATATCGTTGCTTATTCTTTTTTTCCCCAATTACTAGGTATACAAATCTACAAGGATCTTTTGTTTTACTACTTTTCTAAGTAGCTTTTTCAATGGAGGAATTTCATCTGCCATGCTTGGATTCTTAGAGTTCACATAAGACAGTACTTCCCTTAACTAAATTCTAAAAAATATGTCCTACTTGCCCCTTAGAATTTCACGGTGTTTACTTCTTTTTATTGCTTATTGTACCTCCTGACCCAAATCTGAAAGATTAAGTTCCCTCAGGAAAAAGGAATCCCAAAGTTTTGATAAAAAAGACACAGTCAGAACAAAGCTCCTGCTGCAGAGAAGTTAACCTCCTGGCAGGGCTTAATATAATTCTCTTTGACTTCAGGTTGATAGCAAGACGTTGTTTTATGCCCTCTGATAGCGAGTGCTCGCAGAGGTCATGTGTCACACAGACATACTTGCTAGTATTGAGTGGCCTTTTAATTGTCTGTCAGTTCTGTCTGGGGTCCCGCCTGTGTACACTCCAAATGCAAATATGAAAAGCATGAAAGGTGGAGCAGAGCCCGTCCTTTCATCTCTGTATCATTTTTCAGAAGAACTGAAGCTAGCCTGTCACTGCATCACAGCCCATGCATTAGACACTCGTGTTTCACAGTAGCACAAATCATAGTGGGAATAGGGGCCAATCTGTCAAGCAAGGCTTCCAGGCAAATTCTTGTTCAGCACAATGGGAAATGGTACAAAATTCTTTTCTTCAACCTCTCACTAAGAAAGGTTGCAGGACCTCTACCACTGCTGACAGTTTGCCTGAATATGATGCCCTGATGATTCATACCATGGTACCTCTGTCGCCTTCTGTCAGGGACAAGCTGTAAGATTTTTTTTGTTTCCTTAAGTAAAGAGCTTTGCTTTTTGTCATTTTGCAATGCTGAACGCCAAGTTTAAATTGATTTTGCATCATTTCCCTCCTTAAAAAAATATCCATTTGTCTTCAGCTCTGTTTGCTTTCAAACTGTCTCGATAGGATATGCCAAGAGACAGCTTTCACATAGAAATCAAGATGTTAACCATGCAAAACCAAAAAGTACAGCTGAGGATCACTACCTACCAAACATTAGAAATTACTATTCTGAACTGAGGCTTTCCATGCATCCTGTATAATACCTGTAATAGAGGTATTTCCATGCATCCAAGTGCAGGTAGCACTTACTATTTTCAGTGGACCTGATGTAGACACATGCAATGAATTACTTCTGAAGATGAACTTTTCTGCTGTTCATTGTATTTGCTAGCATGAGTCCATACTTCTAGGCATGGAACTAGCTCTTGTGAATGAAACACACAGTCTGAGGTGGCCCTGTGTCTCAGAGAAATCCCCCAAGGATCCTGGAAGCTGGCGGTTATTTTCAGAGATATTCATCAATTATGAGTCCATTCACGCTGTTTCTAGGTTCAGTGCTTCCCTGACTCATTTCTTACTCATGGTACTCACCTATACACCTTCTGAAGCATTGTGTTAGAGTGTGGAGAATTCTCTGGGGCCAACAGATCATGGTGCCACCATTGTCTAGTTCGGGAGACACTGGTGCATAAATATTCTCACTGGAGTCCATCCTGGGTGTTTTGGAAGTCAGTCCTATATGGGCAGCGTGCATCTCTATGACAAATTGTCACTTCACCTCTTATAGTCAATTTTAAGTATTAACCAGTCAGAAATAGCAGTGAAAGTAGCCTTTCATTTGAAAGCTTTGAGTTTCAGGATGTTTTCTGGTGGCATATGTTGAAATTAAAGGAAAACAAAACTAAGGAAGTTGTCACTTATGACCTTTGTCTGCCCTTTCAAAAAGTGATAAAGTAAGTGTGTATATTTGGATTCATCTTAATAATACACAGACCTCTGCAATGTGAACAACTGAATGATTTTTGTGGGTATAAATTACTAACATGTGTGTTCATATGCTCCACTATCTCAAATGAGCAGTATTGTGTGATAAATAGAAACAATTTTAGAGCTACTGATGTGTAAATTTATATACGTACGCAGTCAGTATCAGGCTGCACTATAACGAACAGTTGATTTGACAAATTGTTTGGAACAGGCATTCGAAAACCATTGTCTAATGAATTTCTGTGGGTTGAGCCACATGTCTCCTTTTTACTCAACTTGTTTCTAATAACTTATGTCTTTGGACTATGAATTCTGTACTTGGTTCATATCACTGAGAGGAGTCTCAATGTTGAACTAAAATGGAAACAGCAGGCCCAAGTTCTGCAGCCTTTTTTCTGCCAAATACCACAGTTATTTTAAAGGCGTTTGCCAAACCACTTATGAAAATTTCCATACAGGAAAAAAGGGATCCAGTAAAGTTGTAAATCACCAGGCAAATATTCTTCATTTGACAACTTTGGTTTTCTTGTGGTCTGTAAGAGAGCAATGAGTGGTTGAAAGAAGGCATGATGATTTGACTTTTCATGTTTGAATCAGTTCACTGGCAGTCAGAAATTTTCAGGAAGCCAACACTAATACACGTACAAATTCTTTTCAAATGTGGGGGGAAACTGTCAGTTCAAGAACTGTACCATGGCTTTACCATGGGTCTAACAAACTCCAGATCAGTTGCAATCACTATAAATACTCATTTCATGGCAATAGTCTGTGTCTTTCATTTTGCCTACTAACTGCTAAATAAATTCAGTCCACTAGAGATAATATTAAAGGATGTAGGTGGTTTAGAAGGATGATGAAAAGCAATTACATCAGCAGACTAAATCAGCCAGTGGCAGCTTTTAATTTCCACAGACAACTGTGTTTACTTTTTGAGCCCACAAATGAACTCAGTCTTGAATGACATATTTGGAGCACATCAGAGATCTGCTTGAGCGCTGCACTATTCCTAAAGAATAAACTTTCAGTATTCACTTACATATTTTGTTTCAGATGATAGAATTCTGATACAAACTGAAGACGACCATAATTTTCCCTCGAAAAGACAACCTTGCTATCAAACATCCAGCTTGCAAATTCCTCATTGGAAAGTTCCTTTATCAAGATTGTATGCAAGAGACAGAGCTGTTTTGAAAGTCAATGGTTTAAAAAAACCTCCACTTGCTGTGTGTTTTTTAGATGCAAGCTTCAAACTGTCAGGGTTTTGATATTGTTGATAAAACTGGCCAGGGATTGATGCCTAGAGGGGAGGTCTGAGTTGAAATTATGAGGCAAAGCTTGAATTTAATTCTCTTGGTAAAAAGACAAAGGAGACAGTACAACCCTGTTGTCATCTTACTAATAGGTAATCTATGATGCTTACTGGCTACTAAACACCTCCATTTTCTAATTTAAAAGACATATTCATGGTCTAGTTTTCAGAAAAAATATATTTATCACTATATTAGGCTTTTTCATTTAGAAAATTAAGTATGAAATCATAATATCTAAATATCCTTCAATACCTTACTGAACTATGAGTCGAAATTGCTTCAAAACTGACTGTTAACTCACTTTCAATAATTATAAAAATGAACATTGATATTTGTGAAAAAAATCTTCATTTCTACCTGCATAAAGAGGGTGCATTAAATTCCCACTTTAACCTGATCACCATGTTGTCTGTGAAAAAAATGTTCTCAACAATTATTTTTCTAACTTGCTACAGGGACAAGAGAGACACCCCAAAAAGGTCAGCATAACTAAGCTATGCCTTGAGTATTCAAAAGCAAAGAAAATCTATAGAAAAAATACTTTCTTTCTAGGAAATGTAAAGTCCTAACTTTGGTATGTCAGCACATACACAATGAGAGGCAAGTAGGCAATCTTTAATTTCAAATTCAGGCAAATTTAAACTATATACTGTGTATTAGTACAAACTGACATTCCAAATTGCTCCTCACTAAAAATGCACCTCAGAAGCACAGCCAGTTGAAATGTTTTGCATTAAATTTTGTAGTTCACAGGGTTCATTTTACAGAATTGTAAAAATATTGTGATATCTCTTCTGGGCAGGATACAAGTTCAAATAATGTGATGTCACCACACAACTTGGTGGGAGTTTTCTTGTCTCAGCTTGTTTTCATTCCACACCACAAATGAGTGTGAGTACTGAGTGAAGGTTGTGATTGAACCCATACTTCCTAAATGCTCTCCTTTCCAGCCTATTCAACCTCCTAATTAAAGTATAAAATTCTGGGGCAGCTTATCCTTTACCAGTTTCACCCACTGAGTGAGGTAGGCAGAGCACTGAGAAAACCTCTGGCCTTTCTCCATGTGTCCTTGAGATGAGGTGTGACCAATGTGCCAGAGGAATCCAGTTTGGCATGAGCACATGAAGTAGGAGCAGCCATGCAGTATCCTGATATGTTTTGAGAGATCAAAAGCAGTTGCTGATACTCTTTCACATATCCAAGAGGAAATCCTTCCATGAAGTATGATACATCCACAACATCCCTTCTGTTAGTGTGACCTCAGCCAAAGCAAAGTTTTCATGACTGGCATAACACTCAGTGACTCTTGCAAATCAGGCTTCTGTTGCTTTAGGTGCTGTATAAACATACATATAAATTGCTACACATAAATAGTTTATATATAAAATAGAAAAATCTGTAGAACATAGGCCCTATGTAGGACAGAGTTCATGTAAAAATATTCTAGTTTTGGAAGCTATGAAAAGCTTATATTTTGAGGCACTAACTCCATATCCCCAAAAGCAGGGAGAAGGTTGTTGATTCAAGCAGCTAATGATATCAATGTGATATTAAGGCAACAATACAGGTTTTTTCCATCTTACTCAAAGCTGTCAACCCATTCTTACTGTTCAATTCATCCTATGGAATAATTTATGTGAATTTATAGAGTTCCTGTGAGAGTAAGGTTTTGAGGACTAAAACGCAAGCCATGAGAGGGAGCAGCAAAAATGAATACAACCAAGTATAGACCTAAGATGGCAAAAAATCTACTTATCAGTAACTTTTCAGTGTTTGACTTCATTTATGACACACGTGAATTAAAGATTATAACCTAAAGCACTGGGGAGAAATTATTCCTTTGTATGTGTAAATGATAATTTTATACACTCGATTTGCTTTAATTCCTACTAATTTTATGTAATTTTCAAGAGCAATATATTTTATTGAAATCTCATGATTGAATTTCTACTAGAAATACAAAGGTAAGTAAATTAAAATAAAATAAAATAAAATAAAATAAAATAAAATAAAATAAAATAAAATAAAACAAAATAAAATCCTGCTACTTGTTAGTGTAGGATTTAATGTCAGTTTCACTGAACCAGAACTAGCACATTCAGCCAAAAATAGCTGGGTTGAAATGATTTTCAAAATGTAAGCAGAAAAGGCTTGGTTTGTGGTTTGGGCTTGCTAATTTGGCTGGGTCTTCTGTTTATCTGTGTTTTCTCTGCAAGAACTTAGAAAGACACAGGAATAGAAAACAGAAAGTATAGGTTTTAGTAGTTTCTAACCCCTTCTTCCTTTTCTGTACAGGAGCAGGCTCTGTCACTGGGGTGGTACTGATTGCTAATCATGATTGTGTTGTGACTATCTGTTATTAGAGAAGCATTTCTAAATTTTAAGATAGGCTTAAAGCACAGAACAAGATTGTGGCATAATAAGATATGCTGTGAGTTTAAAATAGTTCCACAAAACTACATGGAATTGATGGAACAACATTGTATTATGCCATACTGAAAATGCAAGGAAGAAATATTTAATCAGAAATAAAATCCTTAATTATTGTGTTGTTTCTATAACACATAACTCTAGCTACCTCAGCTGCCTCTCAGCCATACATCTGTATTTGTGATAAGGAATGATTTTCTCTGGTAGAATACGAAATAGCATATTTATGTAATTCATTTCATAAATAAACCCATTTGTTAATTTCTACTATATGCATGAGTAGCAACTGTCTCCAAAATGGGGCACATACTCTTCCTTAACCTTAATCTATTTGAATGCCCTTAGGCAATTGAAAACGTGTTTGTGATTGATTTCTAATGGTTTGGTGGGGTTTTTTTTGGGTTTTTTTTTTTTTATCCCTATTGACTGATGGAAAATAAATTTCTGTGTTGTCTGGGAGGCATTTACTTGGAACTGAACAGAAGTAAAATATTTCATCAAAATATGAAGGAAATTTTGTTTGTAGCCCATGCTACACTCTACTAGCTAACTTTTTTTCTCTTATTTGATATTTTTGTAATGCATTTTCTGTTACTTATACTGTCATTATGGGTAAGTATTTGCTTATCATTTTAGCTATGGCACCCTAAAATATCATATCTAGAACCATAACCTATGCATTTAATAAAAAGAACCAAAACAAATATGCCATTAAAATAAATCCAGAAATAATTTACATTATTGTTAATGTTGCTTCAGCTTCAGTTGTTGCTTTCTTATGTCAGTACAGGAAGGACAACCATCATCCTTCTTCAGATTTCAATTCATATTTCAAGAGCTTTTGGTCACACAGTTCTACAATGTTCAGGAGAATACATCTTCCCTCACTTTGAAATATTTTAAGACTGGTCCCATATTCACACAGAAGAAAATAATTCATATGGGAATGTGAGCTTTAAAAGAAAACACATTGTATTGTCACAATAACAGGATGATGGAAATGGCTGCAGTGCAGATTCAGAAAATTCAGCCTTTGCTACTAGACTTAGTGTTGGTATGGAAAGTGCAAATGGGGGATTGCCTTTGACATGGATGGATGGATGGACAGTGGAATCTGGGAAGATCTTACGTTGCAGCAAAAGTGAAAAGCTTTGCTTGCATGCAAAGGCATCCAAACAACAGAGTTTCAGTAAATTTACTTGTTTGCTACTGCTTATAATTCTTCCAGCACATAGGATGAAATAAGTAGACTTATCATAGTGAATTAGTCAAATCTTCATCATGTCTAATACCTTCACTAAATGCTCAGTGGAAATACTTGGGTCTCTCAGATCAGAATTGAGCTATATGTGGAAGAGATAATTTCCTCACTGGATGTTTATATTTGCCATTTCAGTACTCTTACTTTGTAGACCAATTAACAAGTCACAGTTATAAAACAGTTCCTATTTTTAGAAACTCGTCACCTGCATCTTGTAAATCAGTGGTAAAATTTATCAAGATGCTAACATAAGAAAGTATAAAAAAATATAAAATTGTGGAGGTTCATATTAAAAAATTAGGCAAATCCATGAACTTTTAAAGTGTACATTGTGATAAAAGGGAAGAAATATGAATAAGTGGGACCTTATTACAAAAGGCAAGTGCTGGGAACTGAAGTACAGAGAGTTATGATGCTGAATGAGAAAGTCTAGTTGAACAAAGAGACCTTTTCCTGTCCTTGTCTCTAATATTTTTTTCCTCCAGCCATGTTAAACCCTACTACCATTGCTAGTTTGAAAGATGTTCTTTATTAAAGCTTATGAAAAGCTTACCTTCCAAAAGTAGCTTTACTAGAAGAATTATCTAGAAACTGTTCTGAAGTCCCTAAGTGACAAACAGTTTGGTATGCTCAGGAAGCAGTCTGGGAAAGGACCATTGAATTTGCCTCTAATCATCTTATTATAAACACTCTTGTTACACTATTCAAATGTTGCTAACCATTGTGTTTGTTATCCCATTGTGATAAGGGCATTATTGCTGTACATATAATCATGCTTTTGTTTGCCTTAGGATTTTGAGGCTCCTATTTAAGTAAAAGTATTTATGAAGGTTACAATTTAAAGCACTGTACTATTGTTTCTTCAAACAACAGTAATCAGTATATAGGTTTAGTCCTAACAAAGGAAGACAGCATTTTTCCTGTGCAAATATTCAGTCATATTTTAACCTTGGCAATCAATATAGCATAGTAACAAAGCTGGTGTACGAAACTTGAGATTTAAGACAACAAATATTTACTGTAGTTGCTTCAAATCTTTCAGTACACAACTGACAATTACATCTTTACTTTTATGCTTTACTAGTACAATTTGAAACTTCATGCTTAGCTACTCTGAAAAACACCCTGGCTCCTGTAACTGTACAGCAAACCATACAGTACAGCATACAGCAAGCTGTACAGTCCATACAGCTGAAAACTGCTGGGGTCATTATGATTCTTTGTATTTCTTTGCCTTCTGCAATTCTAATGAAATTTCACACCCTCCTTTTAATAACCTTGGGACTCAATATAGTGTAGGTCTTAAGTAGGTCTTAGCTTTAGCTGTGCATACAGTACTTCAGAGGAAGTTAAACACATGCTTAAAAGGTTTTGTTAGATCAGGGCCATATCTGCTAATCATGCAACTCCAAGGCTAGTAAGTGTCATCAAAGCTTGAGGAATTTTCCTCCTATTTGCATCAACATCTGTGTGGTCATTTTGTAATTATTATTGAATAAATACTGTAGGCACAAAAGGGGGGATATAGTTTTCTCTGTAGTGTTGACTCCTTGTGTTCATACATGAGGGTAGATTCTCCTGGGATTAAACAGATTTCTGTGTATGCATATAGACACATTATGGGAAAAGTGGTAACAATGTGTTAATGCTTTACTATTTTATTTTTTTAATCAGTTTGATCTTTGTACAATTTATATATTTCATGCATAAAACCTCTGTCTTTTTTTATGCTCTCTTGCTGTTCTTGAATACAAGAATCACTGGAGGACCTCTGCCTTTTGCTGTCAACATCCATAAGCAGTTTCCTGCAATCATTCAATTGTGCAGACACTTAAACTGTGACCAAAACATTCCAAATAGCTGATGATTTCTGAATCAGTTTAAAGCAGTTAAATAAGTATCCCTAACAGTTTTCAATAGTGCTTGAGTGCTTTCTGTGTTTCAACAGCATAAATGGAGCTGTAAAAGGATAAAATTTTATTGGAGATGTAATTATAAACCAGACTCTTCATAAGAAAATTTCACCTACATATTTTTTCAAGATAGTCACTCAAGATGAAAGTCATCTTCCCAAAAATGTGATCAGGCTAGGGCTTGATCCATCAGCAAGCAAAAGCTCTTCACTGGTCCCACCAGCACAAGAATATACTAAAATGCCTTCTTCAGAGATTTCACACAATGATAAAGTTTGATGAGCATTTTGGGACTGGACAAGGTAGGATTTGTGTGCTAAATGGCAAGTTTCTTTCCTTTGCTTTCCAGTTGTAGTATCAGCACACTAATATTTAAATACAGATAGTCAGTCTAAAGGAGTTCAGCCAGAAAGGTGTTGAGTTCTTGTGGTCCTTGCTTAACTTGGCTGAATGAGAATTACAGATTCTCTCTGGATCAAGCCCAGAGTGTAGGGAGGATTAGCAGCAACTTTTTCCAGAAGTAAGATGAAACTGATTCTTCTCTACTCTAAATGTTTGAAAGATTTACTGTAATGACACATGCCAGGCCTAAAAATCTATTTAAGTACCAGTAAATTCAGGTCCTTTTGGTGTGCTTTAAAAGTATCATGATATCAATTTCTTTTGGTGAGGAATAGCTAATGGTAATCTTTTCCTGCATTCCATGAGAGTTATTAGTCAAAGTAATAGTTTATTTTTTTACCAGAAAAATAAACCATAACACACTCAGGACTGCAGTTCACTAAACCATAATTCTACTTTGTTTGACTTACAAAGTGCTCTATATTTTGAAAAATTGTTCTGTAATGGATGAAGGATTTGTGAAAAGTTCTACCCCACATTAATTTTCTAGTTCTATTGGCATTGCCACTGAGTGAGACCACCAAGAATTATCTTCCAAGACTGTTATCAATGAGATAGCATCATGTATAAAAGAACTCATGCTGAAAACAACTTCAACTGCCCTGGTTAATCTTTGGTTACAATGTGAAAGCAACACTGAGTTAAACAGTCTTCTATAGAAATTGTAGATGCTCCAGAGGAGGGAAAGCTGAAAGAAAGGCCTGCAGCAGGGTAAAAAAAAAAAAGTTAATAAAATATTGTTTACAAAAGAAGATGCAAAATGTAGATACTGTGTAATAACAATTATATGGAATGCAAAACCTTCCATGTTCTTCCTTAATAATTATGGACTACACATGAAATTTATTCAGTTCTTGTAGTAATTAGCTAATAAAAGCTCAAAGGAAAAGACTGATAAGCATGTATGGCGTGTAGGTATATAACACACACCATAAAGACTACATTCCATCATCATATATATTTTTGAGGATTTTAGTAAAATACACTTTTTTAATTTCTCAAGAAAAAATATTTCCATTTTTGCCCACTTAGGTATTGCATCACTGTATTCATATTTTATTTTCAAAATCTAAATAAATAAAAAATTCCTATGCATATATACAGAACCAAGTACTTTGGGTCTACCTCTTTAAATTACTCTTCATAAATTCATTCTTAAGAAAATTCTTTGTCTCCTAGACAGAACAGATAAGGTGTGGTTGGAAGTGCAACAGCAGTGTATTTTGGGTTTTTTCTCTGAAGCAGAATTTTATTTCCTGTGGATGATACTGTAAATTTCAAAAGCATCCATGGTAAAAGACAATAACAGCACAATAGTCTTCAGCACATCAGTCATTAGACAGCAAGACACAAACTACAATGAAAATAACAGGATATATACAGCTTATCCTCATCTATTTCATAAGCAATATTTACAATGACCCTCCCCACAAAACAGTAGTACTATTTAGTGAATGCTGAGAGGTTTTGTGGGTTTTGGTAATCTAGAATACTTTCCATCCACTACAGTTTTTGTTTACACACGAAGTTACCTTAACAATAGCTCTTTCTCAATAAATTTGCATATGCATAAACAGTTAGCAAATGACAGTGTTCTTGATACTGTCATTTGCTAACCGTTTATGCATATGCAAATTTATTGGGATTCCAGAATTCAAATGAGTTCTGGAATCCCAATAAATGTGGGATTCCAGAATTCAAAAGAGATTCCAGAATTCAAATGAATAAACATTTTCTACATAATTATTAAATCAATCCAAATATTTACTATTATCATGCCTTGAGAACATTAAATGGTCTGTGTCCTGTTGAGAAGCAAAGAAATTTTCCTTTCCTTTTGGTAAAGAAATTCCATGTTCCTCTGTATTGGTTAGTGAACTAAAACTAGAAACTAAAACAAACGAAAACTAAAAAGTTTTTGGCATTGTAGTTCTTAGAAATTCTCTTACTGATCTAGAATTGAGTTTCTCATGCCCTTACTCGACAGATTCTTCAACAGATATCTTCCTGTGACTTTCAGTAGAGCAGAAGATAAAAAAGAGATATGCCTCTAGGAGGGAATATTGAAATAGCATCTATTTCAAAGTACTATGAAGGCAAAATGTAAGAATGAGTTTCAAAAGGGATACATTTTTGAGCAGGAAGCAGATACTCTGATCACAGATATGTGAAAATTTGTTGCATGGCCCTCCTATTTTTTTTAATGAATGTCATTTCAACATACCTGTTGTGCAAAACAGAGTGAAACACTACCTCTTTTTTTTACCACACCAAAGAAAACAAAGCCAGAACCCACTTATATTAAAATAATGTTATTTAAATTGTGAAATGAAGCACTTGAGAGCCAGGAAATGCCAGAAGGCAAGTTATCCATGTAATGTTAAATAGAGCCTCCTGCAAAGCATGTTCATAATATAAGGCACAGTTCAGAAGTACCTAGATGTCTTATGAAGAAGACTTGTAATGGCACTCTGAAGCCTGTAGGATTTATGCATTGATAAAAGTCTCATCAACAATCCTGACTCATACTGCATTTTTTCAATGAAACTCTACCTTTATCCATGGCACAAAATTCACATCAGGTCGTATGAAGCCAGTTCTCTTCCACACAGGATCTTCCTTTGTAGCATGCAAATCCTTCACAAAAAATACACTCATTCTCCTGGTTATCATATTACTGAAAATGAAAAATAAAAATTACTTTTTCACTGGCTGAAAGTATCACACCCTCTGGAACATACTTCATGTATTGCAAGTTCAATTTCATGCAGAGAGGTTTCAAAATTTTAATGTTTACAGATTTTATGTGATTGCTTTGTTTCTCCTTGCTTTGCTTTCTACTTTAAATTGTTTCTTTGAACAAAAAAAAACAATAGTTGAGGCCAGTAAAGCAGTGGTATGTCTTCAGTTTTGTGGGTTTGCTTTTTTATAACAGGGAGGCTAGTCCAATGCCAGCAATTTTTTTGATGATGTGAGTTCTGTTGCAAAAATATTTCACACTCCTCTAAATATATTGAGTTTTTCTTCTCTACACTTCTATTCTTGAAGAAGATTGACTACCTGCTGTTTATCAGAGGATTAAAAATTCACTGTCATTGCAAGAACTGCAGTGAACACAAGTGTTTATATTTGCCTAGACCAGAATTTTGTGTTCTGGCATTGTTTTCAGAGGTAAGCACAGAAACCCCAGTCCTTGTCTGCTTTCAGAAACACCAAGAGAATGTCAGATTCATACTTTAATTACTCATTATTTTGAAAATATTATTGTTATTCACAATTATTCAGCACAGCTTGAGACACCTTCTGCTCTGTAAGTCTGAGTACCACTGTGGAATCAGAAGGAAGGCTCCACTAATGCTTGGATAAACTGTTCAAAGGGATGGTGGATTCAGGTAGTTTGCTTCACAATATGAAACAAACCATCTGATATTTGTCTATCCCTTGTTAAAATTCTGTTCAGTCACTTTTCTTTCAACCTCTCGTCTCAGCTGTTTGAGTATGCTTGGCAGGAACTGTGACAAAGAAACACTGACAAAATTTCAATAAAATATGACTGTATCATAAAAGAGATGAAAGAACGAAGTTGTACCTTGTGAAGCATATATTTGAATGTAAAAGGAACACGCTTGCCTCTTGTATCACTCAAATTATTTTAAAATATATCCAGCCAGGATCACCTATGGTTCAAAAAAAAAAAGGTTGAAAGAAGGCTGCATCTGAAAACTTTGCTTCAACTGATTAATGACATTATCATCTCTGAACAGCCTTTTTTGGAAACTGTGTCATTTAGAATTTCATGTTCATTCTCTTTATTAATAAATGCAAATACTTTAGTGGCTGGGGAGTTTTGTTTCTGTCTTACTCAAGAAAAGAGGGACTCAGCCATGCTGGATGATTATTGGAACCATAAAGTCTGCGTCCTGTTGTCTGAAGCCAAATAATTAGATGCAGACAAATATTTCCTTGGATATATCAGTTTCAGAATGCAAAAATCTTTGCCTCAGTCTAGTGCAAATGATGTTCTGCCAGGATTTTATATTTATATGTCATTTTCCCAACAATTTTAGCCAAATATGTGTAAAGGTTATCATGCTTCTGTGGTATTTGGGCAGCATTGCAAACTTTGACAGTTCCATGAAGTTTAAGCCAGTGTGAAAGTGGAGTGACAGAATGAAACAGGTCTTGGAATATATATATATATATATATATGTGTGTGTGTGTGTGTGTGTGTGTGTGTGTGTGTGTGTATTGTGTGTTGTGTATGTGTGTGTGTGTGTGTGTGTGTGTGTGTGTGTATGTGTGTGTATATATATATATATGTATATACATACACACACTAGACAAAACTCACATGAGCACTGAAGTCGAATGAATTCATCTTATTTAAGATCTCCACAGAGCTGTTAGGACCAGTCTGGATGTTGCTGTGATGGTCTTATTCTTGTGCATAGGATATTTTTACCTTTCTTTTTTTCTTTAGTCTCCCACTGACAGTCTAGCACTCACAGAAAGGTCAAATGGAAAGTCATTTAGCTTCTGGAAAATAGTGTTTTCCAGATACTCAGCCATCATTTTTTTACTTTTGCCTATGACCTTATATTTTTTAAATTGTGCAGGCTTAAGACTACTTTTGAATTTAACTCCATCCTCAAATAAGCTATATTCAATTTTTAAAAAAATGCTTTTACACTCTCCTGATTCAAATCTGGGTTAAAAGGTAAGTTCTGTGAAAAAATATGCAAGACTTACAATTATGTATCATCTCAAAATTAAAAATGACTAGACATTTTTACATTAAACAAAATACCCTAAAAAGCCTCTTGAGTTTGGGCTAAACAGTGCAGCTCTCAAGCTAAGATCTGTCTAGTTGGCCATTCAGTGTAACACAGGTGTGACTAATATCGGGACATATGAAAAGCAAATAACATTTGAAGCAAATAACATTTATGGTGAAAAAAAGGAAGGTGATACATAAACTTGACATTCAGTTATGTCTTTAATTTATGTATCTTCTGTCTCTTCTTGATGCCTTGATCTTATGCTTCTTTCAATGGATAGAGATTTGTGTTTCTATCTTATTTTGTTTTGAAAATAACAATGAATAATGCAAATAGGAAAGAAATATGTTCAGTACTATATATTTCGAAAATTTAATCATATAAGCAAGAATCTTTTGTTATAATTCTTCCCACAGAGAATAAACTTTCAGGTGGATTAAAACTTTTATTTACAATAGTGTGCTGCACATTGCTCATCAACCCCTTGGATACAATATATCCATGTTTAATGCATTTTATGCTCTCCAGCAGAAACTTATTTAAAAAAGGAGCAAATGACTTGCATGAGTCAATCAGTCATATGTGTCATATGATTCACTGTCATACATGAGGGGTTTTAGATCCTCCCTGGGACATTTTCTTACATTGTTGCTGCACATTTCTTGCAAAGATGGTCTGTTTTTTCAACACTTTCATCAGCATCTGTGAGCCTCCAAGTCTGCACAACCATTTTATTTTAAAGTATTACTTTATTGTATCCAAATCCATTATTACAATGTGCTATTTTAAATTATGCCAGGAAGTGACAGGATGCCAACAGATGAAATAGTTTAGTGCCAGCTCAAAAGCCAAAATAGAAAGGCTGATATAGATAGCAATTTGTGTCAAATTTATTTCATCTGAATCATTATGGACCAGAACATGAGGACTCCAGAAGGGACAGATTTCCTCCCCTATTGCAACCTGATGTAAATGTGAACAGTAGCATATCATTATGTCTCACATGGTGAACTGGAACAGAGAGGAGGATACTCTAATAAGCTTCAGGGAAATTACAAGTCAGCATAAGCCCGTCTTCAACCAGTGGTACAGCCTCACTATAGACAATTTGCTGTAAACATTAACAAGGAAGTGCTGATACATTGCAATAAAAAGTTGCTAATAAGATGAAGTCAAATAATATATTTTGATGCCCTGTTCTTAAATTAAAATTTAAAAAATTGAAGCTACCTAACATCCTCTAGCAGTGATGGAATCATCACCAGGAAGCCTCAAATGTCTCAGTAGTAAACAAAGAGTGGTCATCCTCTGCAAAAATAGAAAAGGAAAATACTGATCTGCAAAACATTTTAGGCACCATAATTAGAGCTGAAGGAAGGAACAAACACATAATAGAAATAAACATGTAGGTAGGTAGTTTGTGTTCTCTACAGGTAATTGAAGGTACATCCAAAGTAAGCCAGCCTAGCAATGCTTTAAGAAGGCAAATTACTATTTTCTCATCAGGTCATCTTCATACACCACAGTTTTTTTCTTTCACAGTAGTTACATAAGAGGGACCTCCTGACTAAGTGAAATAACTGTTTCTGAATTTGCTGGGGCTTCAAAATATTTCCCATGTAACCGGTGGCTTTGGTCTTCTTCCATTCTTCATAGCCCTGGGAAAACAAAAAGCAAACAAAAACACTATATATGTGAAAAGTCAAATAAATAAAATTTGATCATTTTCCCCAATGTGTCAGCAAAATTGTTTACAGGGGCTAATTTGCAGAGGAAGATTCCTATAGCTCAATGTGTATTCTTAATCATATTAACATGGAAACATAGAAGTTCATAAAGCAATGCATACTCCATTAGAAGTGAAATCCACATGAGAAAGCTAAATCCTGAGGCACTTATTCTTTTAACAAAATCTTTATCTGACAGACTCCTATTGAAATCAAAGCAAAGGTGCTGGAGTAAAGCATTTAGGATTTACTCAATAGTACAAGCTAATCAGAACACACTGTTATCATGAAGACTAATTACATAATATCATATAATCCATATTTTTTAATTTTAAATTCATATAAACATCCATATATTTTGCATACTATCGATGGAAGAAGATGTTTCTAAAATTGTGCATCTACAAATTATTACTGGAACTAAATGCCAAATATCAATAAGACAAAAAACATCCTTATCTTTTTTTTTACATTGGAATATTTTTTCCCCTACTATTTATGTGTAAAAGTAAGGTACTTCTCATAAAATATCTGGGGCCTTTACTAGGATGAGGGAGCATAAAGCCTAGGGAAGTTGAGTCACCATCGCTGTAAAAGACATCTAGATGTGGTGGTTAGGGAAATTCATGGTTTAGTAATGGAATTGGAAGTGCTGGGTTAATAGATGAACTTGATGATCTTAAAGGTGTTTCCAGCCTAAATGCTTCTATGAGTCTATAACCAAAAATAGATTCCAAAGAGATGACACTTTTAAATAAATTTTTGGTTCTGGGTCCTTCTGTTTGGCTGGATTCCAGCACGGGTAGCAGTGCCCTCTGGACATAGATGGTGATTCATCTCCATACTTAGCCAGATGGAAAAAGGGAAAATCCTGCCACATCCTGGATTTTTAGCTGAGGGTGTTTCCTAGGAGAATGGAGTAGCTTGGGTATGGCTTCATCCACCTGTCCCCCAGGTATGCTTGCTCTGAGACCAAAGAATACACATCTAGAAGCACATGACAAAGCACATGACATCTAGAGATCTTTCTTACATGCCAGCAGTGTACAGAGCCTATAGCGGATCAGTGCAGGTCTTCCACGTGGCTGAACCTTGTAAACCTTTTATTAACACTCCAAAGAACACAGAACGCTCAAGATTCAACTTTTACAGTGTGTTTTGGTGCCGTCAAGTCACCTGTCTTCATGGATTCTAACTATACAAAAAGCACTCTCAGAGACCTTGCCTCTGAAGTTTCTGCTTTTGGTTTCTCATAGTTTGGGGGGTTTTAATTTGATATTTTTCAGGAGAAGCATTTACTCATGGACCACATAACAAAGGGGAAAAAGGAAAAAAAGTGGCCTTAAGAGAGAGACAGACAACTCTACACAGCCAAATCTAGGTCATCTGAATATGTTAAAATATCCCAAAACTATGTTTAAAAAGTAGAATCCAAGTGGTTTTATCAGTCAAAGTCATGTGTTCAATCACACATGTGCCTTAAAACCTCAGACCAGGCTATCTATTTTCTCAAATAAGTAATTTGAGCTTTGTCTTGTGCGATAGAACTTAACTTTGAGATGGATGTTGTTGCCTATCTGGATACTGTTGGAAAATATGTGGAACCTTTTGAGCTGCCTTGACCACAGGAAAACAGAAAATGGTAGGCAATTTGAAATTATCCTGAAAGTTACTTAGCTCCTGCACACCTGGGGAAGGATTGGCACTAGTGTGTGTTTGTCTTCTCCAGGTTTGTCTTCTCCAGGTTGCACAACCCTGGCTCTCTCAGCCTGCCTTCATAGGAGATGTGCTCCCCCTTCGTGACCCTCCTCTGGACTCGCTCCAACAGGTCCATAGTTTTTATGTGCTGAGGACCCCAGAGCTGGATCTAGCACTCCAGGTGGGGTCTCACCCTGGCAGAACAGATTGGGAGAAATTTCTTTGACCTGCTGGCCATACTTGTTTTGATGTAGCACAGGTTACAGTTGGCTTTCCAAAGTGCACACTGTTGGCTCATGGCCAACTCTTCCTCCATAAGAAACCCAAGTCTTTCTTCACAGGGCTTCTCTCATTGAGTG
Source organism: Molothrus ater (assembly GCF_012460135.2). Classification (NCBI taxonomy): domain Eukaryota; kingdom Metazoa; phylum Chordata; class Aves; order Passeriformes; family Icteridae; genus Molothrus; species Molothrus ater. Next base: position 90,321,471 of record NC_050478.2, on the reverse strand, counting down.
CTTCTCCCTGTCTCTACTCATGTCTGGGATTGCTCCAATGCAGGCTGGACTTATTCAATTCCATTAGATTCTTGTGGGCTCAGTTTTCAACTATTTCCAGTATTTCAAGTGTTCCTAGGTCCCTCTGGATGGCATCATGTATTTCAGGTGTATTAACAGCACTGCTTATCATTGTATCATCTGCAAATTTGTTGAGGGTGCACTCAATCTTAATGTCTTTATCACTGATACAGATATTAAAGAGAATCTGTCCCAAGACAGAACACTGAGGAATACCATCAACCTCTACCTTGACTTAGAATTAGTGTATTTAGGAATGAGTCTACTGGTTTTGCTTCTTAAATTAATTAAAAAATGATATACACATTTTTAGAGCTATTGGTTTAAGTTCTTAAAAGACGTGAGGCTACATGCATTGGTATGATCTTATCATGCAACCTTGATATTTCATTCTTATACACATCCAGTAATGCTAGAATTTAATTTTAGGCTGTGTATATGTTACACATACATCATTATCTATTGTAATGCTATATGATAGAAAGTTTTGTTTTATTACTCATGGATTCTCTGCTGTCCATTATGCTGCTGCAAATATGTCTTTTTGGTGTGTTTGCAGTGCAGTATTTAGCAACATATGCAGTCATATTAATCAAAATTTGTAAATTTGTAAATTGTAGTTAATTTGAAGCTGTACATGGGCAAAAAAAATTTCCTGAATACGTATTTTTGTTTAGCAAAGGTATTCCCCAATTTAGTTTTCCCATTGAAACACTCCAAACCATGCACTGCTTGCTCACTTCCCCACTCCCTTCCTCTCCTCCTGCAGTGGGATGAAAACAGGAATTAGAGGCATAAAAGGTAAAGATTGTGGGTTGAAATAATAACAATTTACTGGAAACAGCAATGAAATAAGAAGGAACCAGTACAGAAACTATATTAATGGAAAGGTGTACAAGAAATGCAAATGAATGACACGTGGCAGGACCAGCAACACATAAAGCAGCTCCACACTACCTATGACCAGAAAAGAATCCCTTTTTCCAGCCCACATACAACTGAATAAATGCCCCTGCTAGCTTCTGCAAAAATTAAACCTTGTCTTGGCCAGAACCACAGCACCTATTTACACACACACCTCTGTGAAACCTGCAGGCTTTCCAGCATAAATTCAAGTTTTCAGTGATCACGCATGGTATCAGTTCTTTGAAAGAAAAAACAGAAAACAGATTAAAAATAAATCACAGTATTAGTTGTGCTTCATGAATATGGCGTACATTTTTGAAAAGGGATTGTCACAAACTTTGACAGAGAAAGTTTGCTTGACTGTTCCATATATGTAAATGTCATATATAAACAAACAATTTGTCCAATTTTATCTACAGGAAAGAACAAGAAGAGAACTAGGAAAACAGATATTACTTTTGCTCACAGCTTGGACAGCATAGATTTTATTAGCAATTAGAGAAATAGGCCCTTGGAATGTGGCTTCTCCCCTGTTCTGGCTTATCTTCACATAGCAACAAAGCATTAACAAAGCTGTTGAACTAAAGGAATGTACATTAAAAAATACAATAACTGACTTGCCTCATCCCAGCGATTTGGGATTGTTGTCGTGTACCTTCTAATAGCCCAGCTTGATTATTCAGCCCTCATTGGGTCCCTTGCCAGCCATCAGGCTTTTCCAGCTGCAGACACTGGTCATTTACAGTTTTATAGACACTAGAGAGGACTCTCTGAAGGATAAAGAAACATAAATTAGCCTTTTCAGATTGGCCTTGCTCAATGCTGGTTTTGTGCTACAATAAACATTCAAACAGTTGGATATATCACTTTGGGCATATTGTGTCAAAGACTTGTACAGAAGATGACTGGAAGGATGGTTTCCCTTTGTGGTTTTGAAGCTTTTAAGGACTTCTGGACTTCTTTGTAAAGTGACACTGCATGGATATGTTCCTAAAGGGAGTGGTAGCTAAATTGAGAATTTTAGGTCAGAGAGTTTGGAAAAAAAAAAAAGAAAATGCAACTAGTCTCTTTGTTAGCTGCCAAAGCAGAAAAGGAAAGGCTCCTTTTTGCAATTTTTCTTCTACTAAATGAAGCTCTGATTGGGCAGATGATAAGTTTTCAGGTTTTGATAATTTCCTAAATGGTATGCTTTGCAGAGTAATCAGAAAATCTTTTACTTGATTCCTCCAAATTTATTTAATCTTATATATATATATAAGATAGAGGGAGTGTTAGCCTAATGGTGGAAAAATATTAGTATGCTCATGCCTCCAGTGTTTAAACACATTCAATGAGAACTTATCCAAATTTTGGTGTCTTTTTAATTTAAGATTTCACAATTTCAATTCCATTCTTTTTTCTTTAGTCATGCATATCTTCTGAAGAAGTCAAAGGGCTACTTCTTGGTCTCTGAAAAATCACCAAAATGTGAACCCCATCTAGTGCATGGTGTGTACAGCAAGAGCATTTCACTGAATACAGCACATTTTTAATTCAACATGCATAGCTTGAGAATTTCAAATTTTTTTTCTCAGAATATTTGCCCAAAATGTGGCATTCATTAACTAAATAATTCATTACAACCTATTCACTCAGCTTTATTATTAATAAAATTTCTTTGAAATAGTTGAAAATCCCATGGATTTTAAATTAGTTAGAATCTGAAATTTTTAGAAGTGACTGCTCTTCTGTTCCTATTTGACAGTGTTGATACTGTCTTTTTCTAGTAGAATCAAAGAAATTATTCTTCCCTCTTAAAGTAGTGACACTCATAGCAAACCCCCAAAATATTTCCTCTTCTATAGTATTAGCCTGAATGTTCAACATATTTTGCAGACTGTCTGACACTCAGTTGTTTTCTTTGAACCATCTCCCTTTTCCTGTCTCGTAATAAAAGGGAAACATTTGATGGGGGGGAAAGTTCATTTGACATGGGTTGGTTCATTTTATCCACAATGTCTTAAGTCAGTCAAGAAAGTTTCTAGAAAGCACCATTTGCAAATATATGCTTACATCTACTTAATTAGCTTTAAATTATGTTCATTTTACAGAGTGTAATCAAGATGTCATTTCTGTTACCAGCACATTTTCCTGCTTAAAAAAATGCTTTACAGAGAAGCATAAAGTTGAATGCTGCTGTTAGGGGTGTTTTTCTCGATTGGGATGTAATACATCCCATGGCCCAGACTTTGCTTGATTTTCCAGCTCCTGACTTTGCATATGAAAACCATATATCTCCCTGGAACAGGGCTTCACAAAAGCATTTTTGTCCTATGTGGTTTTGTATTCTGATGGAAAGTCAGAGACCTGAATTTTTCACTCTTTCACAAAAGATTACTACTATTCTAATGTTTTCTGCTAATATATATGTATAAAGCCTAAATTAATTGTCATTAAAATATTTCATGCTTTGCTTCTAATGCATTTCCTTTATTGGGTTTGAATATCCAGTACTATCAGTACCTAAAACCATTTAGGATTTTGTCTGCATGGAGTGAAACCACTTCTTCTCTTGACAGTTTTTATTTTCTTATCTGGATTTTTCCCTTTACATTCAGAGAAATCCCATAATTTGGCAAAGTTCTGTCCATTTATTGTGTGGCTTCCTGGCATAATAAATTAGAATACACTATCAAATGAGGAGGGTGTGAACATTAAGAAACAGAAAATATGAAAGCAGAGAATAAAGTGATAATGCTAAGGGGATCTTTAATATACAATCAGTGTGGTGATTCAAGAAAATGAGTAAGACAGATAGCCATATGCTGCTATTTGAAACTTTTTCTTCCAATAATTTCTCATTCTCCACTATTAATTTTGTGTTCAGATATGGGATTTTGATATGTGTAGATAAAAGTATCTCTATAGTTATTTTTTCAAAGTATATCTAAACACAATAATATATATTTTATGACTGCTAGCATATTCCCTCAGTTGATTAAAAACCTCATAATTTCATCAAAAGTTGGGCTGCATGAAATGTAGGTAACTGTACTTTATAAGCTGAATTTCTACACATATAATAAAAAAAAGGAAGGAAGGAAGGAAGAAAGGAAGGAAGGAAGGAAGGAAGGAAGGAAGGAAGGAAGGAAGGAAGGAAGGAAGGAAGGAAGGAAGGAAGGAAGGAAGGAAGGAAGGAAGGAAGGAAGGAAGGAAGGAAGGAAGGAAGGAAGGAAGGAAGGAAGGAAGGAAGGAAGGAAGGAAGGAAGGAAGGAAGGAAGGAAGGAAGGAAGGAAGGAAGGAAGGAAGGAAGGAAGGAAGGAAGGAAGGAAGGAAGGAAGGAAGGAAGGAAGGAAGGAAGGAAGGAAGGAAGGAAGGAAGGAAGGAAGGAAGGAAGGAAGGAAGGAAGGGAAAGAGAAGCAGCAGATAGGCAAATCATCTGAAAGGAAAATTATGGAAATGTTAGAAGGATTTTAGTGCTTCTGCTAGTGACTGGTGTTAGCATTTAATGATGGATTGATTAAACTTGGATTTATATGTAAATGTATGCTTTCAAGACTTTATGTATCCATTAATATAAAATTGCAATATGTCTATAATATCACAAATGTATATGCAAATAAAGGTGATATTTTTGGACATTAAAAAATTCTAACTTCTTATTTTGAGGAATGCAAGTTAACATTTAGACCCTATTTTTGCCTTCTCTTCCATTGTTAATCGTTTTGTATGAGAAATGAGAGATACTGGCAAGGATAAAACAAAGCAACAACAATTAATCTGCAAAGGGAATAGTCATAATTTTTGTCTCTCAAAAACATTGTACAAATGCATAATAGTCTTCTGTTAGAAATTCTTATGCAGTAAGGAACACAATAAGTATTGAACAGTAACAACCAACATGTTTTACACCAGGCATTCCTATGAAATCCTGTTCTTATTTCACATTTTTCTGTTCAGTTTGACAAAGTATAATACAGTACTCAGCTCCACTGTCCCTCAGGTGGGTATAAAATTTCTACTAAAATAATTTAACCATTAAATTTGGCTGATCTTGAAAAAAAATTGGCCAAGTTATTCATTCAACTATTTTAAATTTAAATGCCCTTTTTTGAGTAGATTTAGTAGCGCAAGTTATACACTCAAGTACTGTGAATAACAATTTGAGGTCTTCCCTGCAGATTTTTTTGCTGCCAGATTCTTTCCTGCAAGCTTCTGAGGCATTGAGAACATCAAGAGGCATCTCTGTTGATGTATTCTGTATTTTAAAAAGCACTTTCAATTAAGTTTAATCTATTATTTCTTTCTGTATTGCACTTCTGTAATATTTTTATACACTATCTTAACAATGCATAAAATAATAGGACAATGAAGAATATAGACCTCTGTATGAAAATTCTCCACTATTTCTATTTAAAAGCCTTGAAAGTAAGACATTTTTTAATCTCCCCATGGTTTTTGTCCTGATACTGTAAGCTGTTGTCATAATTAAGTTATTTCCTACAGGTTTTAGAGAAAGATTAAAGTCAGACCAGGTTAGGAATGAGAAATTCTATCTTATTAATGAGTTTTAGGCAAGTTATATGGAAAACAGTAGTTTCTGTTGTCATTTGCATAACATATGTTGTAGATTGCTAAGCAAGTTGCATGGAGCTCAGTCTGAATGTAATTAAGGCAGTAGTTTGCAGTAAATAAAAGTTCCAAATCAACACGTTGTGTTTCTGCTTTAAAAAATAAGATCATTAATATTCTTAACACTTGAAAGTTCACAGAGAAACTGATAGGCACTGAACTGCTAAAGGAGAGTGGGATGGTGTTGCTGTCACTATTCCTTCTGTACAGCAGAAATATAATATACCAGCAACAGCTGACTGATACAGCTGTTCAAGTCATTATGGGCAAATTACACCTTGGGAACCAAAAATTCACTTAAAATTCCAGACAAAAATCTATCCTGGATTTTTAGGACTGCCTAGCCCTATCATATATGAAATCAGTGGACTTTTAGGAAGACCTCTGGATTGCCTGGACAGAAGCATTTGGATGGGTGCATAACCTTCATCTGAAACATTTTTTCAATCCAGAAATAGACAATTGATGCTCTTCTGCAATGTGCAATTTTGTGCTAATTCTATTGAATGAGACACAGATAGTCCTGGATAGATCTTAGGTCCTATATAGGTGTGAACATGCACTATACTCTCTTAATGAGATCACCTCCTTCACCAAGGGATATCCTCTCTTAGAAGGCCAGAAAAAGTGTTGATGGAAACATAAGAAACATGAATTCCACTAGAGATAATGCAATGTGATGCTGGACTCAGCCCCACAGAGATCAGGGCACTCTCCTGAAAAGTGAGAGGACAAAGGTTTTGCCTTCCTGCTCCCAGAGCTTTTAAAATATTATTCCATGATATTCTACAGATAAATCTACATTCATTCAAGGAAGCAGTGTCTGGGACAGGTAAACACCATAATCAGACCAGAACTGATATAAGAAAGAGTACTTGTAGAATGGACGTGTACAGGGAAGAGAGACCAAGTTTGCAAACAGTAACATTCAAGAACAGTGACTGACTTTTGATTTTCAAGGCTTTAAGTCAACTTCTTGGAGTCTTACATGACCTCACAAAATGCAGAGAGGGAATGAAACATATTTACTCAAAACTATGTTCTCCTGGAAGTCACCACTCTGCATTTAAAAGAACAAACAGAACATGGAAAGCTTGTCCCTAAGTTTCTAGTTTGTCCATAGGTTTATAATAATATATGACCCTCAAAAGGTTTGGTCATCACAACCTGTGATACTTGATAATTGTTTTCTCTATTTGCTCACACATTAAAAATCTAGTTTGGATGGAAATTCTATCAGTTTTTATATATCCCACTTCATTTTGCCAGTGCAAAGACAGGTGTACTTAGAAACATATTTTTTCAAGCAAAGGAGAAAAGATCCTGGCAATGATCAACTTTTTCATTAATCTTGAATGAGGTCAGCGACTGGAAAGAGAAAAACAGACTTCACCTCCCTCAGCCACTTCCCCTACTCCTGTTTAGGTCCTCTGCAGGGCAGAATGAGCCCTGAGACCACTGCACATTTCTGTCTTCTCATCCACATGCAAGTGCATGGTCTTCTATCCAAACAAGAAAGACATTTTTAAGTTGGTAGGGTGTGATGTGCTATTTATCAAATATACAGGAAAGTAACCAAAGAATTGAGTGTCTGGTTATCAAAGATATATAATATATGTGTTCCTTTTCCAGTTTATGCACAGATGACCCATCTGCCTTGATTAAACATGGTGGAATTTTATCCTGAATTGTTGATATGTTACACATCATAATGCAACTCCTTTGTCATCTGTACCTATTATCCATCCATGGCTTCAGTTGCATTTGTGGTGGCCTTACATTCACAGCATCCATTTCTAGTTTCATTATATGTTATTATTAACTAAGATTATCTAACAGAAGAGTACCCTGGGGGCCAGGGGCTAGGCTGCTTTTTCAGCCTTGTTATTACTCTGGAAAATAGTCCTTACATGACTGAGCTGCTGATGATAGGTCATTAGTTGTTGATGTCCCTTAGGCATTCTGGTTTGGCCAATTTTGGTGTTAAAACAGTCCAGGACCCCTTCACCATGTCCAGTATCATTCCTGATTGCCAGCCACAGATGGAAAATTTCCATGGTCCGGAAATACTTGGGGTCCATTTTACTAATGTCCCTCCAAGTAATCCCATCTGGCCCTAGAGCAGAACACTTACTTATCTCTCTGACATTTTTTTGAAATGTCCTTAGCTGTGATTATGGTTCAGAAGGCATTGTTTTCAGCTTGGCCAATCAGTTGTCATTCACCAAGGCCTTTAACTATTCCATGGGATTCCCATCTTGATTTGAACACGGAATGTACTTCAGCAGGTGTTATTTCACATTTTGTGGATTCTGTATCTTTCAAAATGCTTCCTCCTAATTTCTCCTATCCAAGTAGAAGAGCTGCTGGTGTGGTAACTATTGTCCTATTTTGATGGCTGTCTTCTTCATCCACTCCGTCTTTATACTACACCACAAGTGATGTTGCATTATCCAAGAATCTAGAAAATATAAATTATTGTCATAGAGTATTTCTCATGTTTTACTTCCATATTATCTTGCATCAACAGTTAAAGAACAATATAATTCAATTAGCCTTAATAAAATTATTCATTGCTGATTTAGTACATTGTTCTATGTATATTCAAAGATAATATCCAGTTGTTTCCTAAACTCCTTAAAAATTACTTCTGATGTCATACTTCCCATATAGCACTTTATTTTAAATTTACCTTCAAATTAAGGTAAATTTACCTGGAAATTAAGGTTGGTATTAAGGGGTGGCTCTAGAAATCAGAAATAATAAATAAAAACCCACTGCATTCAAGTTGTAAGACTGATTCTATGAAATGTCTAGATGGAGCTAAGGCTGTGAAAGAATTTTCTTTATAAGCATTATAGAATTCCTCAGATTAAATTATCCAGGAAATTAGGACAAAAATCCAGCCATTTAATGATCTTTCACATCCAATGTTACTTAAGGGTTCCTGAACAATTCTTGAATTTATTCTTACCTAAGGTACTGAGGAAAATTAGAGTTTTTCTGATACCAATTTATCGGTTTCTTGAGGTCGGGATTGAAGGCACTTGAGACGGTAGTTCATATTTGGACTCAGGTGTTTATTATTTCTTATCTGTGAGACAGCCTCACAATCATGAGTCCTACAGCCTTTCATTAGAAGGCACAAAACGGCTATCTCTTGTTACAAGGTCTTTTAAGACTAAACCATCCAGTTAAGAAATGACACCTAGATTATTTTCCCCTTTAACCCAATAACTGATCCCTCGAAGCCTGCAATGCAGATTTTTCTGTCCAATTACAAAACATCACCCAAACCCATGAGGAAGAAGGAAGAAGAAGGTAAAAACCCTGCCTCCTCCCTAAAACCTCCATCTTGCTTCATATTTATTTCTATATTCTAAAACCCCAAACTCTTAAGTTTTCCACCCTGTGATATTACATACTTCTAGCCAACTACACACCCGTAATCCCAGTGCTATCAAGCAATTTTGAAAGTCTTCTCCACAGCCTCAGGTCAAATGCAGGGCACTCTTGCAAGTCTGTGCCTTTCAGCAGAGAAAGTTTAAAATTCTCAGCATACAGGATTCCAACACCAACTAAATAAATATTCAAAATGAAACACAATTGAAACAGGAATTGGTTGAATGGTATGCATGTAAGCCCTAGTTAAGTAAGTATCATTGCTGAGGTGGGTTTCATGACTTCAGTATGAGTGAAGATTAAGTATGTATTTATAGACATTCAAATGATGAAAGCTTTATCTCCAGTACAGGAAATTTATGGTGCTAAAAGCTTTTTAACAAATCTTAAAAAATCATATTAAGTTAAACATGGTTCAAATAGAGGAAAAACAGTGATGGTAACCTCAACAATGATTAATCACATGACTAAGGATTGTGGGATTCCCTAAAACTTTTGCTATGAAAATCTGCACAAATTTATCAAAACTGTAAGTGTCTATGGGATTTTTTCAAATGAATCTTTACATAATGCACAGCAAACAGTTCATGTAGTACATGAAAGTTACCATAGACATTTGAAAAATTTCGGTCAGAATTCAGGATTTCAGGATAGTAATTTTTGAATCTTTTTAATATTGAATTCATATTATAGTCCTAAAATTTATGTCTAGATTATCCATAAATATTTACTAGGTGAAGATATAAAAGTCTTCAGTTTCTAAAAACTGTAATCTGGAAAATATTCAGTAATGGACCATTTGGAAAAGAAAACTGCTTTTAGTAGGAGGAATGTGAGGTAATAATACATATAAATGAGGTTCAGATTTTAAAGCTATAGGTTTATTTTTATGCAGTCAAGAGTGGCTGTGATTCTAACACATTTTAATTAAAGGCTGAAGACGTAGAAATATTGTAAACCAAACTAAGCAAAAGGGATACAGACACACAAATCAAAAGCAAAAAAAACCCCTTCCATATTTTTGTCAGATAAAATCTCTGAATGCAGACATGATCCCAGACTGCTGTCTGTGTTGTTCTAGGTTATCTAGAATTAGTAGGTGTAAATAACATTTGCAGATTTTACTGCCTAGACTTTCTGAACTTCCACACTTCCACAGCCAAAAAGCAGATGTAAATATTTTAGGAATCATACAAAATGATCAGAGGAATTTTTAAGTTTTAAAAAATTAAATAATTAATAAGATGAATATATTTCAAATCCATAAGGATCTTGTATAGGGGACTTACACTTTTATCTCTTTTGCTATATTTTTTCAAGGAAATGAAAGAAAATCAGTAGCAATTAAATGCATTAGGAAGAATATTGCTCTCAATTACACCAAAGCAAAATAAGTGCAACTGTGCTGATATCAGTAATGTTAGTCAAACCTTCATGGGCTTCACTGTAAGAACACCTGGACTAGTTTTCTTTACTATACTATCATTAAAAGCAAACCCACAGTTTCTTGAATGTGGACACTGACCAACATTTCTTGTCAGTTGATTCATCTCCCATTTGAAAATACCGATTTACAAAAGTGCATGTGTATTAATAGTAGCTTTGAGATAATATATTTCAAGATATTGATATTTCTAGAAAAAAAAACCTGCATGTTTTCTTTCAAAGTACTTTGACTTCCTTTTATACATTTAAATGATTTTTATCGAAACTACTATTTAATTTTTAGAACAGGTATTCAAGGCGGCTTGTGTACACCTCAGAATGCACATATAGGAATTTGAACAGGTGTTTATGCAAAAAATTCTCAAATAATCCTCTCTAATTTTTTTGCATCTATTCACACATGTAAGGGATGTATTCACTGTTATCAGTACTTTTCAGACAATCCATAAGTTTGGAAAAATAATTTAATGGAGCATGCACTGAATCATTGAAAATAAACATGCTGTTAAAAATAAAAATTTAAATTTTTAATAAAAATATTCATCTTATCAAATACTTTATAGTCAAATAAATTGTCCAGTTCTGTTCCTGGAATGCTGATAACATCCAAATACCTCTCCATAATCTTCTACCATTTCAAGTAGAAAAGAATGAAAAGAAAGTTGTCTTGAAAAACACATTGAATGAAGAAAAACTCTAAGCTGCTGAATGAAGATATTGAAAAGTGGCTAGGAAGCTAACCTGGCAGATAAAATTACCTGATTTAAATACTCAAAGTCACACAGATAGGTCATCTAAGCAAGGCTCAAAATCTGAGGTTGCTTTTTTTTCCTTAGTTATTCCCACATCCTTGAAAGCAGCTGGTCAGGCCTACAGAATGTGAAGCACCATATAGCAATACAAATATCATATCGCACTCTCTGAAGGCTCATGAAGCTTCTGTGCTCAGGGGACTAACACTTGGCAGGAATAGCAGGAATTTGCTTGCACTTGGTCATTCACACTCTAGTGGAAGAAATTACTTTTGAAGTACAGAAGATACCAAATATTAGGGAATCATTATCCAGGACCTTTAGTAGACAATTGTGTAAAATCTTTGCTGACAGAAGAATTCAATGCAGACCATGGAATAAAAAATTTTTGACAAACTTCTCCCTTGTTCAAGACTAAGTTCTTTGACCTAGGAAAATTTCTACTGCATGCAAAAGAGGCAGATACTCCATTAAAAGAACCAATAACTTAATTCACTCCAAGCAGTGCTATAAACATCTTCAATGAAACATGTTGTACAAGACCACATCCGTGCCAGTCAGAGTATTTGATCTTGGTAAGCAAACTGTCTGATTATTCTTCTCACAAGTATCAGACTATCTTCATCTGCATAAAATCCAGTGAGTGACAAATATCAAAGAGTATTATTTGTTAAAGCTAATGGGCTTGGTGTAGATGTCATTGCCTGTGAGTTCAAGCTGTAAGGACATGAGGCAAGATATTCCAATTCTCTGAAGAGCATGAGTTCATATCAACACAAACTATTGACCCAAACTTTTTGTTATTGCTACTGATGGCAAAGAGATTGTTAGCACATGAACACTTAAGTTGCACCTATATTTTGCTGCGTAGCCCTCCAAAGTCTACATACAAGTCAGAGCATTTGCAAGTACACTTTCTTAACAAGATAGGAATCATACTAAATTTGGGTAAAGTTATATAACTTTGCTTACACAATCTCTTTGTTGATATATTGTCTCTGCTGGTATTCTCTTTCCTTCTATTAGTAAATTCTGAGCAAGGAAATATTGAAGGAGTTGAGTGTGATTTCTTCTTTACAGATGATGGTCATAACATAAAAGTGAAGATTCTCCTGCTTCATTCTAGATATTTTCAGAGTGATTCCACTGAAAAAGAAGCACCAGAAAAATAAGCAGTTTTGTTGAAGCCAAAGTGATTTTTGGAAACATACAGATTTACATAAAGCTTTCAAAATATGAGACCTTGGGCTGAAAGAGAGAAACATTAATATACTTATTTGCCATTACAAAATTGCTTTTCAGTATATTCAAATGTTTTAATAAAATTTCATGCTCTGATATGCACAGAGAAGTAATATAAGTGGACCACTAATGCTTGCTTTATTCACAGTGTTATAAACATGCTAGTTTATTTCAAGTGTGCTGAGACTGTAAGAATGAGAAAAGACAAAGTGACAGTGCTACAAGACCGGGGTGTCAGGATGCTTGCAGTTCCCTTCATATCACATTTTGGATCCAAATCCTTCCCCCTCAGCATTAAAACCCCACAGGTGCTTCACTGCAGCTCCTGTAGAGTAGTAGGTGTAGAAAAATTCAGTAGCTTATCAGGAAGGAACTATTTTGCACAATTTGGATGAAAAAAATATTTAAAACTGAGATGTCACCACACAGCCTGACAACAGAGAAAGTATTACATTTCCTTGAGGACAGAGAATTTGGTAAGCTGACTTCTCAGAAGAAACAAGAATGGTTTTAATTGTAATATGAAGGATGCTTCTCCCTGCTGGGAAGTGAGCTACCAAAGCCCCATAATACCAAAAATACAAATAGCTCCATATATCTGTCTATATTATTGAACATGCCTGTTTCCATGTGTGACAAAACACCAGTTCCTCACCAGGGGCTTGAAACATATTAAGGATATAATTACAGCCAACTCTATCAGAGAGGGTTTTTTTTTATTGCTGCTTTTCAAAAATAATCTCCACATCTGGATTAAAAAGTTCACTATCTCTGACAGCATCACAAATTAAAAGTAAGTTATAAAAATTTAGTGGTTAAGTTACATTTTCTTGGACAGTTTCTGAACCACAGAAAGGCTCCCTGCTAAGATAGCAGTATCCAGACCTCAGACCTCCTGTGTGACAGCCCTCAATCACCAGGCAGCAGAGCCAGGAGCCCTTTTTCTCTCTGCCTTAAATGGATATTGGATTTTCATCTGTGCAGTGACAATATTTTAATTAATTTGATGTAAGAAAGTTCAGATGGTTTTACTGTGACTCTATTACTGTATCTCAGACAAGATTTGGAAGAGGGGAAGGTTTTTAGGAGTAAAAGTCCTCAGTTCAGTAACCCAGAACAACAGAGAGAATTTTAGCAGTTCATTAAAAGTATGCAAACAAACTAAGAAATAAGGTAAGCAATTGAAATATAGACTTTTAAATAGAATTTTTAAAATATTTCTGCCCTTCATTTTAGGTGTGCAATTTCTTATATGGAGAAAAGTAACTTTACAATGGTATCAATCTCAAATTTAAGAGTTAATTCTCCTGAAGTTGTCTGAGAACCAAAATAATTTTTAGGAGAGTGTAGGCACTACTGAAGAAGTTTACGGCTGGAACTCTCTGGTTGTTTCGATTTTTTTTTGCAAGCATTGGTTGGAAGCCAGTGATTTTTAGTCCTGCTTTCAGCAGGAGGTAAAGATCTTGTGGAAGAAACTGAGAGCCCCTTAATGAGATCCACAAAAGTGTATTTCTTGCTGAAACCACTTAAGTGAGTCATTATCCACCCTGATGCATAATGTAATATGTGTGTTGCTGAAGTACAGGACTAGGAGTTGGAGTTAAAAGGATTAAGGTGAACATACATCATACTTTTCAGGACTTACCAAATAATTTGTGACTCTTTAAAGAGTTTTACAAGGTTAAACAAAAGCTGTACGCTATATTATTGCCTCAAACAATTACATTGCTCCTCTAGAAATGTTTATGCTCCATGCCACTTTATGGTGTCATTGTCAAAAGAGGTGGAAGAAAGCAATCAATAGCTGTTAGAAACTACACAGCATAAAAGCCTGAGGAAAATAAAGTTCAAAGGTGCATCGACTGCAACACTGTTGCCGTAACAATGTGGGGTTTAGCCAGTGCTGAAGACTTTTAAAAGAGCATTTTAGGAAATGAAATTCACGTTTTCTACTGACTGTGACATTTTAAAAAGGCTTTCCTCATACACTTGCCCTGGACACTTTTAAGACCTTTTATGAATTTTGTTTACTGAAGCTTCACCTACACTTCCTTCAAGTCTTTTTTAAGGACATAAAACTCTTGCCTAATCACAGTGGAATGCCCAGCATATTTTTTCTTTTGATTTTTACCAGTTCAGGACCAAATACCCTATGAGCTACTAGATGACTCGTTTTGATGAGATTAGATGAAATTATATCTTCAGCAGTCTCTGGTGGGGAGGTGTGTCTTTCCAGCTCCTTCTTTTATGGAAGACAGTCTTACCATAGCAGAATCCTTTTATGTGAATAGCGAACATTGCTTCTCTCATGTCTGGGTCTGGCATGTCACCAAAAAAGGCTCCATGCATGTATTAGCTCCGTTGAAGAATTAAAAAACTAACCTGACTACAAGAAAATTCTTCTCCTAAAGCCACCATGGATGTCAGGTTTGCCTGTGTCCCAAGGCAGTGATGCCTGTGCCTTATATTTTTATTCTTGTGCCTTTACCGCTTGATGTTCCAGATCACCAGGAAAAGAAATTGATACCTATACCCACTGAGATTACTGACACCCAAGGGTATCTAACCAGGAGAGAGAATAAAGCACATTGATTGCCTTCACTACTGACTGCAGACTATCAGCCACGTGAGTGCTTGATTGCATGCTGAAAAAAGGGAGAAAAGTTCTGCATTAATTACGCCTGGAATATGTCAGGAATTTTGAGTCCTTTGTCAAAAGAACATTGTTGAAAAGGAAGTTGAAAATTGCTCTTCTGCTGTTAATAAAAAATATCCTTAAAAGTTCTGTATTTATTTCTGATAATATTACCCAGCTTTTGCTGTTCTCTTTCTTCCCAGTCCCATTGCAGTGGATTATTTGTAAAGAACCTTCTGCAAAGAAAGGTTTAAGGAATCAGAAAATGAAAATAAAGATAAATAGATAAATAGATGTTTATATTTTTCTAGGGATTATAAAACATCTTTTTACCAGCTAGAGTGGCACCATGTAGATATGCCCAAGACACCAAAAATCTGTGTCCCACCTCAGTTGAGATTCTCAGCTCACATTGGCAAAGAATTTGTCAGTACTAACTCAATACCAGCTCCATAGAATCCAAACCTAGGACTCTATGGTAGCACATAATCATTGTTACCGGAATAGCCTTCAAGGAAAACATGTATATTCCATGAATGTGCAGGTTTGCTGGGTTGAATATAGGTTTTCTCAGGAAGCTATTTTTAAAATCCTCAATATCATGCCAACAGATTCTATTTCTAGAAAGAAACATGAAGACACTGATCTCATCTCCATATATTCTGCAGATGAAAACATTTGACATAATGATAATGTATTTTTTTGTTGTTTCCCCAATGTCAACACAGTATTTGGATAACAAAACAATCTAATTCTTATTAGTACTGCATGATGTTTCTCCCCCTTAAAATAAAAAGATGACGAGGCCTAAAGCAAAGCTTAGAAGCAAGTATGTAAATATTCCAGCTCTAACCACACTGCTTAGAAAAGGGGGTTTGAATAAAGAATATTCCTCCTCCCAGGAGCTGCTTTTAACTTTCAAATGAAGCATGACTAAATTCTAGCAAAGCAGATTTGATGTTTCCAATTAGCTCAGACAGCTGAAAATAGTTGTGATGTTATCAGACGGTGGGTGTTGTGAATAGGAGCCACATCCTGACATAGCCTGTATGCTGGTTATAATTTCAGAAGAAACATAAAAATTACTCAATTATGCAATTGTACATTCTGACTTTTTGGATTTTTATAAATTTTCCAAAGAATTTCTGGCCATAACCAAGCATTTTGTTTGGTCATATTTTTGGCAGCCAACTCGTACGTAATGAATAGTAATCCATCTTAGAACAGCAACCCTCCACATCGTCAGCTAGGGCCTGATCCAGATTTCTCTGGAAAAAAATGTCTAAAAAAAACCAAATCAACATGCATCTTTCCCAGCATTGTGACTTTTTGTTAGTTTCCTGCAATGTGATTGAAAGCAGCAATAGCAGCTTAGGCCACTATCTTGCAAAGCCTAACCTTTGCATTGAGTGCATTCGCTGCTGTTGGGGAGAAGCCTTCCACTTTTCCTAACATTGGAAAAGGTAAGCAGTAAATATTATGCTACTGATGAGTTATTCTCTCTTTAAAATGTGTTTAATAAAATAAAAGACCACAATGCGAGCTGTAATGTAAGAATCCTTTGTTCACATGCTCTATTATTATTTCTGTATTATCATTGGCACTGGCCTATGGGGTTTTTTTAATTATTATTATTATTTTCCTTGTATTCTCTGTTTATTTTTACAGCTAGTAAATAGAGGCTCATCTAGCACATTCAGCATTAATTAAACTGAACAAAGACTTTTTAGAGTCAATAAACTAGTTGTTTAGCTGTTGGAGTTTGATCAATAAAAGGGCTCTTGGTGAGTACAAAATGGCTAGGCAGCACTAACAAATTTTTGTGAATTTTATTTTTTTTTATTTTAGTGTAAGCACAGAAGAAAAAACACAGAACACAGCTTCTCAGCGAAACTCACACATTTTCCTGGTTTACCCTCTCCGTAGAAAATACTACAGTGTTGTCATTAGGATATTTTATTGCATGCTACCACATTTCTGACTTCTTCCATAAGAAATCAGGGTGGTGGCAGCTGTTTTGTTTTTTTTTTTTTTCATGATTGCACTGTATCTAATAAGATTATGTAATGCAGGAAAAAAAGTAAAATATTAATTTGACAAAATTGGGAAAATCAGCACCTGCCATTAGCATGCATGCCTTTAAATACACAGAACTCAGTAAAATATTTCTTCTCCCAAAGAGAAATTGCTACAGAAAAGGTACCCATAGCATAAGAACGAAAATAACTTTTCAGAAATGATTATGCTGTTTCTAGTTAATTTCAGAAGTTAAAATGTTTTTTGGTGAGAAAAATCCCCCTTACTTTGGGTGAAGAAATTATATTGGAATTAATAGTAAACACTGTGGGGCCTTCAGAGAGTTCAAGTTTTCACCACTAGTTTTTAGTCTTCAAGTGTCAATGTTATTTGTGATCTAATTGACATTATTTTGCCAGGAAAATTTTCACTAAGTGCTTTAGAAAAAGAGAGTACCTTTTCAAAGACTGAATATGATATGGAAATTGGAATGTTACAGAATACATTTTTACTGGTGTCTTTTTTTTCCAACATCTTGTTTTCCAACATCATTAGAGAAATACAGATATTTTTCTTTCCTTTTTTGGCTTGATGGAAATAAAATGACCCTGTGTTTTTTTCTAAGAAAATGTCAATGTCTTCTAAAAGTTAAACCAGTTTCAGACAATAATTTAAAAAGAGGCAGCCAGGCTGGATGGAGCCCTGAACAACCTGATCTTGTGGACAGCATCCCTACCCACTAGGGATCACGGGAAAGGGTTGGGAACCAAATGATCCTTAGGGTCTCTTTCAAACCCAGAAATTCTATTGTTGTATGAAACTAAATGCAAGGCTTCTCACATGTTATACCCTATAGAAGGAGCTGCAGCAGTCCTTGCCAGTTTGTAAGGTTTGTTTCCTGTGAACTTGATAAAGAGCGTCTCCTTCTCCTTGAGCAAAACCCATTGAGAACATGAGGAAGTCATCTTTGAGCTGAGGAACCCCTTGTAATATAGTATGTCTCTCTGCATCTACTGTACTATAATTGTGTGCAAATGTCTTCCTTTCACTAGCTAGAAAGATAGAAAAGCAAAAAGCCTCAACTGTGTAGTAAACAGGTTGTGCTAAGGAATGGAGCTTATCTTCACTTGGAAGGTGGCTTTGTTAAATAAAACAGCAAGCTGACAAGTCTAAAGCAAGAAATATAAAAAGATAATCCAGAAGCCATAATTCTCTGTTCCTGATGCACATACCACCATCAGTACCTCCAGGTCTGAGGTTTTTTCTTCTCAAGAAGGAAATATGTATCAGACTCTTTGTGCAGTGATTAACAACAAAAGAACCCTGAACCTTGCACTGCAACTGCTGGAGCTCCAGGTATAGCCACACACCCATTCTGGAAATGGATACAATCACATTTAATTGCTTCCATGCTTAGCTGGATCACAGATGTGACAGGCACTGTGCCTGACCACAAATTATTAAAGAAAAACATTAGCTGGTATAAGTCTTGTTTATGAAAGAGTGCCAGTGGAAAAAGTCACAGGATCGTGGTCTCCAGCTACTACACAGATGCCAAGGAAAAGCATATCAACAATGGTTGAAGTTTATAAAAAAGTCCACAGTGCTTTTTGGAACAAAAAATATTTCTGACTGCATTAACTTATATTGCTGTTGTTTTAAGAGTAAATAACATGCAGACATCCAGCTAGCCAGTTGGCTGCTGGAGATTTCATTTGGAATAATTTACAAAATCATGACATAAGAATTATGCAACGATTGGCCTTCCAAGAGCATAATTTTACACTATGTCCCTATCTAAACCATAAATACCATTTGGGCAGACATTGTCATTTTTTTGCTTGTTTGGCACCAGGCTAAAGATGTTAATTGCTCAGAGTTGAGTGGGGCCTGATAGTCAGTGATCCTTCCCAGCTTCTGCAGGTTGATGTCACCCCAGCAGGAGCCTTCAACAGTGAGTGCCCTGCTGAAGAGTGATCCAGCTACAACAGATATTTAGGGCATCACCTCAGGCACATTGCCAATAGGTACCATAATACACCTCCTGTTTGGAACCAGACAATCTTTAAGCTCCCTACCAACCAACTAAATCTATTGATTCTGTGATTCTTTGAATGTTGCAGGCCTGCGTAGGTATATGGAGTAAAGCAAAGATGGAGTATAGTAAAGAGTTTCTGGCTTGAATCGCACCTTAACTCTATCTTGGAAGGGAATAATTGATCTGTGACAAAATTATTCGTGTGAGAGAGAAGAAAATTCCTTTACAGCAGTAAAGTGATCAGGGAAGGATGCTGGCATGAACTACAGCTTATTAGATGGTTGAATTACGTCCTTTGAGTCCTAATGGCAAAAAACTAGTACACAACCCTGAGTGAGATGCTAAGCAAAGGAATATACCTGACCTCCTATTTTCCTCTTCAGTTTATCCTTTTTGTTAGCTTAGTCTGCTTCTAAATTGCTCCATGCAATGTGCACAAGAACTCTAGTGGCTTATGTACACGTATACTTGCTCAATACCTCTTTTTTTTAACCATCCAGATGGCTAAAATGGCTGGTTCCATCCTTTTAAGCTTTTGTGGATTTAAGTGGAAAAATTTGTCTTTACATCTACTATTTATGTCAAGTGCCACTGACTCAGATGAAGGGAAGCAGTAAGAGTCTTGTCTGTCTCCCCCATTTTCTGCACTAAATCTTGATGAAGCTTGATGGAGTAGAACTGCTGTTGCAAGAGGGACATAGGCAGGGATAGTCACCTCCCAAAAAATCCAATCTACAGTCTCTACCTGTCATTTCTACATCTTTTTACAAAGATCTTGATTACAGGCTAAAATTGAAGGCATACATTCTTCAGCCGTGAACCCACCACTAATTCTGTCAACATGCTGCTCTGCTTGAGAGATTCAAAAAGTGTTTTTCTTCTCATAACCTTTACTAAGCCAGCAGGAAACTATTTCTCAGTATGGTAGAGAACACCTAGTGTCCACTTCCAGCTTCCACAAACTTCCTTCTATATCTGCTTTTAGTATACCTAGAGGTAGCTGGCAAAGGAAATGACCTGTCAGATTGCTGAGTCCATTTCCTTACAAGAATAGGGCACAGTCACATGGGAGATAATGTATCAGATATTAAAGTGATTTCACTTGATCTTAGCCAAGAGGTCAGGCCAAATATCTATTGTGCATGACAGCTCTATGAGTTTGTGTATCTAGCCACATTGCAGTAAATAGACAAAACCTCTGTGGTGAACACACACCCCTTGTCTGGTTTGGCACACTGAATCCTACAAATTGACCCCATTTCTAGCAGCTTTGATTTTCAGGTAAGTCAGGATACAGGAAAATCAAACAAGGACTCTTACAGAGGAATGGGTTCAAAAAGCCCCCAAAAGCGTCAGTAGAGTCCCAGAGTTAAAATGTCACGTGTGCTTTGGAAAAAGCACTCTTTTAGCTTATAGTAGATTGGCCACCATTATCCACATACACAGGAACTTAATACCAGGCAAGGGGCATCCTCTATTAAATCCTGACATAGCATATTCAATAAAAAGCCTATTTAGAAATAAATTAACAACAAATTTGTGAACTAGTGAATTAGAAGTGACAATGGAGGAAAATAATTTAGGGAATGGAATAACGAGGACAATTTTCAGCCATGAAATGTTTTTATCTTCTGATAACTTGAAAACAGTAAAGCCATGAATTTATGCATAAGATACAATACACAACAAAGAGATAATTCATATTCAAATCTCATGGTCCTCCATCACACATCCCTCTGTTTATGTGTAGATAGTCTTATGAGAAAATGACACCAGGCACAACCAAAATTATGAGACAGCAAGTCAAGCCTGAAGATAATAATTACTTAGTTCACACAGGCACAGTGAAATTCTTCAGCTCACTGTCTTGGTGGCCTGCAGTGACAAATGTATTGTGTGAAAGCAGTAAATTAGAAGGATATTCTTTCCTTTTTTTTTTTCCTGAAACACTTAGTGAACTAATAACTGCTTGACAATTGCATGGCTGGCATTTCAGAGGAAAGGGGGAACATGTGGCTGACTGAGAGCACCAAATCCATTCCCATTTACATTACTGTAAATCTTGAGCAAGTCCATTGGTTTTAGCTGAATTACTCTGGTTATCAATGGCAAGGTAGGAGAAAAAATGGTCAAAGGGATCACATTTTACTATGGCAAGGCAGTTTCTTTCAAAAGAAAAGCACATTATATAAACTACAAGGAATACTCAGTGTCCTAGTTAAAGGTAATGTAAAATAAAGAAATGAAAAATTAATTTAATCTCATAAAATAAAAGCATTAGAAAAACTTATTTACAACATTTTCTCCTTGATAAAAGGGACTATTTATCATTTTGTCAAGATGCTTAGCTATTCAAGGACTTTGTTAGACTAGCCTATTGAGATATATTTAGCAGTTTACACAAGAAATGCCTTAGTTGTCTCTTTTTCCTGAGAAAAGTTTGACTATTTACAGTTTCATCAACACTGAGATTCTCCTTTTTTCCCCCTCAAAACAGTCAACAGAGCAATTAATTATGACATTTCTCTCAAGATGACTACAGGCTGGAAAGTGTGCAAAGCGTCTGTTTAAGATAAAGATACATTTAAACTTCCTAATTGCTAGAATCATGATATACAATAGTCTTTTCTCATAGAAATTGTGATTAAATAGTCATAGGGTGTCTAAGAATAAAGTACTTCTGGCACTTCTGTAAGAGAAATTTAACATCAAGAAGATTTTGTTCTAATGAGTCTTAAAGCAGCAACATGTTACTGTTAAGAAATGCCAATACATAATTCTGCCTCGGGATTTTTTAATGTGGATGTTTGTATTCCTTCTCCAGATATTTTTTTCCTTAAAAACCGCCTTTCTGTTCCAGTCTCCAAAGTCACTTATAAAATTATAATAGTGGATTTTTATTCCTATTAAAGATGTAGTAACACTTGTACATTTGCTCACTGTACTGGTCAAGCTCTCTGTAAATTACCAGCTAGGATACAGTGTAACTTAGCTCCTAAATGTGATTTCACAATTTGCCTGATGTAGACCAAATGCCACATATTCACTGACTTTTAAGCTAGCTGAAATTCTCACAAGAAATTCAAGAGGACATTGAGATGAAATCCTTCTTTTGAAAGAATAAAAAGTCCAGCTTCTACAATGAAGGGCTTCTTCCAGGATTTCCAGGTCTGCTCATGAACCAGAGAGAACTAAATACAGTGTGAATACAAACAAGTGAATGCTAAAACCATCTGCTGAGTTACAACAAAAAGAAATATTATAAGATACTAGGGTGCATAAAACATAAAGTATGGTCACACAAAACACACAAAAACCCAGACAATTCAAAAATCTGTACATATAGCTCAACAACATGAAGAAAATTATCTTAATTCACAAATCTTTTAACTAAACTTTTCTAAACATATTCTAACACAGAACCTGAATTTGGAGAGATTTGTTGGTCTGAAAAAAAAAATTAATTTGAACAATTATTTTCTTCTTTAAAATTTTGTTCTGGAAATTTAAATACGATTGTACAATTCTATATTCATGAAGATGGAAACCTGAGGGAAAAAATGTTAATGGGGAAAATTACTGCAAAATAATGCATTCAGACTTGTATCGTTTTTCTGGCCCATTAAGCTAGTATTACATTTTCAGATACCTATGGAAACTGTAGTAGAAGAGCTATTGATGAATCTCAACTAATTTTCAATGAGAGTTTCAGAAACCTGATGTAATAGTAAAAGGAAGATCAAATTAGTACTGTGTACTTAAAATCTTAATCCAGATGTTTCATCCTATTCCATAAAAAGTGTTAATTCATTAATATTCTGCTAATTACAGGCTTTTTATTTACATTTTATTGCATGTTTGCCTCAAAAATACCTATCACACATTTTCAAAATATTACTTATATTTACAGAATAATTTAAAGATGTCAAGCATAATATTTAATAATAATATTTCAAAATGAAGACAACTTTCCCAAGACAGTTCAAGAAACCCAATTCAGTTCCTTAATTCATATTATAATAAATGCTTAATAAATGTGAGCAGGTAATGCAAAAATAGTATTTGATTTATTTGATTTCTTTTTTATGTTCATAAATTGTCTGCAAACAGAACACATTATTCTTCAGTTATTGAATTATTTGAATTACAGATTTATTACTGAAAAATATACTGATAATTTATTAGATATCTAACAACTCAGAGGTAGTTTATTTTGAATATTTAATTAAAAAACTAGGTTATTTATATTAGCTACACAGCTCATTTTTGTTCTTAAACTAGATAAGCTTGACTATTAAATCTCAGGTGTCTGATGCAAATTATTTTGATTACAATTCAGCAAGATTTCTTCAAAGACGATTATTCACTAGAATAATTTACAGAGCATGAAATGAAGCAATTTTTGTGTCAAAGTCTAAAACATTCATAAGATTCCCCAGCTCCTAAGTCTTTAGTTAATACTTGCTGCATAGGAAGGTTATGACTGTTTCTTTGGTGTCAAAGATAACTGCAGATCTCACTAATATGCACTAGCAATACACTGGGCAGGGCACAGCCAGGTAGCTGAAGAGGTGTGAGTTACAGCAGTCAACTAAAGCCAGGAGCCACAAGTTCGGGTTGAAAGTCTGCTCAAGCAGATGTGCACACAAGGCAGGCTCAAACCCAGGTGGCATTAACTTGTCATGTTGTTTAAATGAGTAAGAAAATAGAAAAAAAAAAAGAAAGCATGATTTCCTGGCTCCCATTTTGCTCTCTTTCTCTCTCCATCAAGGCAGGAAAGTCTAACAGGCTTTTTTTCTTTTCTTTCCCCTGCAAGTAGGCTACCCATTTTGAAGGAAAAATTCTCAGACTGCACTGCACTTTCTTATCTGCTATGAGGATCTCCTCTGCACTCCTGCTCTCTCTGGAATCCCAATGATGGCAAGACCAGATCTGCATACAGAGCAAACACAGAGCAAGCATCTGAGACCCGTCCTGTGGGTAATTAAAAGAAATCCTTGCTCCTTACAGGAGAGCAGATTCAATAAAACTTATCAATTTCAGTGAATTAACTGTTCACAGCCACTACTGTAGAGAACAATTTATGAACAAAAGTTACAGGAAAATATCAAAGCTAACTTAAGCAATATTTTTGTTTCAATACCTAGAATTCAGGCAAACCCAACGACAATCATTTTTAAGACCTAACCAAACAATATATCAAAGAACTCTAATTCTACATCCTGTATGCTGTCTATAAATTATTGGCATCATAGGAAGAGTCAAAAAGGCTAAAGGAAGCAATTCTGTAGTCTTTGAGACTACATTATGGAAATCATCCAATTCCCCACAGAATTTCATTTAGTTTTGATGGTGTGTTATTTTTGTTTTGTAACTGTACATCCAAGATTCATTCAAAATTTACTTTCAACGCCCCTATAAGAAGCATTGTTAAGGTTTTTTGAATTGGTAAGACAAAGGTAATGAAAGTTTATTGTGGTTTGATAGTGATAAATGCTCTGGAAGGCATGTTCATGACATAGATTTTGCAGCTCTACATCATTTTTTAACATATTTTTTGTCAAGAAAGTTCCTGTCATTTTCAATTTAATTTGAATTTGAGTCAATATGATTTTTTGGAGACTTTGATAAATAAGCTCTGGTAGCAGAAAGAGCAGACAGGCAAAATGTTTTTCTGCAACAGAAATTAACGTAGCTTAACATTACAAAATAAATGTTTCTTACTTGAAAAGCAAAATAGTGTTTACCCAAAGGTTTTCTGAAATACCATAGTGGGATATTGTTTGTTGTGTTTCCTTAGTTTCCATAAAAACTATGATGACAGCAAAGTGTTGGAGCTCTGATGGAATCCTCTGATATTCATTAACTATGCTTGAATCTCAATCATCTGCAGTCTTGTCTAATTGTGGGCTCACCTATTTTTGTGGGCCAAAGAAAAGGGTCTCTTTTTTCCTTTAGCACAATGTACACATGCTCTGTGGTACTTTATCAGTGAAGATCTCCTATTTGTTTGTTTCTATAATGAGTCAATACCCTAACTTTCTACCCCATTTCCATACTTTTCAACAGTCTACAGTCAAAGCATAATTTAATTTATTTATCGATTATTTTAGTTGTTCTGGAATATGAAGTCACAAGTCAACACACAAGTCACATAAAACTCAGATTATTAGGAAATTAACTAAACATATTGGAAAGACAGATTACTAAAATATGCATGCATCTAGATAAAAGCAGTGCTTCACCTCTATGTTTCCTGCTATATTTTCTTTTTTCTTCTGAACTTCAGAATTCATGTAACTTTCTTCTAAGGAGTCCTATTGTACATAGTGTCCCTTTGAGCAGAGTCACATCAGGCTGTGTTTCCTGCATTTGAAGTAGTTAGCAAAAAAAATCTATTTTTGAAAGCCTTTGCTGAGATGTTCAACAGAGCAGTGTAACTTTCCCTATTAGAAAAATACAATCCTTTAGTCAACATACAGTTATAATTACATTGATTTTGCACTTTAACTCCATGACACAGGAAAAAAAAACAAAAACCAACAAACAAACAAACAAAAAAGCAACAAAAAAACCCCAAAAACCAAAAACCAAAACCAAAACAAACAAACAAACAAACAAAAACAAAAAACCCCAAAGAAACCAAACCAAACCAAACCAAACCAAACCAAACCAAACCAAACCAAACCATTATTTTGAGAGAGACTATGTCACAACTAAGAGCATGTTGTGACAGGACAAGGGGGAATAGTTTCACACAGAAAGAGGGCAGGTTCGGCTCAAATATTGAGAAGAAATTCTTTCCTCTGAGGGTGGTGAGGCACAGGAACAAGATGCTCGGAGAAGTTCTGGATGCTCCATTCCTGGAAGCGTTCCAGGCCAGGCTGAATAAGGCTTTGAGATACCTGTTCTAGTGGAAGTTGTCCCTGTCCATAACCAAGGGCTTGTCCCTGTGCCCTCTAACCAAGGGGGCTAGAGCTAGATGATCATTCAAGTCCTTTCCAACCCCAACCATTCTGTGATTCTATGCTTGATTTTAAATGTCCTCAGCATTTTAAAATACTCTGCAAAACAAAGTCCTTTCCCCTGATGACTTTATAACATCATATGTTACCTCCAGTGCTAAAGGTATGAACGCATAATCACTGTTGGCATCACCAAAAGAAAACTGACAAAAAATATTGAAAGGTATTTGAAACAAAAACAAACAGGAGAAATCTAGGGAATTGGGAAGGTGGCAATGGACATGTAAAGATAAGAAGGCAAAAAATCCCATCATCTAAAGGACAATTTTCCAATGTGTACAAAGAAATCCTGGGGGGGAATGTAGGTAAGGTATATTTATTGGTAAAATTGTGTTAATTCTCATGGCAGAGCAACAGCTTGGATTCCAGTGTACAGCATGACAAAATGCTTGTTGTCATAATGGTAGCTGAAGATGGTGATCTTAGCATTTTGGGCAGACAGAAAGCTGGAGATGTTATAGAAGTGGAAAACCAGAAAAGGAAACATGATTAAAACTACAGACTTAGAGGAGATAAAGTCTACATTTCAGAAGCAGGAATGGAAAACAGCACAGTTTCAGAAATAGAATTCAAAGTGAAACACAGTTTTAATTATATTTTCTTCATGTGACAAAAGAAGCTCCTACCTTAATGGAAGGATTTCTAAAGCTGCTGGGAGACCACCAAGCCCTGCTTATATCAGTGATAGTACCTGTACACTGTGGACTTTTGAGAATCAGGACACTTTTAATTTGTTCCATCAACACTCAGAGAATAACCATTGACTTTTCTTCCAGAAAATCTTGGACACAAATTTCACCTTAGGATCTGATTAAGAGATGAAACCAAAATCTTACAGAGAGAAAGAATGGGAGTAATGTAGCACTATTCAGTAAAACTCTTATAGATGTTTGTCCCGGACTTCATTTTTTCCTTGTTTTATTTCAAAAACAAACTGAATATTTGAAATATAGGGAAAAGATTTTTACAACCCAGTAAGGTGGTCAGAGATAAGAAAAATATTCTCTGAGTTCCAAGCCGACCAATCTTCCAAGGTTTAAAGAAATCCTTTTTAAAAAATACTCAGTAACAATAAAATATTAACTAGATAAATAATTTATATTATAAAAATAAACAGTATTATAACTATTTACAGTTTTTTGTGCCTGAAATATGTTAAATGAGTTGGTAATCTGTATTCAGATCATAATATAAAGCACATTATGTACTTATGCCTTGTTATTAGAAATCTCACCAAGGAGACCATGAGTAGAAAGAAACTATTTCCTAATACTTCTGAAGGATTATCTCCTTGTAAAATTTGACTTATGTCAGTCTCTCACTATACTTACTCTGAGCATTAAACTGTTACTCTTTGCATGAGTTACAGTTCACTTAATAATTTTTCTTCAGTTTCTTCTACCTTACAGAAGTAAGTTTACCATAGAATATGTTTTTGCAGTTTGGATCTTGGATTTAAATGGCTTAGGAAATACCTGATTACTTTAACAAATTAGCATCTTGACCACAGCTGTATACAGCAGTGATGTTCTCTTGGTGTCACGCTGGTGTCTTATCTCCAGCTCTATGAAGAAGTGAGAAAAGAAAGGAGGAGAAATTTAATTGATAACATTGTCAGCATCCCACCTTTTTTGCTTACAAAAGGCTAGTTTTGCTTGACCCTCCATTCAGGCAGGGAATATTTCTGTTTCTGTGTATTTTTCATTCCTTCTACTGGTTCTGAGAGCAAAGTGGAGGTTTAGCTGCACAATATAAATATGTAACATGAAAGCAGTGCAATCTGTCAGAGAATATTTCAGTGTTTAATGACAGTTTTCAGAATGTAAGGCTTGAAGATTTCAGATAACATGCATACCTTGGCCAGTGAAATATATCCGTACTTCTACTGCATCTATTTGAATATTTCAGTTTTTTAAACTATTTCCATTCACCCAAGGCTAACCAGAGCCTGAAATCTCAGAGTAAGTACTGATTACAAATCTTGTCCTGGAGTCACGAAGGAATAAAATCAGAAAAAGAGCCTGTGTGAGAAATCTTTCCCAAATACCAACCTTATTCTATTGAAGAGACAATGCTGTCAAAGCCAAAAACTGTCCTACTTTCCAAAATGCTTTGGAAAAACAGCACACAAAAATACTTACTAAATAAAACATTCCTACATGGTGTAAAATTAAAGCATGTGAACAAAGTCTTTTCTTCAGTGTACAAGATCATAAGGAAAATCAAAGTTTCTTATTGGCTTCTCAGATCAGATCAGGCTCTTTAGACAATAAGGGCTCAGAAAGATTAATCATGCCTACAGTAAAATTCTGCCACATCAAATAAAAGGGATCTGTGCTAACTTTAAGACTGAGTGTGGACTGAATATTTCTGCATCCTTCAACTTCAATTTAATGAAAGACAAGAAAATATTTTAAGTCAGTTTCTGTGGAATGGCAGAAAGAAGTAGAAACACACAGCATGATTTTGATGCTGAGTAGTAATCTCTTGAATCAGACCTATAGAGCTTTATTATGCACTTAGTCTCCATACACTCAAAATGGGGAATGAGATGCTGGAACAAGTTGCCCAGAGAATTATGGATGTTCCATCCCTGAAGTCTTGAAGGCCAGATTGGATGGGACTTTGAGCTACGCAGTCTAGTAGAGTGTGCCCATCCCCATGGCAGAGGGTTGGAGCTTGATGGTCTTTAATGTCCTTTGCAGCCTAAAACATTCTATGATACTATGAAAAATATTTAAGTATATTTAGCTGCTAAATAGCATACCTTCTGAGACCTTTCTTTTTCCCCAAGGAGAAACAAGCATGCTTCTTTGCTCTGATGAGTATTAAGATGAAATGGTTGAGTTGTTGTACGTTGTAAAGCCTAAATTCTCATCTCTATCAGCCTCAGTAGTATCAAATGAAAAAAAAAAAATAGCAGGAAAGAAATGAAGGAGAAATCAATTGATCATTTTAACAAGGGAAAGAGTCATTATGCAATCACTGCAACTCCATGCAAATTAAAGTAGCTTCCATGCCCTCAGGGCCATCTTCATATGTGGCAGAAAGTTTCAAGCACATATTTGTGGTTTGGTATGGAGCCCTGCTTCACCTCATCTCTGAAAAGCAGAGCATGAGAAACTTTCCTTTGAGTTAGGGTAAGGAATGGACATGAGGTAAACTGGTTTGGAGTCCATCTGTCTTTGCTCCAA
This sequence comes from Molothrus ater, assembly GCF_012460135.2. Taxonomy (NCBI): domain Eukaryota; kingdom Metazoa; phylum Chordata; class Aves; order Passeriformes; family Icteridae; genus Molothrus; species Molothrus ater. The sequence goes on along the minus strand of NC_050478.2, from coordinate 90,292,144 downwards.
AGGCATGATGGTATTTATTAGAGATAATTCTTGCCTTCTTCTGAGACATGAGGAAGTACATCCATGCATTTCTAACATTGGAAGAGATCTGGCCAAGTGCAGTAAATTTCAGTATTTCTTTTATAAAAGAAATTTCAGTATTTCTTTTATCTACAGTGGAAATTAGAAGAATTTTTATAACTAAGAGCATGAAGATGGAGGAGATTCTCATTTCATCAAGGATTATTTATTAAAATCAAAGGTGAATAAGTTAAGAAAATTATTGTAAATCATCAGGTTAAATAATTTTGCATTTAGAAGTTACCCACCATTATTTTTACTTCATTATAGACTACTTTAATAATGGACACCAAGAAAAAATTGTACTGAATGCATAATCTGACGTGTCAAATCTGAAAAAAATTGTGTCCAAAAATAATAAGGAATAAGTATAAGTTCCTTCATACATAAGGAACTAGATACATTTTGCAAAACCTAAAACAGATACAGAAATTATGCTATAGTCCCTTTAGCTTGTAATTTAACTGCAGAATTAGAGCTAACATGGCAATTGCAATATTTCAAAATTAATAAGAGATACCACACATCTCCTAAGGTAAAATATATGTGCATCATTTTGTCTTAAGGACACAAATGACTGGTATAAATACCTGACTTCATTGCTTACCATTTTTACATTTCTAGGGTATATGTGCTAAAATCATAAGGATTTCACAGTAAAGCCACTAGATCAGTAAACATAGGGTTAATTGAATACTATTTTACTGGAAAATAATATAATTCTATAGCATAGATATCTGATATTTTAATATTAGATCTTTAGAAGTTTATTATTTTTTTAAATACTTCAAAGTATGCAATATTTTGAAAAACCCTCAAATAATCAGAATATCTAAAAATATTTACAATTATAGCTCTCAATCAAATACCTTTCTATCAAAAGGAAGGAAGGAGATGAGATAGATAGAAAGCAATAAATCCAATAATGTTCACGTGGATCTTGGTTTGGATTTTATCTGTACGAGCACCTCTATCAAGGGCTGGAATATTTTCTATCTAATGTGGAAGGATTCAAATAACCTTTTTTTTTTTTAAAGAAAAAGACAGGAGAGAATGGAGAGAAAAGGGCTGGAGAGATGTAGATAAAGGGAATGCTGCACATTTTTACACACTGATGGTGTACAAATTGCAAGCAGAAGCCAAATATAAAGCAAATGAATGTTTAAGTAAATCAGTGGACTATGGAAAGAAGCCTGATAGCTTTCTATAATTATAGTCCAATTGGCAAATAATTTGAAATAATATATTAAAAACTACTTTCAAAGAACAAAAACATCTTCGGAAAATGTTGCATTGAATGCATAGAAAATAACTCAGTAGGAGGTATGAATTTAAAATCATGCTGTTTTCAGAAGCTGTAAATAATCATTTTAATAATGTAACATATCACATTGTTTATTTCACGGGGGTTTTTGCAACTTCCTAGCAGAATAAATTGCTATTGCAATAAAAAGAATACAAGGCTTAGGCTTATCATACCTTCATTTGGTACTAAACGATCACAAAATTCCATCCAAGAGCATATCTGGATTTTGGGCTCCAGAAATGTATTTCTTCAGAAAGTTATAATTATTTCAATACAGGAAGTTCCTTGCATTTTTAATCAAGCAGAAAGCACAAGTGAGCTTTTCATATCTCATGAAGTTCATGACACATTTTGGATAGTGAAGATGGTGACAGACTGCAGGAGAAACAATACTTGCAATCTGCTTCCTTTCTTCCCTTCTTTCCTTTCTTGCAGTCAGGGATGTTCAGAAGAAATTGTTATTCTGAACAGTACTTCTGAACAGACTTTATTAGCAACTTATTAAAATTAACAAAACAGTAGTGGAAAACAGAGAGGAACAATTTCACCAAAATTTGTAGCCATTGCAAAAGGGATTGGAACATCCCCTGGAGGAAGCAAGTAAGAAACAAAATCAGAACAGTAGTTAGGGAAGAAACACCAATAAATCCCATGTTATATTGTTCCCAGTTTTATAAAAGCAAATATGAATAACATTAATTTGTTTTCAATAGCATACTGGCTAAATAGGATTATAAATTATTAACTGAGAAGCAGATTTTATTTATTGGGATACAGAGCCTTCAATGGAAGTCTGGCCTGTGACTGCCTCTGCTGAAGATGGTAGCAAGTATACTTAGATAACTATTTAAAGGCTATAACACAGCCTCCCTATAGGACGGACAAGGGCCACTAGATTCTAAATATCTTTGTATCTAATGTTTTGATCAAAATTAGGGTAGGAGAAGAGTTTGAGAAACCACTTCAAGGGACAAAATTATGTCAAGAGTGCTGTGTTTCCCACCAGGGAACTGCAGGTCTGGGGACTGACCTCCCCTCCACCCCATCCTGTGTGACCCACAGCCTCTCTGTTGCCCAGCAAGCTTGTGGCACGCAGGCTGACAGAGCTGGGAGCAGCTCAGACTCAGTTCATTCCTACTTCCTTAGCTTCCTTATTGCTGCCTAGCTTTCGTGCTGGTGATTTACCTCCATACAGACATCTGTTTCAGGCATCAACATAATCCTGAGTACAGCTGCTCTCACTGACCCACATCAGCCTCTGTACACTCTTCAAGGTCACTCTTAAATCACAGACTCCTCCTTTCACGACTGTGAGCAAGTTTTGCCAGCCTCTGCTCACCCTAATGAATTAGAGGATTTTGGGGTGTAAAACAATTAAGGAGGTCAGTTCTGTCATCACCAGTCTAAAAATATAAAAATTAAGGCGTGGGAATGCCGCAAAGCTCTCCAGTGGCACTCAAGAGACCAGAACATAAATGGCAATATATATCTAGAAAATGCAAAGAACCTTGCTTTGGTATTCTGACTATTCAAAACTATAGTTTAGACATGAAGAGGTCTGATACAAGACTTTAACTTCAGAATGATAATTAGGTTTTTATCTTTCATTAATTAAAAAAAGAGGTGGGCTATTAAAAAAAAAAAAAAGATCCTCTGAATTCCTAAAACTGTGAATTTTGATTTAATAAATATTTCTTCACTGTTATTTAAGAATGAATAATAATTAAACAATTCTCTTTTCTTTTCTGTTTTAAGTATAGCTTCATTTTATAATCATCTGAGATAATATTAGTGAAAGATAAAAGCTTCCATATAACCATTAGTTAATAGAAGTGGAGCATGCTGAAAATCACTACAGTGAAACAGAACATATGGAAAAATAATTTCATTAACCACTGATTCCCTGACTGTCAATTTCCTGTCCATATATTGCCACAGTACATGTTCTTATATTATGTCAAATTCATCCCTCCTTGTCATTTTAAAGTTAAAAGAAATGCTAATATCACCACAATGTCATACGCCTTATTTTCCTCATAGAAAACCCAATTTTGTGCCTCCTTTTTCATCAGTTTTATCTTGGCTAACACATCACAGAAAGAAATCTAGCTTTGAATTCAAGGTATCATCACATCTAGTAAAAACCAAGTTGTGATCAAACCTCTTTAACAGAATGGAGAACAGAGACATTAGCTGGTGGACTTTCTGCGAACATCACACTTAAAAATACCTGTTGCTGGCTTTTGAGATTTCATGAGATTAAGGTGTGCTTTATCAGCAATGGGTACAAAATCGGTGTTAAATCAAAACCATTAACAATTTCTGTTCAAAAGTAGAGCCTTGAAACAGAAATAGAGGGAAAGACTGCATGCATAATATTGAGAAATTATGAAAATTAATTTTCAGTCAAGTGAGAAAACAAGTTTCTTGCTTATGCCACCATAATTTACCATTAAACCAGTCTATGGAAGGAACTGAGATTTAAATAATTTGAATTTGGGACAGACAACAGGTATAATTCCAGTAAACTGCTGTTTTACCATTGACTAGTTGTTTCTAATCTCTGAGGAGCATGGCCCTTCATGCCATACCTGTTTCCTCCTTTGTTCTCAAACAATTCATTATTATGTTTTTTAGCTGTAATCACATTTCCTTTGAACCTGTGGTATCACCTTCTCTAGAGAATATACTGGAAAATATTTGGGGGGAAATTAGTGATGTTGAAGCAAGTCTTGAAGAAGCTGGCTCTGTTTTGGTTTCACCAAGTGTCCAGGCATGGGTACTCTCCTAAACAACTTCTTTCTTTGTTCCTTACACATGACTGGTTTTAAATATCAAAAACCAGTCACGCCTTTCTTTACTGATATTCAGTCTTATCCTAAACCAGGTCACATTCACTAACTAGATGGGTGTAAAAGGCTTTACATAAAATGGGTTTTATTCAGCATATCTTTGTTTCTTGCTTCTGATGTCCCTGAAGACCCAATAACTACAAAGCAACTGTGAATAACAGGAATGTAGGAACAGATGTTATTTGGGCACTCTCACATAATAAAGACTTCCAAGAATCCCTGATGCCCAATTATCTAAACACTTATTCTTAAGTTTCCATTCAGCACATGATGAATTTAGTCTATTTTAGCTGAATACAGAGGGAAAGTATTTAATGTGAAAGTGATGTCAATCAAAATGGACACATAAATGGACTGGGTAATACTATCTCACAAAGCATGTATTACATAATCAAATAGGTAATTTAAATGAGATCAGTTTATCCTGTAATAATTACATAAGTACCATGTGTAAAGAGAGCAATTATTATCTCATTATTTTCAAATTATTTTGGATTATTTTGAAGGCTAGAGCATTATCATATGTGCTATATTATTATAATAAAAATCCATAGTCACACAGTACTTTTAAAAGATAATATTGGAATAAAAATAAAACCACAGTGACCCGGAATACAGGCACTCCATTTTGATGCAGAAGATATCCAGTTTCATCAGCATTAGGTCTGGTGAAGGGCTTCAACAGGCTTGGTTTGCAGTGTGTCAGAGGTGGCATATCCACCTTCAGTGAGCTCAACAGACAAAAATTTTTTTGGTTCATCCTTTCCCATCTCAGCTATTTACGTACGCCAACTTCTTCAACTGCTCATGGATGGGCAGACTATTCCAAGAGAAAGGAGTGCACTGAAGAGAACATCACACAGTTAGACTTATATATAAGACAACAGATTAATTGGTTCCATGCTTTTCTTTGTAATGTCACCTTCCCCTACATGATTCCCAAAGATGTAAAGAAAAAAAAAACCTTTAAATGTAATTGAAAAATTTGAAATTCTTGTTCTAAAATTAGAGGGTATGAAAAGTGTTGTGTTCTCTTTTTTTTTTTTTTTTGAGAAAGAAAACACAGAAAGTTCTCTATAAATTGATCATAATTAAGGACAACTCAATTATCATTCGGGACACTGGCTGTTTTTTAAAAGCAGTACTAAAAATCATGGTCACAATGCTTTTACAAAGGATTGAGAAGGCCTAAGGAAGTTTAAATCACTATAAACTTGCAGAACTGCTTCTTTAGGTAATTAAAAACAACCTCTAATTTTTTATGAAAAATAATTAAATGTGGTGTTATGAATTAACCACCATTTTCCCTTCTGCTACTTGATGTTGCACAAATTAAAAATGGAGGAGCCATGGAATGAATTGTTAAATTATTATTTTGAGGCTGATTTCACCCCTGTTTTTTTAAATTTTCCTTGTTGTTTGGTTCTAACTGACAGATTGTACCAATTGGTTTTGCCTTGACTACAACTTATCAAAAAGCAACATGAAATACTTACCTTTGCCTTCTTCATCGGGGTCTTCTTTCTTTAATCAGGATCATTAGAAACCAAACTTTCTTGGAGGAATTAGAACCATTCTAATGCTGAAATTCATCTTCTGTCTCAGCTTCTTAATATGCTGCTCTCACTAAGGGTACACTTCAAGAGGAACTTATACACACAAAATTCTAATGCTATGGGGGCTTTCTTTTGTAATATACATGAATCCAATAAAATGCAATATGGATTATTTTCCATACATTTGTATCTGCAAGGCATGTGAAGTCCAAATAAGGACAAATACAAAAGGGATAAAATCAAATATGAATAAATGATCTTTCATGAATGGAAAAAAGTTTTTAAACACAGAGCATGTACATTCAAATCACCTTGAAGCAAATCTAATATATGCAACAAGCACTTTGAGATAGGGGAGACACTAAAAAGGTAACATTTTTGTTTGAAGCAACTTTGAAGAATCTGGTCAAGAGTAGCTGTTCACTTGTTTGCACATAAAAACATTCATTTCCAAGCAGAATGTCTCACCTTGTTCACAAGTTTTTACTATCTTGTGTATTAACAGACAATGAAAACTTTTTTCTTTTTATATAAGGTTTGGATTTTATAGGACACTTGGCTCCAAAATATGTCATAAATATTATTTTAATGATGAAGGCTAGCAAGACTTCCTTAGTGAGATTAAACCTAATTTTCCTCATTAGTGACATTAGTGACCTTTCACTTCAGAGTGGGCAACCCAGAAGCAAAGCAGAGAACTAAACTCAGTTTTTTAGAAATACGTGCTGAGGAACCTTTGCAGCAATGTAAAACAAAGTGATAAGCTGTTCAGTATCCACTACTGAGGATAACTTTTTGCAAACCTCTATAGGAAGTGATCCAGTTAATCAGGCTGAACTTTGGGAAGCAAGTCACTGAGTGATCTAGAATGCTTATGTCCATGTAACAGCAAAATCTTGAAGCACCTGAGGAAGGTAGTCAGCTCCTTCCTATGGGCTAATATATTTATTTAGTTACACAGCAGAGCCTGGTTCACAAGTCTGCATGTGTGCCAGTCAGACATGAGAAACAGGATTCAGGGAACTGCTTTGTCATCCAGAGGCAGACAGAGGATTTGTGCTTTCTTCATGAAGGTCATGGTAAAGCTTGAAAGATTATCTTGATAGACTTTGTGCAGCAAAGACACAGAGTCCATTTTCCAGACAGAGAATGTCTAGATTTGGGATCCAGCTCTTCCTTCACTCAGATAGGCTTGAATGATCCCCTCAGGAACTAGCTGTAATCATCAGCTTACAGAACGTCACAGGGAGTGAAAGACAGAGGACTTTGCTTCTCATAAAGCTGAATCCTTATGCAGACAAAATAAGGTACAGGATCAGATTATTTTCAGATGCATTCTTCCACCTTTACAAAACAAATATCTCTATGTTAAATTCTGTAGCTGTTTTACCTATGATACTATAAAACATAATGAAAGATTTGTTTTACTGCTGCATCAGATACCATTCACAATAGGTTTCTTTTCAGAGAAGAGTGAAGATTTATGCAAGTGCTAACTGTAATAACAGAAATTAAAACCACATAAAAGATTTTGAGACCAGCTTTAACCATATGTATATTTAGCCTGTGTTCTTTTTCATAAGTAGTTTCTGATTACATATATTTATAAGACTGTAAATGTGGTCAGAATTACCAAAATATTCACTTTTTCTGAGTATTCCACTTGTATAGCAAGCATCAGAATTCAAACACAATGTGTACACATACAACACTATCAGGACTTCATATATACAATCAGTACAACTTAAGTACACTAATTATGATTACAAACATGCTAAATAAGGTAAATTATACAAAGACCTTCTGCATCCAGCTTCTAGACAAGCTCATCAATTTTAAGTTCTACATTTAAATTGCAAAAAAAGTTTGTTGCAAAAATGCTTAATGCTCCAGTCCTCACATTCTTTACAGAAAAACTTGAATATGAGAATAAAACTTTGCTACATTGACAGGCAGATCTAAGGCATACCTCAGGAAGAATGAAGTTCAGCAAGTGAATTTTAAAACTGGTGGATGTTAGAAGACTATACTAGTTCTTCAGAAAAAGGTAAGAGACAGAGAAAGATGCAAACACTTTTCATAACAGGCCAGGTCCAGCTACCCCATTAACAGCACTGGGCTCAGCTTACTTCAGCTGAGAGCCTCTGCAGAGACAGCAGCACTGCAGAGGACAGGAGCTTAAGGATAGAGGTATGCTTTCTGAAAAGCTAAAAAACCCAGTTAGCTGAGCATTTTGTATCAAAATCCATTTGGCTACATGTAAAGGACTGCTCTGTACTTTATGATCCATTTTTTTCTCATCCTTACTACAGAAAGTCTAAGCATATTCATGGAAGCAACTCCATACAGCGCATTTGTGAGATACTACCAAAAGAAAATGGCATCGTTTTTTAGGACAAACAAATGAGCTTTTTATGTCACTGAAACAAGTGTTTAATGTTTGGGCAGGCAGGAAAGGAAAAGAGGGAAGTGTGCAATAATGAATGTTGCCCTTTTACCATACAGGTTAAGGTACAAATGCAGTAGGACCACCAAAGCATGCATTCCTTGACAGTCAGTCAATAAGTACTTTCTCAACTTGTTGTCTGTCAGTTGTGTAATGTGTTTCCTTCTTCATGCTTTAGTTAATCTGGAGGCTCCTGGGTTTTATCCAAGTCTTATTTCTTACAAACATATGGGCAACTAGGTGATGACATTGATGGCAGAACGGTGAGAAGAGAAGAAGAACAGTCAGATGTCTGGAAATTCTGCATCTAGGTCAAAAATTCCCTGTTTTATGGTCTTGCATTGATATTGAACAATAGAACTGAACAGCATAGTATACTATGCACATTTTTGTTCATGACATGAAAGATTTGAAAGGGCCTTTTAGGCGATTCTGCCCATCACAACTCTCTGGCAGCTGTGATGAGAGTGAACAAAGACAATTTAAAGTGGTTTTGACAACCATTCCCATGTCATGAAGTTGGGCTTGGGGCCAAATGTAGTAGATTATCCACAAAATAACTAAGTAAATTAGTAAAATCCTTTGTCTAATTCTGGGAATATTTATAAATTTCTGCAATTACCGGACAAAGACAAGCCTAGAACCTTTTTGTCAGCTGATACCATGCATGGCTTATTCCTATTCTTTTCTCAAGAATATTGCCTTGGAGAAGGGAAGCAAAATTGAATCATTAATGTTATGGCTAGAGTTCAGAAATTTATACTCTGGGATATTTATTGTATGTTTCACAGTCTTTGGGACTTGAGCTTCACTGAGATTATCCTCCATAGTGGAGGAGAAGTTCATTATTTGGTTGTTGCTTTCCTTGCTAAAACACATGATACAAGAAGAAAAAATTCAAAAAATCTCAAAGCAAACCTAATATGATCTGCCTCAAGCAGAGACATTTTTTTATTTCCATATTAATGAAGACAAGACTAAAACAATGGAATATCTGTTATTTTAAAATTGGTTCATAATTTTGTATGCAAATTCTAGCTTTAAATAAGTTTCATGTTCTGAACCTTGTGAGATTTCACTTAAAACATCATGAATTAAAGGCAGAAAAGCAAGAAAGAACTTTAAATTTAAATAATAAATAGTGATTTAATTTAATAGAATGTTTGCTTTGACAAAAGACTACAATGTAAAATATGATTCCTGGTGTGACCTCTGCTTCTTACTTCTTTCAGGAACAATCTAACACAGCTATAGTACATCAGTGATGGATATTAATTTTTTTCATTTTGCCATCTCCTTTTCTGTTTTGTAAAATAAACACAAAGAGAAAGAGAGAGAGAGAGAGAGAGAGAGAGAAAGAAAGAAAGAAAGAAAGAAAGAAAGAAAGAAAGAAAGAAAGAAAGAAAGAAAGAAAGAAAGAAAGAAAGAGAAATAAAGAAAAGAAAGAGAAAGAAATAAAGAAAGGAAAGAAAAAAGAAGGAAAGAAAAGGAAAGAAAGAAAAGAAACAAATACCATAGCTTTAATCCTTCCCTGATTGGCAGACTGGAAAGCTCTGAATTATTTAACAAAAGACATAACTTCTAACAGCATAGAAGTGACACATAGAGATGAAACCTTCAAACAGGTGAGAAAGAACAAAATGAAAAGTGAGAACCAGAGTCAGCTATGTGCCCTTCGTCCCAAACAGCACCTCATTTCCTCACTCTTGTGTTACTTCTGTCACAAAGCTTCACCGCTTTGTAGCAATTGTTACAAATGCTAAAGTTTGTTTTTCTCTTCCATAATTTCCAGTGTTAAGAGTGAGAGCGTTTGAAGCAGGTCGACATGTATCAAATGTGAGATAAACTGATACTCAACTAGTTCTTGCAGACTCAAAATTGGGCAACTGGAAGTAACCAAGGCATGCCAGACAACATCCTATTGGAAAGCAATAGCACATGTCTGGCTAAGAAAGAGAGGACAAATAATAATAATAATAATCATAATCTCTAAATCTTTGAAAAATTTATGTCATCCTGCTTTTCCATTAATAATTGGATTTCTAATGAACTTTTCCTTCACCCCCAAGTAGAAACACCTGGAGACTCATCACCTTTCAATTGAAGAGTTCTTAAAAAATTAAAAATTTATGGAGATAGTTTTTTTCTGGTTTGGATCCTGAACAAAGTTTTCTCAGAAAAATACTGATCAAGATATCTTTTCTTGGCCTTATTGCTATGACTTACTATAGCAAAAGCTCATATCAGCCAGAAAAATTTGAACAGGATCACCAGTGATATCCTTCTTCCCCTGAAGAATGAGACACTAGTGAGAGGCTTTCAGAAGTTCCCTGACTGGAGTTCATAAATGCACCTGGTCAGCTATATTGTCAAAACATTTTTCAAGAAGAGAGTTTGCTAGAATTTTCACTTTGCATTGGATTGGCTATAGCAAAATCCCAAACTAGTCACAGAAGTTCCCAAACCTCTTTTTAGAATTTTTTATCTTAGTGTAGCAGAAAAATTTACTTACAAGTGTGTCAGTGTTTAAAGTGTGCTCTCTTTAACCATGCTCCTGTGAATGTCATGTGCTCCTCTGCATAAACACAGAGTTGCTGCTGGTACTGAGACCTCAGTCTCATACTTCACACGTCATTGACATGTTTGCATGCCCAAGAGGGGCAAACAGCCAAGGAGAGCAGAGCATAGCACAGACTGCACAGAGCTGTGGTCTGACAGCCCCCAGAGTTGCCTCTTTTGGGTCCTTACATCCTTGGAGCACAGGATGCCACTGGCATGGTCAGCTGCAGTTGCAGAAGCACACAAGGGCACACAGCCAGGGTACTCTGTGACTGCACCACAGACAGAATCAGACAGGTCTGAAGGCTCTTGGGAATAAGAAGAAAAAGAAGCTTCAGCAGCACAGGCATTAAAATCAAATTTACAAATTACCTAATGCACAGGTTTACTGAATTTATTGGTGGATTTTAAGTAGCTATAGCAGACTGAAAACATTTCCCTAATACTTGGAGCCAAATTTGACTGACTGCTATTGCATTCAGTCTAACCTATTTCATTTGTAGAGGGGATAACTTATGCACACACGATGAGGACACAAGTCAGCTTTTCCCTCTCACCTCTGGATCTACCTCTTTGCTTGAGCATGTGCTTATGCACAACAGCAACAACCACAGGCAGAGCTGAGCCTCAAGATTATGGTGAAATGATGACTGAGCCCTGATGCAGACACAGATGTACATGCTCCTGAACAGAGTGAGGGTAGGACTAATCTGCTTTTCTGAGGCTTCTCCCTGAGCCATCCCCCATGAGTACACACTGTGGATTCTGGCCAAGAGCAGCACCAGAGGCATACAAATCTGAAAGGCCCAACATACCCATAACTAACTGCCTGTGAGGCAAAGAAAAGCTCTGAAGGGCTATGATGTAGATCAAAGCAACATTCAAGCGTATTTTATAAACAAAATATGTATAGATAGAAGCATAGGTAGCCTGAAATTCATACCACAAATTCTTCTTTTCTTTATTGTTCCCTTCATCATTTGTTAAAATGAGGGAACTGCTCCTCCAAAATATATCTTACGTCATATCCTGAGTACTGTTTGGTATTATTGCCTGACTAATTCAAATTACATGGTGACCCTGGACATTGTAGATCTTTAATAAAAATTAACTGGTGCTATTAGCGTTAGGTATAATTGTTTATTATTTCTCAAATATTAACCAATTATTTAGGAGTCTTAAAGGGCAGACAGATAGTTCTACCACACAAACACCTTGGGAGGTAATTACTTTTTCATCTTATCAATTTCTTTCACCTAAATATGACATTTCTTTTTCCAGATTAAGCTTAATGAAAAAGCACCACCAACAGAGGCAGTGGTCAAAGAACTGCATGAGTTTCCAGGAAGGGGAACATTTATCAAAACATACTGTATGGTTAATGATAGTATGCATGGATAAAGAAGCCTGTAATATACAGAAACAATAAAGCTGGATTAGTGTATCGAAGGTTGTTTAGACAAGATTCAGTTCCATTTCCAAGAGACTTCAATTTCCTTTCACGTAAACTCTGTGAAATACTTTATGTGACATGTTTATGAATAGCTGATTTTATGAATGTTATAATTACAGACTCTTATGAAGGCTGAGAACAGAATTGCCCCTTCAGCAAGCAAAAAAGCAAACAGATGAACATGGCAATTAATAGTTACAGTCAAAGAAGGAAAATCCATGTATCTCAATTACATTACACAGATGACAGCACTATGTGGTGAATACCATATTATTTATTAGGATTATTGCAGTTATTAGGATTTTTGCAGTTCATAATGATTATCAAAAAAAAACCCAAAAAACATTAAGTCAAGCAATAAGTATGAAACTTTACATTTTCTCTCTGATTTATTAGGTTTACTTTATCAGCACATTACATAGTCTTACTTCAGAAATCAACCATCAGATTTACAGTTCACATGTAATTTCTGCTTAATTTTTTTCTTAGAAAGGACTTATAATATTCTCTAGAAAAATATTATTTGGTTCCCCTTAAAAGTGACATGGAATGTTATTGAGCAGTCATTGCAAAAAACAGAGCCCAACAAATTTTTTAAGTCAAAATATAAATCAGAATCATCATCTCATATGAAGATAAAACAAGAAAGTTGTGTCATTTCTTTTCACATCCTAGTTACAATTAAATTTAAGATTAAAAAAGTTTATTACTTTATATATATGTGTAGCTAAACCACAATTATTAATTTTTTAATTATTAAATTAATTTTATTGTTTTTAATTTAATTATTAATTTTAGTTATTTAATTTAATGTCTCAGCCCATCAAATTTTTACTTGCCGAAAGAAAGAAAAGGTTGGTTGTAAGGGACCTCCACCTAATCCAGTCTTCTGGCTGAATCAGAATGAGCTTCAAAATTAATTTTTCAGGGTCTTATTTCGGCTTGTGACTGTTGTGTTCTGGCCTTCCACTGTTCATGGCTCTAACCTGAGCAGATAAAAGATCTTGATATTTTCTGACTGCTGCCTGTACCTACATGTTTCATGCCTCCTGTATATATCACAGATTCAACATTATTTCAGATGTACTTTCTGAACACTTTGTGGACTTCATATTGTAAGCATAAATTCATTCAAAATAAAATTTTAAAAAAGTACAAAACCTATTTCTGTCTTCACCTGAAGCTCTTTAAAGTTTTTCCTAGACACACTGAATCATTTTTAACTCTAGAAGTTGTAGATCTTCAACAGACTCTTTTATGGTTTTGTACTATATGTCTCTCCATTTTGCTCTTCAATAACAAGAAATTCACATTTTGTTTTCTTCAGCTAATTCCTTATATAAACCAGATTTTCTCTCTAAAAGAAAAGAAATATAATTCAAACAAGTAAAATGCTGAAAACATATATAAATAAGACAGTAAAATTTTTATGATAAAATTTCTTTCTCAGTTGCTTATTCACATTTCATGTAGCATGCATTTCTGGTAGAAACATACCTTCCTATCACTTTTTATATATTTTGTTTAACAGTTAAAAATAGCTGCAATTCACATTCTTCATTCCACTAAAAACTCCTTAGAAAATGCCTAGAAAGAAAGAAATCCATCCATTGAGATAGACAGACATTTATATTTATGGTCCAAGGGGAATACCTACATTTTGTTCGCACATGCATTTAAATTGTCATTGATCTCATTGTCACAAATTGTCACAAATATCTAGATGAATTTTGCATGCAGAAAAATCACTTTTGCTGCCACTTTATCAAGCAGTTGCACCCTTTTAATGAAGACTGGGATACAAAATATTCTATTTAAATTTCACTGAAGGACTCCCCTTCAAGTAAAACGGTTCTAACTGCAGGTGTTAATAAAAAATAGCTGCCTAACTTGCTGAGGAAGTTGTATTGTGGGAAGAGAATAATTACTGATACTGATCACAGAACAAACATTACAGTGCATTTTTTCAGTTACTTTACTGTGTTATCCAAACCATGCCTACTAATTCATCACCTCTATATTTACTTCTAACTTTTCAACACTCTCAGTATATTAGTAGTTTCTTATTAAAACAGAAACAAAACATGGCAGAGTGTTTCTCTTTCTCCCCACCTGCATTTTGCACTAAAAGATCCAGGGTGAATACTACTGACATTTAAAGAAAAACCTATCAGACTCATCCATTGCAAAACCCTTGAGAAAGGTTTTTTTCTGTTCCTGCTATGCAGGTGAACTGATCATAGTAAGTCAGTGGGTTGAAAGACAAAAAAAAAACTTCTTTGTTTTGTATAAAAAAATTTCTTTAAAATCCTTGACCAAAACCTCACCAACTTTCAAGGGATAATTCTTTATATCAAAATGTTATGTACATAAAATATAATCAAATAAATTTCAAGATATTCTTTCTGTCAGGATGGGTTTATTCACCATTCATCAAAAAAAAAAACCCACACAAAAAACTCAAAACCCACAAACCTCTTAAATACTTAGTTATACAGCCTTCACCTCATACCATCATATATAGATAAAAACTTCTAGAAAACAATGTAGGATAACATGTAGTTTAAAAAAGCAAACCACTGAAGTTTTGAGGTGTCACTATTAAAGTTGATGGTAAAATATTAGTTCAGAGCTCTTGTGATGTCTAAATGCACAGTTAATTCATCATGTGCCATTCTCCACAGAAGTTTACCACTTCATTCAGCATGGAGAATGACTGACTCTGGGGTCCTGAAATAATGTTTAATATTGGGCTGTCTTCAGTGTTTGCCTCTCACAGCTTAGCTCACATTAGCTCAAATCCCAGTCTGAATGCACATTCTTTACTGGTCCCATGGGTGTTTTTCCATGTCAGTGCAATAAAAGAATTTATTTTCAAAATAACAATGTGAAGTGGAGAGGTGTAGCTATCTTCACTTTACAAAGTGCTGAACCACACAGACACTGAAGTCAGAAGTTTCCAATTATTTTAAGTATCTGGCCTGAAATGTCTTATCCAACTGGTTTTCAAAAACTTACCAGAGGTATTCTCTAAAATGCAACTTCAATTGTTTTTGCTCATCATTACAGCTTCTCCCAGTACCACAGCATGGGGTGAGCACAGGCACACAAAAAAAAAATGAGGTATATACAATTGGAGAGAGATCCCTTGGAAAAAATCTGGTGTGAGAAGCTTGCTAAACATCATGACAGGGCAGTAAAGAATTTGGTTCTCCAGGGTGAAACAATTGCAAGACAATATTACCTCTCATCATCAGCTGTAATTAGAAAATATATCCACTCATACCCTCTCATTTCTGCACTAACATGGGAACGAAGGAGACAACAGCTTTATTAATGACAACATTGGTTTATCCCTGGTTTGTGTCACAAATAAAGATCTTCATTGGAAAAACAGCAAACAGTCACATAATGAAAGAATGCACCTAAACCTGCCACACTAACCCTGCACTGATTTTAACATGAACAGTTTGGGCTCCTGCCTCCAAAACTAGAAATGGTGGGAACATACTGTCAGCTGCCAGGTAATCTTAGTGGTACTTAAGTTTTTGTTACCTTCTCTTTCATAATTATTAACTTCAGAGCTCCATAGCTCTGAAATGCCAAGTCTTTACAGCCTGGGCACCTCAACAACCAGTTTGTGCCGAGGTTCTTGTCTGATATCTAGAAGCCATGTATTTGTCTGCTTTCCTCCTCCAGGGCTTGGCCTCAGCCAATGCTCTCAAAACACAATTAATATGCTCCAGAATTATTTCTTCTCACAAAAAGCAACGCTGCAGCCAGAAGGAGCTCATTCTCTGGCTGGTTTTAAAAAGTATTGACCCCTTTTTTCTTTAGAAATAATGTATAGTCACCTGTCTCCATGAGGTGGCTCTGAGCTGTACTATCTAAATATATAAAAATACCCCATTTTACTCATACCAAGGCAGATAAACTGCAAGAATTAGGATGCACCCCTGTTCCAATCCATTCCTGCTTCTTAGCTTCAGGCAACAGATGCTAATTGGGCTGTTCAGCATGCAAACATTTTGAATTTCATTCCAAAGTACATGATGTTCATATTGGGTGATTAATGAGAGGCCAGTGTCTCCGTTTCTGAGATTAATTCTTTATGCACATTCTCACTACCAGTGTAACATTCTTTTAATTTCTGTAGCTATGTCTGATAATTGGCTTCTTCTTGATCATTTTAATGGAAGACTTTTCAGCAAATCTAATGTCATGGGCTTAATAAGAATAATAGGAGAAAAAATCCCATTTTCCTCAGTTTTCTCTGTAGCTTCACTTACTTTCATAAAAAGTTCAAATTCTTTAATTATATCTTTCAGATATATCTTTCTATGCTGCATGTTTGGATAGTCCAATTTGCAGCAGGATCCTATGCATTTTCTGTAACTTTTTTATCAACTGTATATTCTCTTTCAAGACCTTCCTTCCCATGCCTTGCGCTTCTATCATTGGGTAAGCTTTACAAGTGGTGGTGAAGAATTGCTTCTCATAATTAAGTCTTTTGTACATTCAAATAAGCTGTAAATATTTATAAAATCTTAAAAAGTATAGCAAGATATTTGTATTAATTGGTTCCTTAATGTCAGATTGGTTCCTTAATGTCATATGACAACTTGGATATGTACATATCCAGTTTAACCTGTGCACTTAATGGACATTGATGCCTTTATGCTAGATGCCAATGCAGAGTTTAAGTGCTAAAATATGAACTTTACTTTTTAGTTGCCCAACTGCTCTGTTAATTCTGTGTTTTAATGTATATGGACAAGAACTGAATAAAGATTACTCAAGCAAATCACAAGTGTGGCAGCACCTAACCTCAGTGTTTGGCTTCACAGCCTTAATAACATTTTTCAGTGTAGTTTTGACTGTATTTCTTTAGTTTTTCAAAATGTGTCATGGTATCCTCCTTCTCCCTTGTTATTCCATGGCATCATTTTGAGTCTTGTATTTCATCCCCATATTGCTGATGAGCTGGTTTAGACTCTCTATGGAACACTGCCAAGGGAGCCCACAGATAGGCATGGAGACTCTTTTTCCTTGTCCCTGAATAAGAATGAGATGTTTTTCACAGATATTTGCTAATAGCAGGGAA
This sequence comes from Molothrus ater, assembly GCF_012460135.2. Lineage (NCBI taxonomy): Eukaryota > Metazoa > Chordata > Aves > Passeriformes > Icteridae > Molothrus > Molothrus ater. The sequence goes on along the minus strand of NC_050478.2, from coordinate 90,274,808 downwards.
CAGAAAATTTTAATCTTAAAAGAAGCTTAAAAGCATAGCTAAATCTGAGTACATTTTAGTGGGATCGGCAAATAATATGTCTACAAATATATTCTCTTGCCAAATTTCAAGTCTTTTCTCCAAGGAAGATGGATTCCAGATGAAGAAATGACCACAGAGAAGGTCATCACATTCATTTTTAACACTTTAAAAAAAAATAACAAGGGAAAAAATTAACTTCACTTTCAGGAGCAGCTGAATTCTCACTCCCATACTCACCCTTGCTACACCTTCCTCTCTCACCTCCCATTTGTCCTGCTCTATACCAAAACATCAGACAGATTTGGGTGCTTTGAATGCAAAAGTGTCAGACCAGGCATTAAAGCTGTGCTGTTACAAAATCTGGAAACCAAGATCCTACTTAAAGTGCCAAGAAATCTTTATAATAATAAAAAATCCCATTACAGAACAGTAAGCTCTTCTGTCATTTAACCTTGACACTAAAAGGAATGTAAAATTTCCTAAAGTTTTATTTTTAATTCAATCTGCAACAAATAACTGGAGTTCAGATAAGGCTGAATATGCAAAACCTATGAAGTTAACTATTAACACAGTATGCAATGTGTAGCACTTTTTCTATGTAGTAGCTCAAGCCTAACTTTAAATGGTTATGATAATTTTCAGTGATCATAGATTATTTCTCTTTGTATTTGAATTTGTACATATATAAAATTTATAAATCAAATGAGATATAAAATTATAAAATCAGATTACTTTATTATACCATTAACAAAGAGGATTCATCAAATAGTATAAGATGGATTCAGTCTTTTCCATTAGGTCCTTTGCGATTCAATACATTTTGTCACATTTTTTCAAAACTGAAACAACATTCTCTCTGGAGACCCATGTGCATAGTAACATGGGAAATTTCTCCATAAAAGATATTATTTGGGAATGTCATTATAACTAATATCTAGTTTACTACTTTGACCTGTGAATTTCTTTTTAGCACCATGGAGGAACACTGTGTATATGAGGCCAAACACTTTTTTGATTGCTCTTTCATCTTGACAGATGCAGTGCAGAGACACATAAGTGACACCTACTGAGAACAGTAATGGACTTCTTTCCTGTATTTTAAAACTCAACAGAGCATTTAGAATCTGGATTCAACTGAAAACCATGAAAAATTCACAAATCCAGACATCTCACTCAGTAAGGTAATAATAATAAAGAAATCACTTTCCAAGTATCTTTTGAATAATTTACCTGCATTTCTCACTCTAAAGAATTACGAAACATATTTTAATAATTCTAACTGACTGGAAAAGGAGCCCTCTTATTATTGTAGGCTGTACCTGTTAGACTGATATCTTGAACCTGGTTTGGGCTGGTGTGCAACCACGAAATATATTGAAACTCCCCAATATACAAACACAAAGGCAATTTTGTAGCTGTCCTGTTTTTGTATATGTGCAGTGATAAACCAGTGCCGATGGTTTTGTAATGCAGGTTTTTCTCTGTATGGATAGCTTCAAGAAAATGAAATGAAAGAAAATGATGAAAGAAATAATGAAAGAAAATTCACCCTCAAGTAATTGACTTGGTAGCAAAGTTCCCAGCGAAAAGCATTCTGCCCTGTTCTGGAGAAAGATTACCTGGATGAGTTCTAGCATCTGATGAGCTGGAGGCTGACAGTGAGAGGGACTCTCTCATTCACAGACATTTTCTCAGTCCCAAGCTTGAGAGGCTTTGTTTGGGCACAAGATGATAATCACTATGAGAATTAGAGGCTCACAGGCTGAGCTTGGTAGTGTGAGATAAATATGTGACATGAGATGAGATAAGGGGAGGATGACATCTGGCATCAGAGATGGTGGGAAATCTGCTTAAAGATGTCTCTGTAGAAAGCTTGGAGGCCCCTATACAGATGTTTTAATGTAGCTCTTTTTCAGCTTCTTCAGGATGAGTGACAAGAGCTAAAGCAGTTTGTGTGGATGTGGGAGCAGGTCAAGAGCTCATCCTGAAGGCAGTCATGAACAATGGACACACTGATATGCAGGGGCACATGATAAATCCAGATCTACAACTGAGAGAAGACTTTTACATCACACATTAACATTTTCCCCTATTTTTCCACTACTGGATCTGCTATACAGATTTCTAAGCTAGCCCTCCAAGGACACCAAACCTGCTGCATTAAGTAAGGCAGTCAGAATAAGCACCATGGTATGATTAGATGCACAATTACAGAGGATACTGTAACAGAAGGTCAAGAGAATGGGAGCCAAAGCCCTGGAGGTGTCCCAGAAAAATTCCTCACAGCCATCACAAAGATGACAGAGCAGAATCACACACCTAGAATATATTGTCTTGGTCTTGAGGGTATCTTCTCTACAGTTCCTCGGTGCCCTGGTAGACACCAATAAGGAATAAAAATGAGGTCCAGATCATTTAATTTGATTTCATTTCACATCATTTTATTAAGCTATGCCCACCTGTAATTAATGTTTAGCACGACAGGTGTCCTGATCTTTTTCGTATGTTAAATTTGACCAAGTAAGAAGTTTTAGGTTGGTGCAGAGTCTATCGTTCATAACCTAACCTATACTTTGTGCATAAGTAGGAATGCATCAATAAAGCCTGGGTTAAGCAAACCTGTCAGGACTTTTTTGGTGCAACCATCTACTGAAATACTGGATGAAATTTTCCTTCTTCTGTAGGTAACAATGATAGCACCTTGGTGTGCTTAACATCCCTGAAAATTACCATTATTATTCTATCAACTTTCAAGGTTTCCTTTATAACTAGGAAGTTTTCCTGTGTCATTGATCTAAATTCAAGACAGTAAAGTAGCCTGGGTCTAGTATGGGCAGAACTGAAGGGAAAAAGAATTGAAGCCATGCTTTTGTGATGGTCGCAGTTGAAATTTAGTTGGCTGAACTTTTGAAAGATGGCGGATACACTGGCTGAAATTCCAGATGATATATTGGGCTGAACAACCTCAAATTTTCCCATTGGTAACGTTAGTGATTTTACTAAAACTAAACAACAAACAAAACAAAAAAGCATATAAATAATGCATACTCAGAGCACTAGTGACTCATGTAGAGTTAGGAGAATTATATATAGTAAATAAATCATAAGATAAATTTTTCCTTTTTCTATTGTCAAATTGTCTTTTGCACCTCATAGTTTTCCTAGATTTATTTGAAATTAATCAATTAATTATTTATTTAATTGTCTTTATCTAATTGTAAGAGAATTATTTGGAAATCTGCAATAATAAGGAATTATAGGGCCATGATTGCACATTTCACTTCATTTATTTTTGCTCTAGGTTAGCTGTGCAAAATTTCAGCTTCACTTTCCAAATATTCATGTATGTGAATTTTAAAATCATTTTACAATAATACTCTTCAATATTTTCCTGTAAGCTTTATATACCAGTGAACATTTCTATAATAAATCTCTCTACTTAAACTATTTGTAGAAATCAAACAAAATAATAGAAAGAAAAAGACTAAGTATTGAAAGAATATTTTCCAGGAAATAGTTCTGAGCTGGACTTTAGGTGACAGTGAATTTTTTAATAAATGTGCTTATTCCTGATATCCACACAAGCATGCACTATTTGGCAAGGCAGCAAATGGGCAGGTTATTCTGTGACTCCTTATGGGAAGAGGAATATTGCAGAGCTAAGGGATCAACAGAATGAGACTTCAATTCATTAGTTCTTCAGCAATCATTTCAGATGCTTAGCATCAGAACTCCTGATTGACATTCAACATTCATTGAAAGACAAGTTGAAGTCAGAAAAGGTACAAGAAGAGGCAACCAAAATGGCTACAGGAACAAAGCGTTTGCCTTGAGAGGAAAAGTAAAATAAGCCTTTTGAAAAGAAGGCTAATGGAAAATAAAAATGAGGTTTAAATAATCATGATGATGATGACGTAAGATCAATAAGAATTGTTATGTAGAAAATTCCTAAAATCTGGAATTTCAGAGCTCAGAATCTTATAAAAGATCATTCTATAACAGATGGAAAAAAATCTTGTTTTTTTTTTTAATAGATAATGAACTTTTAAAATGTGTTGTCACAGGAGACTGTGCAGAAAAATAATAGTAGTGTTTCAAAATAGATCAGACTAAGATACTAGAGAGTACATGCAGGCATATACTCTATCCCATATCCATACGTATCATGTATTCAATGGCTGTGAATCCCAGGAGATGAAAAAGGCAGGTGGCCAAATTCACATGTTCTGAATAAACACCATCCCCCACTGCCAGTGTGAGAGGCAGGGTGGGGTGTAGGAAACTGGCCTCCCTCAGCAGGATATTTATCACACCCTTCTAGAACCCAAAACTTTTCTAGTATATGCGCTTTCTGTTTGTTTATTTCTGCTCAAAATAAACATTGGTTCCCTATGCACTATCAATCATTTTCTTGTGATTAGGTAGCATGAGGCAGAGGTTATAAAAATTTCAACACCTTCACAGAGCAGAGCAAAGCTTTATATCTGTATATGGTCCTTAAAGATCCTTTAGGGATTTACTGGGGCATATTCATTCCACATTCCCCTCCCCATATGAACTCTGTAGAGTTTCAGATTCTCACAAAACCAGATCTCTAGATGTTAAGCTTTTTGTTTACGAAAGATGAAGTATTAGTTTTATTCCATGAGAAATTTCTGTTTTAAGGGATTATCTCATCTTGTGCTTTGTTTGCTGGACATGGGAAGTGCACATGAACAAGTCCTAACCAGCGCTGGTGCACTGATGCAGCCCTGCCTGCAGTAGCAATGAATATGATATTGAAATGAACCTTAAAAGCATAGTAAGCTCACCTGGAAGTTCTTTAGGAAAAAAAAAAAAAAAGTGGTCAAAAACAATAGTAAAAATATTTTTTTAAGACCAAAAGGGCCGCAGCAAGCTCAGTCTTACAAGGGTGTTTAAAGAAAAAAGTCCTTCCAGACTCCATAGCTGACAGTCTCTCCCATGGCTGACAGAGAGAAAAGAAATAGTTTTTCTTTCATGCTCTATACTTTCTTCCTCATGACATAAACAGGAAAAACAGAGAATAATGGACAATTTTCTGCTACCCATTTCTCTTGTGACAGCAGAGGAATAAAAAAGGGACTCTTAAAGTGCCATCCATTCACAAATTTCTTCATCTATAAAAGCAACACAGATTTCACAAAATCACGTACTTCTGAACTGAACAGATAAAACATTTTCCACTTTACATAACAGCAAGGAACAGATGACACTGTTTATTTGTTTATTTTGTTTATTTTTCTGTAAAAAGTACCAATAACTAAGTATTCAGGCTGCAATAAAACAAAGCTCCCTTCCCTCCTTCTCTGTTCATGCTATCATCATATCTTTGTTGGTGAAGCCCTGAATGCAAACCTGCAGCAGCAAGACTTCAGCACAATTCATGCAGTCACATAAATTCAGTTTCTTGTCAGAGAGATGTTTTCAGTTTAAGGCATGCATTTGGGCTATGAAGCATCTTAGATGATCTCTCTGTGTTTATATTTCTTCTGAGTGACATAACAAACTTTCAATACAGAGGTCAAGCATCAAAGGCAGTTACAGGTTGTTGGCATTCATTTGTCTTCTGGGTACAAAAGAGAACATTTATTCACTTTGAACATTGAAGAGCTGAAAGAAGACTTTAAATCACTGTGTGTTAGAGGCTAGTTCAAAGAGCATGGAGTATAACACCATACTACTGGTCTATAAATGGAGGGAAGTACATAGGAACAGAAAAAAAGCTTTAATAACAACCCATGAAAAACCCACAGTGTGTGCAGAGCTGCTGTTACAAGTGTGAGAAAAGAAATCTAACAGGATAAGAACTTATACTGAAATTTTAAGAAAACATATAAAATAGAGATTAAGCTGTGACTTTATGTAAAACATTAGCTGATTTACCCCAAATCCTACTATAATCATGCTTCACAGCATGAAGATGAATAAAGTAATTCTTTGCAATGCTGCTTCCTCTCTGGGCACTCTCCTTATTTGTCACTATCAAGAAGGTTCTGGGCAGAACTAGAGAAGCAGTTATGGGGGAAAGTAGTACTGAAATCTAAATGCCTTCTAGAATCTGGGTGATTTTAGAGTTCAATAAATATGGAAGAGGCTTTTCAGCTTGGCTGAACTGAAATTTAGAATTAGAATTCTAAATTCTGATTTAGCTCCTCTCTAATTAGATGCCTAAATTTTATTTTGGGTCAAGGATAAAAGGTTTTCAGATGCTTCCTTATTTTCTCAAGTGTTCTCTGCTCTTCATAATCTGGCATACAAAGTACCTCTAGAACTAGAAGTTATGGGGGGTTTTTTTGGAGGTAAACAAAGTGCTTGAATCTTTATTTCAATGAAATTTAGATAAATATGTTCTTCTGACCTTAAATTCTAGTACTATCTCTATATTCATGACTCTATAGTTGTGCCTGTACATAGCTATTTTTGAGGCCATAATCAAGTTCTTCTTTCAGAAATATTGCATTTTTCTCCAGAAATATTAAAGTCTGAGCTTTGCCAAGGATACCTTACTGTTAAAAATTTATTCACTGACTCAGAATAAGCCTCATGTAACTCCTTGTGTAGTTCCTGCATTTTGATTATACCTATTTTGAGAACTAAAGTGTTACTTTGAAGCAATGCAACATGAATATGTGAATGTACCCTTTGCTCATGGCTGAATTCACCTTTGAAAAATATGAAAACTGTTATTATACCAAATAGAATCATAGAATATGAGTTGGAAGGGACCTCTAAGATTTGAACTCTCAGTCTCAGATCACTCAGTTGAACTCTTTGCAGTGAGCAGGGACATCTTCAACAAGATGCAAAACACATTTTATTTTCATACTTATATATTTATTATTAAAATATGTATGCATTGTTAATATATTGCTAACAACAGGTATAAATTCAGAATATCCTTATGTGAGATTTCCACATAATACAACAGGCATTCTTTTGTGTGTGGAAGACAAAAGTTGTGATACAAGAATGCCCCCTGTTCTTCCTCCTCCTTCCCTTAGCTTTTCTATCTAAGCTGATGCCACGTGGTATGGAATATCCATTTTGTTAAGTTGGACTAGCTAGCCCAGCTGTGTCCCCTCCTAGGATCAGCCTTCAGATGGAGGGGGAAGGTTGGACACCATAACTACTGTTGCTGTGCCAGCCCTGCCCAACAGGACCCAAAGCACCAAAAGGTGAGTTATCAACACCTTCCCAGCCAGAGCTGAGCCTGCACCAACCAACCAGCACAGAGCAGAGCTTGGTGAGGGCTGCTGTGGGGAAATGACCTCCAGCTCAGCCTGACCCAATACACCAATGGACCAAAATAGAAAACAAAAGCTGTCTAAGCCAGAAAGTTATCAAGAGCTCAAAGGTTGAAGGTCTGAAATCACAAAAGCAAAGTCTGTTGTATAGTTCAGCTCTACAGCTTTTGAGTGCTGGCACCCATCTCCTGGACTGGCATTTACAAGGCCAAATTGAAACTACTAAACATATAAATTAGTTAGTCAAACTCAAGTTAATGGATTTGGATTCATAGTAAACAGCATGTTGAGCACAAATGTATTTAAACTATTTAATAAGAAACAGCAAAAGAAGGATTTGTTTAAAACACAACCTTCTCTATGGAAGCCTGTATCACTGATTTGTCACCCAGCCAACTTTTACATAGCAGATTACTGAGTCAAGCTCTTGCCTATGAAATGGAAAAACTTCCTCCACCACTGAGAGGTATTTACATATTTGCATGGAGTGATGTTATGCTTGTATACATGCATATTATGCACAGTCAATTGCCTGTATTTAGAAATGTTAAGTGCTGAAATGCATTTGGACATTGGTTTACTTGGTTCTGTAGTCATATGTGATAGGACAGTCCTTTCACAAGGGTGCCATCTGCATTCCACCTCAAAACAACTGGAGCACTTCTCAGTGTTAAAACAGACAGTTCAGCAGCCAACATAGCAGAAATCACAATATAAACACTAAAGAAAAGCCACAGGCAGGAATACATATGTTACATATTTGTAACAAAACACCTGTGGTGAAAAACTTACTTGCACAAAGAGAATATGTAAAATGTTTGGGTGAATAGAATTGATCACTCTTTGCCAGGTTGCCAAGGGAAGAATACTAGTTTGTGAAACATCTCAAGTCCTATAGAGCTAGATCATAACAAATGAAGAAGATTTTAATCTCATGCTTCAAGGAATACAAAAGATAGACCACTTGTCCCAAGATACAAGCATCTCACAGGAAAAACCGTTCCATCCTATGTTAGAGGATGCAAATCAAGTTCAACAGGTTCACAGATCTGGAAATCATTGCATGAGGAGAGAAACAAAGGGAATAACTATATGACTGGTCACTGTAAGTGAAAAAAAACCAAAATAGATCTCATATTTACACATCTACTTGAGTTAAAGAAAGTAAATTTATGTATTGTTCTAAAGCAGGAAGAGAAAGGAAAATCTGGGGAGAAATGGTTGACAACACTTTTCTAAGTTTGAGCAACCAGGAAGGTTCAAGTGGAGTGCTTAAAAAATGGGACATCTGTTCAACATTGCTGTGAAAACCACCATTTCTTTAAATTGATTTATATGCAAAAACAATGACATTTCACAGAAAAATACAACATTTGCTGCTCTCGAACTTATGTTAAGGTCTAAGGAAATGATGTCTTGATTTGAGCAAAGTGGTAGAAGGCTGTTACTGGTGACTTAAGACAGATTTGCAAAGAGCAACAGCAGTCAAGAAGTGTGAGTAGTGGAAGTAAAATTTCAGAAAGAGAAGTGAATAAACTGTATATGCAGTTAGCAGCATAATCTGAGCCAACCCCCAAATCTGTCCTCCAGCAATTATGAAAGGGTCATGCAGACTCATTGGAATGATGAAATACATAGAAAAATATATGTTTAACCTCTTTGAACCAGCAGCCAGAAAAATACAGTACAATGATGCTGGATAGCTTAAAATTCTTAATGAAGTGTTAAAGTACCTGGAGGGATAATGAAATACCCTAACATAGAGGTAATATAATAGTAAATGAAAATCAAAACAGCACATATTTAAGGAGAATAGAGACACAGTGCAAGCAAGTTTTCACTATCTATCTTACAATATGGTACTGGATCAACAGAAGAAACCCACAGACCCCTGGACAAGCATAAGACACCTATATTCCTAATATTTAATTTCTTTGTTTAACAGACTGGTTATTTATATTCAAAACATTTCAGAACCTTAATATGGCTCATAAACTGGAGTTATTTTTGTACTTGATTACTATGTGAAATACTGGACTTAAAAGAGATTTTAGCAAGAAGTTGGAGCTATTATCTCATGCTGAGACTCCTGCTACATAACATTGATTGGTTAGAAAAAAGACCCTGTCAGCCTGCTTTGCTAAGAATGATTTCTGAACAAACACAACTTTCCCACATGAGATATTCTTAAAAATAAGAATATCTCTTACTACATACAGTTTTCTACAAATGAAGTAGTGACATCAAACTCAGTGGGCTTGTTGGCTTATTTAAAGTTGACTTCTTAACATGGTCTCTCCACTCAGTATGACAGGACAGAGTTAAGAACTCAGCAATAAAATTCAAAAATTTGCCATTTATACAGGAAAAAAAATAATGGTAAGTTAAATCATTCCCAAAATGAAACTCATAATAATTCTGAGCAAATGACTGCTTTTAACAGTTATTTACTCTATTTTATAGCACAATGTTAACCCAAGCCATAAAACATAATGACTTGGACTGCAGAAGTGGCAGCACTTTTTAATTTTCATTCCAAAAATACTAATACACACTGTTTGTAACTTTTGCTTTAGTGTTTTGTATTTAATGCGCAGGAATTTGTTGTAAATTGCTATAAAAATTGGAATTAATTTCTAAAGCAAAATAAAAGCAAATTATTCCTTCTGAAGCCCTCAACCATCTCCTGGACCCATAAAATAGTTTATTTTATTGAACTGCTCATGAAAAATGTAATGTTTTTCCAAAGCAACGTTCTCTGCAGTGATGTGCCAAGTGATCTGATCATAATGAGGGAGCTGGGTAACCATGGAGTTTGTTTTCATCTACTTCATAATTACATTGCTTATAGTTCATGTTTTTAGCCTGCAGCTACCACAAAAACTTTTTCAGCATGTCTGACTGCCAAATCAGTTTTTCTGTCCTTGTTCTCTGCAGCAGCCGTGGCTGGTTGTAGCCTTTCTGATGGGTATCTAAGTGGTCTCAGGCATAACACCTTGTGCCTAATTGAAGCTAAAGTACTGTACAAGGTGAAAATCAATGTGTGGAGAGGAGAGAGGGTGATAGAAGCTGTCAAATGCCATTTCTGACAAGCACTTTTGGCTGTAAAGGAAACACAGGCCCGTCATAAGATGGAAAATTGTAGTCCCAAGTCTTTGTTTACTAGGTGTTCTCATTCTCAACCCCCTAAGAAAATTAACTAATTGAGCCACTCTATTTTTTTTTAATTAGCAGAATCACACAAAAAAATTGAGAGTGACAGAAACCTTTACTCAGAGAACTGCTGAGAAAGAAAGCAAGAACTAAATTTCTCAGAGATTTTTGGAATTCAGTGAAGAAAGCAAGAAGCAGCGAAAGATGACTTTCTAGATTCTCTTCTAACAAACAGGAGACAACTGGATTAAAATCGGGGGATGAAAGGCCTCTGATGGACTGCCAACAATATGACAACATTCATTAGTAAAGACGAAAGAGAGTGAAAACAGAATATTAAGACCAAAAAAATGTGTGAAAAGCAGACTCCAATAAACTCAGAACTTCATAAGTATACTTTTGTGGAAAATAAACCTGATGAGGTAAAAAAATGGGTTCTGAAAATTTAGCTATTGTTTTAAAAACTGTATAAAGGGCACAAGTATAAATTATAGTGGCAGATGAAAGATAGAAAGTGAAATTGGTCATAATGAGTTTTTCAATGGCTTAAAATTTAAGAATGAAGAATAGAGATGTAGAAATCAGGTAATTTATGAAAGATCTTAAAAGAATAGTTGGAGCATGAGGAAAAGAATAGAAGAGCCAAAGCTCAAAGCAATCACTGCTGGCAAGAGATGTGAACAGAAAGAATACCAGCAAAAGGGCTGGATACCTCTCAAGGGACCAGGAAGCTATCAACACATGATATCAAGAAACTGAAAGTAAATCTAATGTCTTTTTTGCTCGAGTCTTCACTAAAAGGTCAAGTTCAGTCAAATAGGCAATGCAGTAAATGCTCATGACAAAAGAATGAGTCAAGCTATAGAAGGATAAAAACAAGCCTGAGATTGCTAAAAATATTTATACACTTGCAAGTCAGCTGCACATGCCTGTTTCCACTCCAAGGCATGTAAAAAAATAGTTTCACTAATGTCAGAGGCATAAGGAGTGCTTCTGGAAAATTTGTGACAATAAGTGAAATTCCAGAAGACTAATATAGCTAAAATAACATCCATTTTTAAAAGTGCAGGAGAAAAATAAGAATTGCAAGCAGTCAGTTTAAATTCACTGATACAAATTAATTACAAAATTTGTAGAAAGAGGGAATATAATATGGACACAAACAAAAGCCAACATAGTAGTCAAACATGTCTAATTTTTTTCCACAAGATGAGGAGCCTTTGCGTGTGGAAATACAACATTTGCATGTCAATAAAATGCAAACACTTTTAAGACAACAAACCAGAGGACAGAGTGTGCTGAAAAGTTTTGGGCAATTGTACTTTCACTAGTGAATCAGACGTTAGAAATTGTCAATTTCCAACAGTCAAACAGGATTCTGGGAGAGATGAATAGGTGCCCTATCCCAGAATATGCAAGGCCTCAACCACCATGGACTCTTGTTTCCAGTGAGAGGCATTGACCACACAAGGTTCGTAAGTAGAGGTCAAGGAGCAACAGCAGCAGGTCTGAGAGAGGGTACTTACAAAAAACAATTGAAATGTAGGGGTAATCTGCTTTGGAGAAGATATACAGATTGGAGGCATCTGATGTGCAAATGTGACACAAAAGGGGAAATAAGTTGTTCTCCACACTGAGTGTGGGTAGGGAAGAAATTAAGGATTTAAACTGGGAGGATTTAAACTGGGAGATGAAATTAAGCTCCAGACCAGGAATATAACTTCCTAGTGGGAAGACTAGACAAGAGCAGAAATGGATTTTAGAGACATTAGAAATCTTGGTTTTTAAAAGTAGGTGGAGCAGACATTTTCAACACCAACATGAGATCAAGGAAATGGACTGGATTACCTCATTTTCCTTGTATATCTACCTGCCTGACTGCTGAGGAAGGGCAAGAGAGAAAGACAAAACAATTTAAGGTGGAAGAACTTTCTGAGAGGACTGGATATAATTCACCACTCTGCAAAAAGTGAATACTAGGTCTGTGTAACATGAAGGTTTCCCCAAAGTCCCCCAGATTAAGTGGTGCTTAAGTGCTCTCCTGGAATTACACTGTAATCACTGATCTTCTGAACAGAAACCTTCCTGTCTTTTCCAAAACAAAGTGAACCAAAACCTCTGAATTGCTCTTGTTATTTCAATTTTATCTTGTTTACTGTATTATTGCCAGAAACTAACCAAAACCAAAGCCTCACTGTGTTAAATATTATATTAGAAGAGAAGAATGAATAGTTCTTTCACCAGAGGGCTCACAGTTTGAAGGTAGATGGAATTTATTTTCTCTGCTTTCTTTTTTGATCTTTGAAATCTCTGAAGAAATGTAAATACATGTTTTCAATATAGATATATTGTATTTGAAATTTCAAGGACAATTATTTTTTCTCACCCTAATTTTCAGTGCTTACAGTTTTCCTCAATAAGCATTCTAAAAGTTGAACTGTTTGAGGGCTATTTTAAACAGGTAAGGATTTGAGTGTTTTGAGGTTTGGGGGTATTATTATTTTAAGTGTTTCTTTATGTAAAATGTCTTTGTAGTTGGAAAAATATTCTACTAATTTGCAGTTACCAGCACTTGCGAATAGAACTAAGTACAACAACTGTATCACACTAGAAATTGTTTGTCATTTCTGAGTTACATAACCTGTATCTTTTCTTTCCAGTCTGAATCTGATTTTGTAAGCCAACACAGTTTTAATCCAGTCCAAATGTCATTCATGGCTATTGTCAAACATTCCATATCTTTAATATGTGCTAAAGAAAACAACAACTGACATGAAGAACATATTGTATGAAGTGACTTTATGGGGTTTGATTCTCTTAAACTTAATTGTTTTATGTGAATGTTTTTCAAAACTTTCCACATACTTTCAAATTATTGGAGCAGTTTTGCTATGTGGTTAGCACTTTAAAATATATTCTTTCAATGTAGTTTTGCTGGAGCATGGAGGGAATGAAAACAACATCACAGCATCAGAGAAACAAGGCTCATGGTAGAATGTATTTGCAGTGTGAGTGAAACAAATATGTAAATGTTGTGGGCCTTTTCCTAGAGAACACATCACAAAACCATATTATGTACATGACTTTTATCTCATAATATATGAGAAAATGTCTTCAAAAATTTTAAAGTAAGTATTGCTAAATATGGGATTTGTGTCATAAATGCCATTGTACTAAGCCAAGGGTTTTTCCACTGTGCAGATTGTCTGTTTGAATAACTATGATGTTATACTATTTCTTCAAAGAAATAACAATTTATGACATCTAAAGCTGGTGTTGATCTAACCTCCAAATTATAAAGTTTGCTTTAAAATAATTCTATAATTCTTAGCATTTTCCCATTACAGATAGTGATTATCTTAGACAAACACCAATCAGCAAATTTCATAGGTTTTTGTATTTCACTTACAATTTTGTTCTTTTAACAGTGTGTTGAAGCATTTACTGTATCTATTGATGTCTGAACTTTATATTGTTTTTCTCCTATTTTTTTCTCCATCCCCTTTGTAATAAGCAAATTGAATTTCTGCAAAATTCTAAATGGCTATTTTCTTTTTGCAAGCTTTGTTTGTGACTCCTTCTCTTCATCTTTAGACTTTCTTTCAGATCTTTTTTTCCTTATTAGAGGGTTAAATTATTAATACATTTATTCTGGGTAAAGTTATTTGGCTTTATGCATCTACATACTCAGCTTTAGTAGACCAGTTAATGAACCTAATCCACTGTGCTTATTTTCACCTTATTTGTTGCATAAGAATGGACTGTAACATTTGTGTAAATTTTGGCTGTGCATGTTCATTATTTTTTGAAGCAGGCTATGTGTGCAAATTTGACCAAATGGGAATTGTTTACAATCTAAAAACTTAGTTTTCCATAGTAACATCTATGCAACTAAATCCGTAACAGTAAAAAAAAAAAACCTCACAGTGAGATATATGAGATATATCTGGATTTATGCAGACCTTGAGTTAAACTCAGTAATACATCAGAACTATAGAAGCCTCTCCTTATCGTATTTAAAATTATTACTAGTAACATGTACCTAAAAATATTAAATGTGTTTTTCATGAATGTTATGTGTTTGATGGAATATGAAAATAGGCAGTATCAATAAAAGTATAACCTGAAGAAAAGCTTAGCAATTTTTAAAAAAATGTTTCAAGTGGAATTTTAAATTATAATATTTTAATTTTATTTCCACATTCAACACTATAAAACCAAATAATATTTTTAAAATTTTCATTGCATTTGATAGGTAACTTAACTTGAAGGACTGTAATTTAGTGGATTCATTACCTTACCATGAACCTATTAATCAACATAATTAATTTACAAGGCTGAAAATCTGACCAAAGCTTGTTGTAATAAAAATGAGGCAGCAGTTTCCCTCATTTGACTTAATAATTTTAAGATCTCTAAAAATTTTAAAATATACATATTTCATATTATGTAGTAGAATATCTAATTTTATAGTTTGCAATACTTGTAGTTTTTATACATTTTATTCATTTACAATATTTATGTTTTGTTTTGAAATTAGGGAAACATATTTGTGTAACTTTTCCCCTTGGCTTAGATATCCTTCAAAAATACTACAATGAAGTGGCATGGTCCAAAATCTGTTTGCACATTATAGCAATTAAAAATGATACAATGTTATTGCTTTCTTTATGCAAATGAGAAGTCAAATAGACTTGAGATGATTTAGATACACCCATAAATCAGACAGGCTAAGCAAAGTAAGCTTTGCTTTGCACAGATGTGACAGCCAGATGTGGATCTGCTTTTTATTTCATAGCTGTAATCTGTACTGGATTTAAGTTATTTCCTGAAAAATAAGGCATGCACTCAAAGCTGAAACATCACTAGTTGCTTCAGGTCAGTGCTTGTTTTTAACAGGGATCATTTTTTTGTTTGGATTCTTTTTCTCTGGGGAAGAGGTGAAACAGGAATTTCTGTTTCAGGGATTTTTTTAAGAGCTCTTAAGAAAGGCCAGCAGATTTCATGGCATCCAGATAGTGGAATCAGTCCTTAGTTTTCTGCTTGTTTAAAAGAGTCTTTAAAATTATTAAATAGTTTTTGGCAAGGGGTGGAAAATGTTTTCACTGTAACAGGTTTGATTCTATACTACATTAAGTTATCGCTCTTTCAAGCCAAAATTAATATATATCCCAGGATGATCATGTTTTAGTGTAGAGAGTGTATTATTGGTAGGGTCCCTTGGTGGAACAGGAAGCTTTCATTTTTTTTGTTCTATGCAGTTGCTAATGCCTTCTCTAGAATTAAGATACCAAGGTTTTTCCTCGGTATGCACATTCTTCCAGTTTAAGGTAATGGGTGAAATGTTGTCCTCAGTTATGTGGTCATGATCTCCAAGAACTTTGGGACAATTTTATTGGAAGCGATGAACAAAAAAATCTAAAATCTCCGCTGTGATTGCCTGTATGAGATTCAGGAAAAGTGTTATCACGTGTCTGTGCTTTGTACAGTCCTTATTCCTGTTACCTTGAAAATGAATACTCCTCATCTAATGCCTTGTTCTAAATCTAACCTCTGTCAGTTCCAAATTAGTCAAAAACACCTAGGTGCTTGATAGTAGGAACTCAAGATGCTGATGCTTTCACAGAAAAAACAGTAGTCAAACACCCTCCAAATGGATGAGGTAGAAAGATGACCTTAAGATATACTGTGCATCAGCTTTGTTTAGGCTTTCCAATTCATCTGCTTTCTGTGGGCTTTCCTCTACTCAGACACTGATTTTTCTGGATTGTCTGACAGCTCCCAGGCGCAGTCATACTCTCTGAACCTCACAGCTCTGCCTTGCTGTAAAGTTGAGTGTTATGCTCACCAGGAGTTAGGCTGGTAGGTCCTCTGAAGATCTTCTTTCTCTTCTGAGACCAGCACAGATATATCTGTGGAGTTAACTGGAAAACGTTTCTTCTAGTCCTTTCTCCTATATGTTCTAAACAAAAGGTCTGCTTGGTATGTTT
This sequence comes from Molothrus ater, assembly GCF_012460135.2. NCBI lineage: Eukaryota > Metazoa > Chordata > Aves > Passeriformes > Icteridae > Molothrus > Molothrus ater. The sequence goes on along the minus strand of NC_050478.2, from coordinate 90,258,379 downwards.
TTAGACTTTCAAGGCTTCCCTTAAGTGTAGCTAATACAAGTTATATAGGCTTGTAAATTTTGATTCATTTTAGGGGTTTATGACTCCCACCAATCTATATGGAAGTAATTTGGTAAGTAGGAATCGGATCAGCTCCCTTTGTCCCTTTATAAAGACATATTCTTGAAAGAACACATAGTAATTCTGTCAGCTAGACCAAGGATATGAAGACCTGGTTTCATACCACTCCATTAGAAAGTAACATCAGCATGAAGTATGATCCAGCTCTCTTGGAGTTTTCTGTTGCTCACATTATCTGACTGCAGTTTTAGACATGGCCATGAATTAAAAACTCATACCTATAATTCAGCTTCTTCAGTTGCAATATTTAGCATATCAAAGCATTTTTAAGGGCCAAGGTCTTTCCAGAGAAGACCTCGTTCCTCTTTTTTTTTCTTTATTTTTCTATTTACTTTTCATCATTTGATGAACATTAATGCAGGTCAGCTATCTACCTGGTATATATTTCATATTTAGTTTTCATTTGGTATTATTGTCTTGGATAATGTGGTTAGTTCCTGCTAATCTGGAAAAGAGAATAAAAATAGGCATATGTAATTTGCTTATTTGGGCAGACAGGAGGTTAGTGAGGAAAGCAATGTTGGCATGGGAGAGTTCTCAAGTGTAATGACTCAGTATTAATTTAAAAACAGACTTAGAGAGTGGTCAGTTTGCAATTTATAATCTGTCTGAATAGATTGGCCTGCAAACCTACACTACTTTTGCTGTGTTTTTCCAAAAAGTGGTTTGTCCCGGAACATGGTAAAAGGGCAAATCCTGGCTGAAGCCCATTTGGAATGGTAAACAAGTTCTGTTGTTTAGTCATGACAAGAATTACAAGACTCTTTTTTAAAGTCTGTTTATTGAATTTATAATGTTAAGTTCACTTTTAAAAGTCAACTTAGGTCTGTCATAAACAAGGTAGCAAAAATGCAATCCTATTTAGTAATACTGTTTCTTGCTTCAGTCCATCACTGGCATTTATTTGCACCGTGATGAACAATCACCTTAATTTATCATCTCATGAATCAAAAATTGAAAACATTTTTTTGTATTTCAACATCAAACATTCAACGTAGTTTACAAATGGCAATCCTGGATGACGTTGAATATTTTGATCTTGGGTTTGTGCTCAAAATACAAAATTTCAAAATCCAGACTTCAGAGAAAGATGTAACTGGCTAGAAAAAGGTGTACTTTAAATAGAATATGTGGTTGGTTTAAGTCATAGTATTTTTGAGAAAGACTACATGAGCCCTCTGTAGATGTCTTTATAATGAGCTTCCACATTAATTTTAAGAAATCAGTATGATGTGCTGCTTGCAGATTATAATGTAATTCTGTAATACAAATTAGATCAGCTTTGAATGTCTTTGAAATGTAGTGTGTTAAAAATGGTATGTACAGGTTAAAAGATACAGATTCAGAACACCGGGATTTACATGAAATTATCACACATGCTTTGATAGAGTCCTAGACTAATTCAAAAGAGCAAGTTTCATATGAAGCTGTCTCATTTTCTTTGATAGCCACCTTGATCTTTATGCAGTCATCTATTAATTATATTACAGATAAGGTAAATAAAAGTGTTGAAATATTGAGATCACAGCCTCCTTTTTTCTTGTGAAGACTAAAGGTATGCTTCTATGAAGTCAGTGAGCAACAGGGAATGATAAAGGTATTCTTTAGCTGTCAGACAGTATTTACTTTGACACGTGACTGAAAGATCTAGAGTTCAATAGCTAAGAGCATAACTGAAAGGGTAAAACTTACATGTGATCTAGACCAAAGGTACTATAAGACAGTCTATGAATTTTCCAGGGTCAATGCACTGGATAACATTATGAAGATTTTCCGGGTGGAATTTTATATTTCATTTAGTTCTCATAGGACTGTGCTGTAAGCCTCATCCTGCCATGTGCTGATCACGCCATACAACTGTCACCAGCACCACACTGCATTCCAGCTTGTTTCCTCTCAGGTTTGGCCTCTCTGATTGCCTCACACAAACAGCTTGAAAGCTTTAACCCTGTTAGTTCTAGAGGAGCCCATCATGCTTAGTACAGACTAAACATAGGAAATTTGCTTATTTTATCAGCGTTCGGGATTTAGCAGTGTGGACTTTGAATGGAGAAATTTTCCAACTTTTTTCATTTAAAAGCAGCAACATTTAGCTAATAAGCTACAGTGTCATTGTTACACAGATGTCACTGCAGAATACTCTGTCTCAAGAAATTGGCTTACTTGCTTACTCTTTAATTCAAAATTTTTCAAAAGCAAATTCCTTTGCTTTCAGTCAGCCTTAATAGAAATGTCTAACCTGTAAAAGGTATTTATCACTATAGGGATGGAATTATCAGCTGAACTAAATGCATTTGTTCACCTTAATATCAAATTCTAGTGTTGTGCCCTCTGAAGATATAGATAAAGGAACTTGCCACGAAAAAAAGCAACCAAACCATGTGTATCTCTTAGAACAAGAGCTTGATTTAAACAAACATAAAGTCCCTACAGAAAAACTTTGTGAATGTAGTAGGTTTAATTCAATTCTTTGCTTTTATAGACATTGGCATTGTCTGAAGACTATCCAAGAGGTCTTCTTTATTTTTTTTCTTTAGATGTCCACATATATTTAAATTTTAAACTGATATTGCTAACATTGCATGATATAGCTCACTGTGAGATCATCAAAAGTTAGTCACTACCCTCTGTCTCCATTGATATACTAAAAATGTGAACTAGCAATATGCTCATAAAGCACTCTAGATTGCTGCATTAATTATTGGTGCATTTCTTCTTTAAGGGATTCTTTTCCTAGTTCTATATGTTTCAGTCATAGTCTTTAAAAGGTTTATTGTCCAAACAGGCATATCATTCCTACCTCCATTGACGATATTTATGCTATAAACGTATGAAGAGGGAAAACAGTCCCTATGCTTTTAAAAGTAGTTTATATAAATATTGCAAGAAGAAAACTATTCAGAACCCTGTCCAGTATTTTGCTGTACTAAAGTTCTTTTGTAAACTCACTTTGTAGTCAAGACAGATGAGTTTTTTGTGAGTTTATTTTTCTCAAACCAAGGAATGCAATTAGGTGACTTTTATCTAAAACATAAATCTGCTGACTTGCTGCTAAAGTTTTGTAAAATGAGGAGGTAAGCAATGGTTACAGCAAGAATTTCCTAGACTGTAATTGTATAGGTGCTTATTCCTAATTTTGTATTTTTCTCTACAGAATTATTATGCATGAAAACCACGTGAAGCATACAGTGGCTATAGACAAACTGAAGAGAGTATGGAGAATGGAAGGAAAGAGAGATGAACTGAAATCCCCTGAAAAAAAAATGATAGAAAGCTATAAAAACATTATTCTTCTTGTAGGATGACCAAGTGATATCTTCTGCTAGACAGGTTTTCATCAAAGGTAATGTTATGCTATGCGTATTAAGATCATCTTTGGTACAAGACAAAGAGTGGTAACATCTGTGCATGAAAAAACAGTGATTTAATGTAGCAATGTACTAATGTAGAGAAGGAAGCTTATTAAATAGATATGTATGTTTTCCATAAAACAGAACTGGATTATTGCCAAGAAAAGATGAGTACTTTGGCTATAAGAATGTAGTTTCAGCAGGTTTTCATTCATAAGCTAAATTTACTGCAAAATACATTTTCTACTGGGTATGAATGTTCTTTGCTCTTCTGGCCTTTGGGTGATTAATCTAAAATTGTCAAAACCGAAATGTGATGTGTGCTTATAAGTCATGTGTATGCTTGACATTTTTGAAAACTACATCCTGAACTATGTATCAGACCACACAAGGTATGCTTTTATGGACAACTTCAAAATATCTAAGACTTTGTTATGCAGACTTAGCTTTTTTGGTTGTTGGGTCTTGTTGAACTTTCTCAGGGGTATTGGGAAGAGGGATTAAAAAAACCCAAAAACCAATTGTCATAGCTCTCATGTCATACCAGTATAAATAATTTTTAGACACTTTACTGTAGTAGACAAGTAACATACTCTTTTTATTGAATATGTCTATTAAAAAAACCTTAAAATAATTAATTTAATTTCCCCTCTGAATAAACTTACTTATCTAGTAATTCATATATACATGTCACTTATTGTTTGGGTGCTTGGAGTTCTTTTTTTAATTGTTGTTTTTTTTAATTATTTGGTTTTTAATTGTTAAAAAAAAGTTATCTCTAAGTCATTCACTACAGTACCAAAATCAGAAGCAAAGCCTTTCCAAATTGCCTCCAAATGGTTCTGGATTCTCTGACATGGACCAACATCTCATAGTACAATGACCGTGATATGGCCAAAGAAAAACACAGTGCACAAACTTGCTGGAGACACCAGAGTTGCAGCAAAAATCTCTGTTGATGTTCTAAACCAATCCTTGTCCTTGCAGCTGTGAGAGCTGGCACTGGCATGCTACTTGTTGATGTGCACAGATAGGAAACTTGTGATAACACCATGAGAGTCATTAGAGAGGGGCTGACATCAGGTGACCTCTTCTAGGTGGCACAGCAATTTTCAAATAGAAAATCGGCCTTCAAGGGCAGGTTGCAGACGAGCAGGAGAGGGATTATTTTTCCTGGTTCATAGTTTTTTTTGTTTTTTTTTTTTTTTTTTTTTTAATTCAGTACCTTTTTTCTACCTTTCACAACCAGTTTTTTCATCTTCTATGGCCTATGTTGGATAATAAGAAAAATCCACTGATTTCACTTGGATTGACTGTGGCTGAACCATTTAAAATAGAATGTTGGAAAATTTTTTAGCTTTTATGCTGAGATTTTATCTTTGGTATCATTTTCTTCCAATATGGATAGTTTCCATGTTAAGTGTAGTTATACCACACATTAATATATTACAGAAAGTATTTTTAAAGATAAAGCTAACAGTTACTTTTTTTCTGCTTGGTTAAAAACTGTCTGCCCCTGTTTGAAAAAAAAAAAAAAGGTGTTTTCTTGCAGGAACATCTACATCCACAGGACTAAAAGACACAGTAAAGGTAGACTGATATCAACTGAGGAAATCTGAGATAATGTTGCATTGAAAAAATAATTAGAAGACTTTGATTTATCATGCATTTTGAAAGGTCACTCACCCTGTGATAACAGAGGCTGACACTTCAGACCTTGGCTTCCTCTTCCAGATCCTACATGTCTGAGCAAATCCACAGGTGCAGCACACCAGTGACCACTCAACACATGTTTCTACCTGGTGACCTCAGACCAAGCCTCATCTATTCCCTAGCACACCCTATTCCAAAGTTTCAGTGTATGTAACATGGATGGTGTGCACCATTACTGTAAATTCTTTTCAATGCAAAAGTAATCTTCAAAAGGAATTTTAAACAACCTCACAATGCATGTACATCTGTAGTGCACAATAAGACAGGAAATAGTTGCACCACCTTTTCCACTAAATCCACAGAATATCCATCTAACACAAAACAAAGAAAACTGTTGCAGCAAGTGCAGGTTTATTCAAAGCTGATTAGAAGGTAGAAATTATACACAGAGCCATCCATAAAAATTATGCAATTTTTACATTTATTCATTCTTGTTCTAATTTTTCTGCAATCTAGACATGGGATGCCCCTGTAACTGTCACTGATATATTGACATAAGAACTTCTGAAAGTTTGTCTTTCTCTAAAAATACACTTGAACTAGCTGAACTTCCTGATCTACTTCTCTCCCCAAAATAAACAATGACTGTGATCTGTTTGCATTTGAGAAGTTGCTCTGAATATCCTTTAAGTGCTGTTGTAGAAGTGCATTTAGCTGCACTTATTATTCTAAGTTTTTTATTATGCAATATTTCCAATATAACAAATCCAAAGGATTTAACTGGAACATAAAAATACAATATCCTTAATATGATGTGTTAGAAATTAGTAATTATATTTAATACTTTAACATTTATGAAAATCCTGAATTACAATAGATTATTTTGGAAAAGATCCCATGTTATTTGTTCACTAATAGTCCCAGGGACATTTGACTTTTTCCAAAAGAAATATAAATCTTATTAAAAAAAACTTTAGAAAGTTTGGTGTGTATATTTCTAGAGAGAGGTTACTTTTCTTTTCATCTTTTCTTCATCCAAATTCTGATTTCTTTCCCTTTGTCAGCTTAAATTAGGCTTTTAATGTTATTTTAGCATTTTTTATTTAATATGTACTGAAAATGGTCTGGGTCTAATGTTAGCACAGCTGTGAAATTTGATTTTTATCCTCTTTACTAAAGGACTTTCGGGAGTATAAAGATTTTTATAACAGTGCTTCCTAAGGAGGTAAAACAGTCAATATACTACCAATTAAAAAAAAAAAATAGGTAATTTGCACAGTACTCTTGACCACAGCAGTGACTAAATAAACACTAGGCAGAGTTACACACTGCCTGTAAGGTAGAAAGGATACTTTAGCCACTACCATCCACTCCTGCTTTTTATGTATCCAATTCTGGCACTGTGACAACAGTTCTGATGTGTTTCATAGAGTCATGTGATAATGGAGTAGAAGGAACCTCTGAAGGTGACCTGATCCTGCAAGACCATGTGAAATTGGGCTGCTCGGGGATGTGTCTGGCATGGTTTTGGATATCTCCACAGAAAATTCTAGAAATTCTTGCACCTGTTTGAAAACCTTTGTGGAGAAGAGATTCTTCGTAATATCAAAAAGGTGTACCTTCCATCCATTGATCTCTATCCTGTCACTGTGCAGCTGTGATAGAGCCTGGGTCTGGCTATTGACATCCTCCAGGGTAGATGGAGACAGCAGTAAGATCTCCCTTTCACATGCTCTTTGTACTGATAAAGAAAGATCTAAACCTCCCTGCAGGTGTTCTGCACCCCAGTCCCTGCTCAGCCCGGTGGCCCTCTGATGAGCTCTGTCTGACAAGTCACTGCCTGACTTACACTACCTGGGGAGCACAAAATGGACACAGCACTCCAGGTTTCTCTCCTGAAAAGAAGAACTGAGCAAAGGGGGACAGAGAATTCCTTTGATCTGGACCTCCCCTGCTCAGCTCACCAACCACATTTACTGCAAAATTATCTCCAGTTTTTCTATACAAATGTTTTGGTTGCAGGGAAGAGTTGGCCATAGTTGGAAGCCTGCTGCCTGCTCCTGAGGAGGACAGAAGGATGCACACAGGGCCTGTGTTTTTGTGGGGCCAGGCTGATTTCTCTCCAGTTTCTCTTTCTCCCATGTTCCTGCAAAAGTGTCCTTGTTTGGCCTAGTCAAAACAGGTACTCTGAGCTCTCATCTTCTCCAGGGTGATGGCTACCACTTCTTAGCCCCCACTGTAAACCACAAGCCTTCAGGTTGGAAATAAACCACCTGCTATCTCATGGCAGCAACAAAGGAGAATCCCAGAGTGCTATGGTCTGGTTGCTCCTTGTCATCTGCACTCTTTGCAGCTTTCCATGGTGTATAACCCACCTTCAAAGCATCCTTCTGCCTTTGCCCATGGTCCTAGAGCTTAAGCTTTTACATGCCACACTGCTTTCTCTGGAGGCCTGATTACAGTCTGCTCTCTTGAATCAGCCTCTGGGCAGTCTGGGGAAACACCTGACCCCTATATGTTGAAGGAATTTTCAGTCAAGTTTGGTGTCACTTTATTTTGTTCAGAAGCTTTCCTGGTCCTGTGTCACATGAGGAGATGAGATGAGGAGCATGGAGGGGACTGGAGACCTAATGAAGCTGAAGTAATTTTGCAATATTGGAAAGAAATCCAGGTCCTCTCCACCCAGCTTCTTTGACAGTTGATATAGAAGAGATGCACTTTGCTCTACAGAGGAGGGCAGAAGCACTGCAGATCAAAAAGAAGTTATTACATGAATGGCATTTTTGACCACCAGGAGATGATGTCCAGGCTGGAAAGGCTTATGCCTGTGTCCTGCCTGCAGGACAGCTCAGTGCCCTCCAACCCAGCTAATCACTGGCAGGTGTCTAAGCCACCTTTCACTGCCTCAAGACACTGAGACCAGGCTAGGCAAGGTTGTGGACTACAGACGCTTTCCAGGTCCGCGGAAGAAAGGAAATAATTAATTTCTCCCTTCTGCAGGAAGTTTGTTGCTTCTCTCTGGAGGGAATCTCATCTAGAGCTGCGCACACAGGCAGCGGCTGCACCTCCTGCTGGTCCCTCACCATCTCCTCTTCAATGTCATCTCAATCTCCAATGGATCTGGGCCTCTGGTGACCTCAGAGCAAAATTATTTTGTCACCTCATGCATTCATTTTTTCTCCTCATACATTCATTTCTTGCCCTGCCTCTCCACATCCTTCATCCTACAGGTTTTCCCCTTTCAGCTTGTCAAGCCTTGGCAGGCAAAGGTGCTGGAATCCCTTTTCCAGCAAGGAGTGGATTGTCTACTGCAGGGGTGTGGTTTGTTTGGGTCCTTCTTATCAAGTCTTTGTGGAAAGATTTAGTTAAGAGGGCAGGCTTGTGAAAATCTTCCCTAAGCTAGACTGGGCTCTGGGGAAATCCCCTTTCATCAAAAGGTCAGTGTAAAGTCCTTCATGCTCCAATCAGAGCTGGCAACAAACCCCCTTCTCTTCCTTACACCCCTGACTGCCCCAGAGCCCCTCAGTGATCACAGATGACACACAGCAACTCGAGGGGACAGTCCTGTGGGTGGATTTCTTTCAAGGGCTTTTAAGGTACAACAGGCTATGGGGTATGGTCTGTCAGGTGGCTGGTGACAGCAAGGGGCTATTGAGAGATACATACCTGTATTTCCTGACTCCAGGGTTTGAAGTCTTCCATCAAAGCCACCCACTGAGGGGCTTCTCCAGGAATGTCTGGAAACCCTCAGTATGCCAAGGAAACTTTCATCCCAGTTCAGTGGGAAAGCTTGCACATACATTTCTTGTTTATCATTCTCTCACACTTGATGAGTTTATAAAGAGAAAACAGAAAATATCAATAAAGATAAGTTTCTTATCAACATTTAGAATTATTCAGTAAGACTACTTGTTCCATGTCTATTCCAAGATCTCTGTGCAAGTGTGAAAATATAACATTAAAGTAAAATATATTTTACAATTATATTTTCAATAATTTTACTTTCAACTTTTATCACCATTTAAAAAAATTTTTTACTGTCTGCTTTACATATTTTTTCTTGATAAGGTCACTCATGATCAAGACTTCTTTTTTGAGAGGTAATTTATAAAACCTTCATCATTACACAAGAGCAAAATTATATGCCATTTTTCTAATATTATGGTATGCTCTATTTAACTAATAATACTATTAAAATCAATATTCTCAAAAATGTGGTCTGGTATCTAAACTATTTTAGATCAGTTACATTAATTCCTTAAAGTAGTGTTGAATAGCTCTTTCATGAAAACTGAATAGCCTGTTTCACATTCATTTAAATGTAATAATAGAAGTTAATCCTAATAAATTGCAACAAATGAAAAAAATTTAGATTAATATACCATACTGTTTACTTAACCACTTAAAACCTGTTATGTACCTAGAGCTGAACCTCAGAAAATACTCAAAGAATTGTGTTTTAAATTATGTAGAGGAGGGTAACACTGTCATTTGCATCATTGCTAAGAAGTAGAACATTGAAAAATTACTTTCACATAAACCCACAATGAAACTTTGATGATAAATTTGTCACACTAGCCATAACAGAACTATACTACCATAGTTACTATATTTGTGGTTTTACTTACATGATGAGTGCAATATAGTTGTAGTTTTACTTACAGATGAGTGCAATATTGGCAAGCAAAGAAAAATAGATGTTAAAAACAGGGATGCAGAAAAAGAAACTGTCATTCTATTATCTGATCTTTTAGTTAGTGTAGTCAGGCTGTTGTCAGTAGCACTCCATCTTTTTTTTTTTTTTTGACAGAATTTAGATCTATTTTTTTATTAAAACCATCCTGGATAAGCTCATATCAAGAAGTAGCTTTTCTATGTTACCAGAAAAACAAAGGCATTTACTGTCTACATAAAATTAGTTACATGTCTGGTGTGTAACACCATTGAACACATTGCAGCTGGAAACTAGCATGTTTAGATGCAATTTTTATATCCACTGGTTTTGGTTATATAAAAAGGTCTCTGCATGTTTGTGTGAGCTGTACATTGCTATGTAAAGCAGATAAAAAAATAACTAATAAATCTTTGTATATTTTGTATTTGATGTACTTGAGGGGAAAATTAAAAAAAAAAGTCCACAAAATTTAAAAATATTTTGATCCATTTCTCTCAAAATATTTTATCTGAGGGACTAAAAATAGCCTTTACTAGAAGTGTTTATCTGCTGTGAACCACGGGTTTTTTGTGAGTGTTTGTGCAGATGCCTAGAACTGGAGGGTCAACATAAAAAATTATCCAAAAAAGACATGGTAAAAGACCTGACAAGAAGACAAAATTTAATTCAAGAAGCATCAAGGACCCAAGTTCTATGCTGCATCTTTTTACAACCTGAGTTTTTTGCTCACAGCTCCTTCCAGATGATTCTACAGTGAAGGTAGACCTACCAAAAGGTGTGTCATTAACTAAACTAAAATATGCAGAGCCTTTGCTGATTGCAATCCATTCTTACTCTTGTGAAGATGTTGACTTACATGCTGGTTGACTTCCTTCTCTGCTTTGAAAAGCAGTGCAGGGTTGTTAGATTCCATCTAAGGAACCTGTTACAGGACCAGATGAGACATATGCTTAATATCACACAGAGATATCTGGAAGGATTTCTTTACTATATAAAGAAACACAGTATTCCCTATTCTTCCACTTCATTAGCAGTCCTTAGTTGCTTCAGCTTTGAAATGAGAATTTATTACTTTCCAGTCTAAAGATGAGTGCAATATTGGCAAGCAAAGAAAAATCTACAAACATACACCTTTGTTTTATGTGCTCAGAAATCTCTGAATAGTCACACCACAATTTTAAAACCAGGGAACATCCTTCCTCTTAAATTAGATAGCTGCTGTAAAGCTCTGTTTGTAAAAACTTTTAGAGTACAAAATATATTTGAAGGGATACTGAAATATATCTGTAAAAACAATTTCTCTTTATTTAAACATCCTGTAGGTTTAAACATCCTGAGGAAGAGGACTGTAGTTTATCCTGTCAACAAAAGGAAGAAAACTTTAACATAAGGAACATAGGTAAAACATAGTAATTATCAAATACTGTATCACTTATGTGATGTTGCCACCAACATATACTTAGCCAGATATGTGATGTCAGGAAAAAACTTCAGGGAAGGTAAAAATTCAGGCTTCCATGGACTTGAGAAGCAGTGCTTGAGACCCTATGGATTAAAAGTGTATGAAGTGTGACTGTCTTTCTCCAGTTATATAGAGATGAAACTTCAATGTTTTCTGGCATTGGAGTATTTTAGAGATAAATCAGACCTCTGTACTTTGTATAAGTCTAACAAAGTTTTCTAGGGCAAATTAAACAAAACAAAACACACAACAACCTCACCTTGCCCCTTCTCCCCTTCCTTCTCCCCCAAAATCTCCTAGGTCCTGGAAAAGCTTTGTAGAAAAAATTTAAATTGACATATAGTTAATTTATATACTGACTTTTAGATGTACCTCTTGAAAATATCATGAAAGTGGAAAAGAAATAAAAGTTGTACTTATTTTGTAGTGACCTGAATTTAGCATCAGATGTTAAAATCAAGACATGAAATTTTGGTAGAGAGATAAAAGTCGGAACAGAGACCTGACCACATGCCGGATGATATTAGTGGCAGATGTGATCGTCAGAAGTGTGATGGCATTTCCTCTGAATAGGCGAATGTACTCTTCAAACTTTGATGTTAACATGATTAGCAATGAAAGTATGCTTTGTTCCTTTGCCTTCACATGGTCTCAATATTGGCAGTTATCGTTTACTTGTATTTTTAAATCAAATATTATCCTGCCCTGTATTCATGTGCAGATGCTTTGCACAATGCTTCTTTTTCTGTTGGACCTAAAAGAAAACTGTGAATCATTGTACTGAACAGAAGCTAAGTTTTTTCCTCTCTTTCACTCAATCCACACATTTATATTTCCTAGTTTTATACTGGAAGCCACAGTACCATGCTTTCTACACAACACCAATGTACCTATTACTTTGTCCATCGCCCCCAGAAAGCTATTAATTGACTGCAAACAGAAATTTATTGCAAAATGACTGCAGCTTTATTAAGCAACAGGATTTACAGGCAATAATATAATCAATAGAACATTAATATATCACATAATTAAGCAGTTCTTTCAAGCTGCGCCTGTAGCCTTAAATATATGGAACATCATTGTGACTGGTGATAGCTGTTGTCCAAAACATGATTTCTAGAGAGGGAAAACACATATCCTCCCTCAACTGTAAGGAAAATGTCCTGTTTATCCCATATACATCCTTATTAGTAACCTAAAAATTCTCACATATGTGTCTTAAAAAATAACAGTTATGTAAGTTTGTTAATATAACACAAGTTAGAAGAGCAAGGTATGCGCCTGAGAACATACTGAGATAAACTTTTTTATTTGAACTCCTTTAAGTACACCTGGAAGTCAGTGATGCTTTGTTTTGCACATTACTTGCGTGAGTAAAGATGGCAGAGTGAACAAAATGGATAAAATATTAATTCTTACACATTAGATTACTGTTGAATTTCTTTCGGCTGCTGCAATAAATCTGGATGTACTTATGGAGTTCTGTGAACCTAAAATAGAATTTACTATTTCCATGAACTCTATTTGTTCATGAATGAATGACACTTGAGATGATGGAATCTGTTAAATGCTATCTCTCAAGAGCTGAAATGATCTTGAATATATAACTTTCCCAAAATTTGCACGAATAGTCTCTGGAGTTCTATGCCTTCTTTTGTAGCCAAAATATTAATTATTCTTAGTACATGGAGACATGCAAACCCAGAAAACCATGTCTGCACTGCCCTATTGGAATGTGGTTCTGTTGGCAGCCCCAAGGTCAGATTTCCCGATCAAATTCCCTTACTACTTCCAAGTACTTTTCAAATGTTCTCTGATGTATGGTAAGCATGTTGTTGCTTGAACAGGGAAATGTGTGAGACAGAACAATTCAAATATCCAACACCTCCAGATATACCCCCATACAGCCTCAATACCAATGTTCTGTAATGCATCTCCTGAGGTGCATAAGTCTATCCACTCTCACAAGACTTAGATTATGAGATTTAAGATTTAGATCATGAGACCTTCATGCCATCACCCTGTTCCTCCTTTCTGCACCCAGAATGTCTCTCCTAAAAAAAACATGGCACACATACACCTCTCATTTCTAGGTATGGCACCCAAGCAAATGACAGTATGCTGCTGCTGGGAAACCATCAAATCAGGAGAGAATCTGTACAGAATTCTGGGAAAGTCACATGTAGCAACTCTAATTTTACAGAGACCACTGAAAATTTGGACCAAGTCAACTTAATGCAGAGAGGAAAGCATTGACACATGAAGGAAGAAAAGTTGGTGGAGCCTTACAAGCCAAAGGAGTAACTCTGATTGGAAGGAGGCTGTGTATAAGGAAATCCATCATTAGACTGATGAGCAGCTTCTTCTATTCTTGAAATGGAAAATGGTAAGACAGATCTCCAAACTAGTAACTCAAAACATGAAGGAGAAAAGGATGCCCCTAAAGTACACTTTAAAGGATACTTTGGGAATGTACCCTGAAGAATAATTTCAGAGGGAAAGACAGCAAAACATCTGCCATGCACATAAGCCTATGAGTGACCTCTTCGTCCCATTTGCTTTGAAGGACCTTCCAACCTAGCAAGGCAAACTCTTTAACTTGTTTGAAATCACTGCCTAGGGGTAGTGAGAACCATCCCAAAGATATTCACTTCCTAGCACCATGCTTCCAGGCAGGCAACCTCCTCCATTATGCATCTACAAATTATTCTTCCATCACATCTGTGTGAGCACTACTCACAAGCCAGAGGTTGGTTATTCTCTCACACTGTGCAGGTATAGTTCTGCTACACCTATCTGAAAACCCATTTTGGATATATGCAGACTATCCTCCCTACTCCCAATGAGGAAGAACAATTGTCTTTTCCTGATTCCCTAGTCAAACAAGCTTCATTTCAGAACTTTCCAAGGAAATTACTCAACATTTTTAGGAAGTAGGATGACCAAATCCTTAGGGGAGATTTACAGTAGAAAATACCAGGACAGTGTTCATCCTGTAGAAAAGGAGGCAGAGTAAAGTAGATCACTTTCAGACCAGACTTCACACAATTTCACCATTGCTCAGAGGGACTCTTGATTTACACACAACACACAAACTTAACTAGTTCTACCAGTGCTGTCTGAACATGAGGATGAACATGGATGTAAGCCCAGAATTCCCTCTGGCAGAGAACTGTGTATTATCAAACACAACAAAAAATAACCAGATCAAAAGCAGTGTCCCAGGAGAATCTCACAATCTTATCCATTCTGGACACTTTCTTATGAATAACTGGGCAAACAGCCCAAAGCCTGATCTGGTTAGAATTGCACATCAGGTTTATACATTTGACAACAATTAAATATTTTTGTACTTTCAAACATGTGTCTATTCTCTGGGCTTAAGGTCCTTTGGGACTGCCCTTAGCTCTACTGCTGTTTTCTTTGTCTTCCTTTTGAGATCAGCATGCACATGCTTGCATCCCAGGAGATGGGAGCCCCTGCACATTCAGGTATGGACTAATGTTCTCTTACAGAAGACTTGGGAGTCTCCAATCTCATTCCAAGGAAAGGTTTGAAAAACATGACTGCCAAATGCAAAAGATATTCTCTCTGGGATCGGGGATATGAGCTAATGTGCTGCCTCTGACTAGGAGGTGCACCGCCAGCATTTTTCTGCCATGCTTTGAAATTAATGCAAGGAACAACTTCTGTCAGACAAAACAGTAGTATTCTTGGATCAAGACTAGCAGAAGACTAGCCAGGAGGATGGACTGTGATGTCTGCAGTGATGTCTTGGGAGCAGTATCCTATTGCTCATCTTCTTCCAAAAGTTCAGGAAAATTACATCCATATACACTAGATAGTGAGTTCAGGAGTGTGTTTTCTGATGTAGAATAATGATGGAAGATGGTACTCAGTATGGAATGATTTTTTTCTTCTTGTAGTTTTACAGGAATTCCATTTTTTTTCCCAAGTAATAGGGGAGAAAAATGTTTTCAGGTTGAAGAAGAAAGGGAGAGTAGAGTCAGGAAGACATGGAGGTCTGGTTTAGAGAACAGTCAATCTGTTTGCTGACAGCAGCCTGCTCTTATAGGAACCAAGGGAGAGACTCCTAGCTGCTAAGAGAACAAAGAGGAGAAACAAAAAGGAGAATATCATTTGAAAGGGAGGACAAGAAAAGAGAGAGAAAAGATAAAAGTCTCAAAGCCAGGAAAAGGCCCTGAGAGTAAGTGATGAAGATGGCCAATGAACATTTACACAAATGGCCTTCAGCCATATCTGTTCCATTCCAGGAATAACTGACTGAAGCCACATCCATGGTCAATGAGCCGAGAGCCATAAGTGCTAATTGTCAGGAGAAACTGCACAGATTGTGGCTCCAAAGGTAAGAACCACTTAAAAGAGATGCATGTGAAAACTCTTTTATATAGGTGATTGTAGTCAAGACCCAAAACTCCCGTATTGTGGGCATGGATACTGAGTATTATCAAAGAGTCCTTTCAACAGAGATGTGACAAACTTGAATTAGTCTCTCAGAGCTTCTAAGAGGCTATCAAACAAATGTAGATAGGCTCAAGTACTAGAAACTCAATATTGTTCTGTGGGAGGGGGAAAAAAGGCAAAGCAAACATCCTAGTGAGACCAAAAACATGCACACACCCCTTGTGATGGAAAAGCAATCAAACAATTTTGTTGGGGACAAGAGCACTTCTGCTATGCTTCTCTGATCCTCCATATAACTTGCATAAATTGGTAAGGGAGGACCTAGGCAAACTGTAGGACTTGTCTTGCCTAAAAAAGACATTTGTCTGGGCATTTCCAAGAGCAAATATCTTACAAGCTCCTTCTGAGAGCATCCTCACACCCAGATAGTAGCCACACAAAATTTAGCACAAGATGAGACTTCATTAGCTTCCTGGTGGATTTACCACAGATTATGAGCAATATACAAATTTCCTGTGTTCACAATATATTATCTCCTCTTACCTTTTGTCCACATGTAGTCACTTAGATTCACAGAGTGGGCCTTATGGGCAAGGCCTTGGGGAATAACTCTAACCTCCACGTGCAAACACATATGCAATAATAGAAGGCTATATAATTTTTTTTAAGTAGTTGGTGACATGGATTGGTTTCTACTTCCTCCTCTGCTCTATTGCCTTAATTTCTTGTAAAGTTAGTAAGAAAACCACAACAGAGAAAATGTAACTTGAGAATGAATTTATATGTTCTTCAAATTATTCTTCTCCAAAAGGAGATGCTGAATAAAGCATCAAAATCTCCTTAAGGTTCTGGAAAGTAGGCCACAGGAGAGACACATGTTGTACACCTCCATATCCCATTCCCCTCATAAGATTATAATCTTTTCCACTAGCACACTACTATGTATTTTAATTTTACCAGAAGCACCATCATCACCACTACTCTCTTCATTGCATGAAGGACAAATGGTACGTTAATTTGTTCTCCTTTGTTCTTAAAAACTCCTTCTACTAAAAACTTTATGCTCCGTGATATTTATTATCAGTATTTGTTAATTCATATTCTCAAACACTTTCTGAACTGCTGAAATTCAGAGCAGCAGTTAGGTATTTTTGCTGTATCCATCCTCGTACATCTCTTGCTCCCTCACACAACCTAAACCGTGCCTGTGTCAGGTGACAAAACTTTACTTTTTCCTCTGTGTCTATATGTATATGTCTATATGTATATATGTGGATATTTTTATCATAATCTCACTTTGCAAAAAAAATTTTTATCAAGGTTTCAAAACCGAATTTCCTTTAAAAAAATAGCCCATTTTACATTTAGTTTTGCATATGAAGCTGTAAATTATTTATCCTTTTATTTTAAAAATACTTCAGGGATTTTTCTGATGTTTTTAGAAATTTGTTCATAAAATCCCTTGTTTGTAAATTTTCCCAAAGACTTCACCATTGTTTTTCTAGATATACAAGATATTATTAAAACCGAAGAGACCAAGAATAGGTCCCTCAATCAATTCTTAACCGTGGAAATATATGGAGTAATTTTAAAATATGTTTTTGAGTTAAAAAACAAACAAACAAAGAAAAAGCCCTTGATCTTAAGGCATTTCTTACAATTGTAACACTTTCTAGGGCAAGCTGCTCTGATGACTCCAGTAAGAATAAGCATAGTCTGTAAACACCAGATTGTTTTCACTACATAACTAAGTTTGGATTTCAGTGTATAAATCCAGACATGACAGCCAGAATGTTCCCAGTGACATCACGGGAGTTGATGACTCTGTGGTGAATACATTATGAGTATGTGGATGCAGTTTAACTGCACCAGTTCTGGCTCTACCACTCACCTGCTGTCACTCTCAGTCTTTGAAACATCCCATTACACCTGAATCTCTGTCAAGTGAAAATCCTAATTCTGAGGCTCAGGTTCCCATTTCTGCCATAAACAAAGCATAACTTCGGGAAAGCTCTTCTCTGCCTCTGCGTCTCCATCCTCCACTGGTCTCACAGAGGCAGTGTTTGTTCATACATTCTCTGCAGATCTCATCTAGTGCAGTTTCACCTGTTCCAGGACAGTGGCTTTCTTCAATGCTATACAGAGCCATTTTTAAAAGGATGCCAGGTACTTCTATCACAAAGCACAGAAAAACAATGTTCACTTCCCCCGGGACTGTGAGTATGAGCTGTTTGCTCTTTGATAGCCTAAAATAAAATTTTTAAAAAGTACGATGAATATATTTGAGCAAAATGTTACTATCATAGTAGAACCAAAGGCAGATGGATGAGATTACAAAAAAAAAAGAGTTTGTAATAGTCATCTATGCAGTTCATCTTGCCCTTTGCTCTGAAATATCTGGTAAAAGATCCCATGAAGTGCAGTATGGTAAAACTAACACTGATCTAAACTGTTTAAATTATTTGCATGTTCCCCCTATTTCTTCCAACTAGTGCATGGATTTTCTTGAAATCAAGCTCATCAGAGCCTGATGTAAATTCAGTGGTCCTGGATACAAAAATTTCACTTGCCCATGACTTTTTCAAGTTACTTATACAGGAGAAACATTGCTACAACAGTTTTATTATTTCTGCTGCTGTATCATTATCAGATAGGCAAAATCCTGAATTTGGGTCAAATTATTGTTTTCTTAATATTTTCAATTTTGCAGTACCTACTATATGAATAGATGGAGAAGTCCCCTTCACAATCCCATGTGAATATCCCAAACAGCTATTTCCAATACCACAGCTCACATATTATGCTATTCTAAATGGGTCCTCCTTTCCTGTAACTGTTGTGAGGCAAATCGTAATATTTGATTATCAATAGTGATGTCACAAGAAAAATACAATTGTATAAGAGCAATCAGCCCAAAGTCAAAACCTAAGTATACAAGGATTGAGATGAAAGAAATCAATATAAATAATGAGAGGGCAGTGCAAAGAGGCTCTGCAGAGGTGGACTTGCTAACCCTAAACCCTTCCACCTGAATTATAACAAGTAAATCAAAGCACTCGTATATCTGGATCAAGGCACTTTGCAGCTTTGCTTTAGCGACAAGGGAATGGGCATTACCCAGAAGCTGTAGGGTGATGTTCAGAGGCAGCTAACAAACCACCAGCTCAGCTTTTCTTTTTCATAGGGCAAGCACTCTGAATGCTCCTCCTCCCCTTAACTTGCTGAAACTTGCAGTTGTGATTCACAACCTGACCAACACTGATAGATAACAAACCACTGACCTTGAGGGCGGCATTGTATGTCAGCCTTCTTATTGCGTTGAGTCACCGCACTCCTCGTGTGTGTTATTTTAAGTAGCACATTTATCAGCTAGTACCAAATAGAATTCGTGGCCATGTGTATTTTATTAGGGTTTTGAGTACTAAAAAAAGAAAAATTGGAAAAAAATAACCACTTTATTTAAAAAAAAAGGCTTGAAGTCCCTAACACACTTTAAAAATCACTTGTTTTCAGTTACAACATAAGGAATCTATATGGATGCTAATATGTTTGCATTTGTAGCTTTTCCAGACGTTTTTTTCCCCAGCACACCGCAGTATAGCAATGTCAGAAATATACCATTCCCCATAACAGGACACATCTGTGGTGAATCTGCACAGAAGCAATTAATTTCCTTGTGGTATTTTTACACTGGGGTCTTAATGCAATTCCCCACTATACAAACAAAAAGCTCTAGACAGCTCCTGCTGCCTGATAAAAAAAAAAATCAGATTGAGAAGGGCTGTTTGGCCTAGGACTGCTACAGGCAATGACTTGTAATGAGGCATCCCAACACTAATTATGAAGCTTATTAAAGAGAATTGTTTAAGTTGTACTAGAGCGCATGCTATAATCACGTTAAGGGAGATATGCATACTGAATTGGGGTTCTCCAGTTTTTTTTCCTCAGAGAAGTGGACCCACTACTTAATGAAGCCAATTTGGGTCTCCATTTATAGCAGCAATATCATTGTGCTTGGCAGACTGGTCAAGATGAATTTGATGGAGAGGCAGGTGAGAACCCCAGCAGCTTGGTGATAATTCACACATCATAGCCTTCACAACTAACTAACATCTGCAGGAGAGTGGGCCAAGAAACTGTCAAAAACAAATACTTTCAATCCAGGATTTTATTATTAAACTTCTCCCAATTGTTCAGTAAGGTTGAAAAAGCAATATTTCAGTGTACTGTTTCAAGAAAGGAAAAAAAAAAAAGATTAATAAAGATGTTAGGAGGCTGAACTGCTGTGAGATTTGTTTAATTATTCCCTACAGTACTGCCCCAGCAATCTGCTGACATTTAGCCCCGACCTTGCAAATCCTCAGTAAATATTAATATATCAACTCAAACAGGGACCGTTGTTTTATTGGTTCACGGAGCTCAGAGAGATTCGCCACAGCAGTGAAAAATAATGTGCAGAACTGAGAAGAACGGCTCCTTTGATATCACCTTCTGCTGCACACATGTGCTGGGAGCATCAACAAAATGGAAATTCTGTTACTTTGCCACAGCTGTAGAGTGACACTTCAGATGCCTTTGCTTCCCTTTGTACAGCCTGCTGGAATAATCCCAAAACCACAGTGGCAAGAGATTAGAAAACACACACACGCACGCGTGCGCGCACATTTACACACACACGGCGGAAGAGAGAGAGAGATCACATTTTATTATCTGACACAGTGGATATTTTAATAATGGTAGGCTCCCACCTTAAAACCTAATAAGCTTTGCCAAGAACAATGAACGTGCTAAAAGGAGCCAAGGAGAGCTGAGTGCAATCTACTGGAATCTGTTTACTATGATGACTTTGCCTCCGTGAGTGCCACATAAACTTCTTTTTTCTCCAAATAGTTGCCCCCACTGACTGCTTCCTAATGTATTTTATGTGCCTGCAGTCCTCACAAATCCTAACAAAGCACCCCGAGTTTATTTTTCTCCTTTTTATTTGCTTGCCTCAAATGTAAATGTACATTATTAAAATATCTTCTCATAACTATACTTCCATTACTAATAGACGAGTGTTTGATGTGGGTCAATACTGCATCCAAAATTCTTGAGTTTAGGGGAAAGGGCTGCTGTGCAACATTTGGCATTCAGATGTATTGAGCTGCAGAGTTAATGCGTGATTAATTTTATTCATAAAAATGTTAATCACTTCATTGTGAGATCTCTTTAACATTCTGTGCACCGAACACCTTTTAACTTCTTTTTCACACAAGCTCACAAATGTATTTAATATTTTCAAACATTCTGTTATTACCAATAACACTGGTAATTAAACATATATTTAAAATGCAATAAAAAGCTGGCAAGTAACGGCACGACACCAAACAGAAATGGAAGCCCGTTGCCCTATGCCTCCCCTGTGCCCCCTCCCCCTTGGCAGCAACTGACCAGTTTCTTTAATGTGCACTTGTTTGCAGAGTCCCAGAGGCATTTTTTCCCCTCAAGCCTACTCCAACCCTCATTGACACGGCCGAATACCATGAAAATAATACAGACATGTAGTAAGCTACAGATGGTTCTAAAAATACTTCTGTTCTCAGGGAGGGGAGGATCATGGTGTTAGGCACATCATGGCAGGTTGGGGGCTCTGAGGGGGTTGTTTTGGGTTGGGGTGGGGCTGGGGTTTTTTTGAGACAAGCACTCAAGCCTCATCCGAGAGTGGTGTCAGGCACTGGTGGGTGTGCCGGCTGCACTCACTGACTTCTTGTTTCCAGCTGGGCAAGGCTATTGTGAGTGTATTCAGCCAATGCACTCATGAAACTGGATAAATGGATTAGTGGATCAGAGACACCATCGGCATCTTCAAAAGGAAAACAGCAGCCTGCAAAAAGACTGACATTTGTGTACTGGGGCAGAGGGTGTGTGAATGCTCTGCCTCCTCCAAAGGGACAAGACAGTGATAAACTTTCCACACTGACCACCTCACTTTGTGCTACAATTGACCAACAAAATAAATGGATTGCTTCATTGTTTTTGAACCGTAGGCAGCACAGGGAAAGCGCTCCTTGTGCAGCAACAAAGGACAATGTATTGTGTGGGGCCAACAGCTCAAAATAAAACCTTTAATTATCTACGGGTCAGCCATAAATCTGGAATAAAAATAAATGTTACTTTTTAAACTTGCCTTTAATTCTGCACAGAGTTTACACCGGCGCTTTCTATTCTCTCAGGAGAGGCACTACCAGGACTTGGTGTGCGCCCCATGTTTGCATTTTTGCATCAGCTTGACTCCCAAGGAACGTGTTAAGAAACAAGTTTGGCTATCAGACATGAGGGATGCCTATAATGCTATTTAAAGTAAGCAGAAAAAGATAAAAGATGTAATTTTTTCCCTTTTTTTTTTAAACACCCATGCATGTATTGTCTTCACATACCCAAAAAAAAAGAAGCCAAAACTAATATTAATAGTGGTGACGGGACTCAAGTAAATTAATTCCTTACAGAAGTACATTGTTTAGTTTTAAGAGCTCATATTTTCGAAGTCTTAAATTTTGAATACCTATTTCTATGGGGTTTTCAGTCTCCTGGTACCCAGCGATTCCTGTCCACATGGCTGGTTTTATGGGCAAGCTATGAATGGCACTGCATGGGGGCACCGCACAATGGGGAACACCAACCTCGCCAGGAGCCGTTTCTGTAACTTTTCACTGGAAAACACGCCACGCAGCCCATGTTTATTGCATGTTCCAGCATTTTACTTGATTTGTTGTTCCCAGGTAAGTTTTACTGCTGAAACCCAGTGACTTGAAGCCTGGAATCAGGCGCCACGCCACTCCTCACCACAGCCCCCACAGAGCCCGTGGTGGGCTCAGGCCCTGCTGGCCATCGCCATGGCCCTTCCTGGCAGAGGGGGACTTGAGGTCCTGCATGGCACAGCTCCACAGGGCTGCCACCCGCTCCCCACAGGCCAGAGGGGACCTGCCACAACTTTTCCAGACGTGGTTTCCTGATCCATGGCTGGCGGTTGGGTTTTGGGACCAGCGGGTGGCTCCCCTCCATCCACCTGGATGCACAGAGGTCACCAAGATGGCAGGGGAGCCTCACCCCAGGATTGAGGCAGCAATCCTGGGGATGGAGGGAGTATGCTGAAGCCCATGTTCAATGCTCTCTTTCACAGGGCACTTACAACTCACTGGCCCTTTCCCTGTGCTGCTTGTGTGCCTCTGTCAGCCCCTGCTATTCTTCACATCTCGCCTTTTAAGGACATCGGGGAACTTAAAAAATATAAAAACAAACCAAACAAACAAGCAAAAAAAAAAAATAAACATACTGCCATAGCATCTCCAGGTGATGGAGACTCCCTTTATCTCCCTCCCTCCCCAGACACAGCGCGGTTGCTCCGCCTCAGGGCGCACCCCGGGGCAGCCTGAACCGCATTCCCTCCCCGGAGTGCCCATCCCTTGGGGCGGGCACCTGCACCCCGCCTTTCCTCTGGGGCCAGGCGGCCCTGCCTGATGGGCTGATGGGGAAGGGGCCGAGGCAGGGTCCGCAGCCCCTTCCCCGGGGCCGGCCAGCGGTGGGCGCGGGCGGGGAACCCGCGTCAGCGAGTCCTGCCGGGCAGAACGAATGCCGGGCCCGCATTGTCCCCCGCCAGCCGCCGGGTGGTTTCAATACGAGCCTGTTTAACAGGGGGCCGATGGCCGGCCGCGGCGCAGAGCCACCGCTGCTGCCGGCCCCCGCCTCCCTGCCCCCGCCGCTCCGCGCTCTTTGTAATAGTCTCATCTACAAGGACGATTGAAACTTTATAGTGCATGATTCATAGAGCGGGGCTGGCGCTCCGAGCCGCGGCGTATATTACATTAATCTGTGTCAGGCCACTAAAACAGAGATATGAATATGAATTCTCCATATTGCAGGGGAGATAAATGTGCTTGTGAATAATTGATCGGCGCTCATGAAAAAAAAAAAAAAAAGTTAGAAAAAAGAAAAAGAAAAAAAAAAAGAAAAGAAAACGGGCTGGGGAAAACATGGGCATACCATGAAAGTTAGCCGGAGATCCAACGAGCCCCGCGATCACCAGGGCTGCCGGGGGCGGGGGCAGCCTCAGCCCGCACCGCGCCCCCGCCCCAGCTCCGCCGGTCGCTGCTGCCGGCGGCGGCTTCGGGGCCGCTCCGGTTTCAGAGAGTGCATCAAAAACTCAACCAAAGCAGCAAGAAGGGATGACAGGAGCCGGGAACGATAACAATCACAGGAACGAGCCAGTTTGAGTACACAGACTCTACTAATTTTCTTCTTCCCTTTCGCTGGGCTTTTTTTTTTTTTTTACCTTATTAAAAATAGCCCCTTTTTCAGAATAAAATAAACAACAACAAAAAAAAAAGAATAAAAAATGAGGCATGCATACCAATCAGCGTGTTTCATAACTACGTCTCTGTGACAAAGCCAAATCCCCGTAAAGCTGCCGTTTGCTTTTAATCTGTTCTGGCAACAGCGAATTTCTGAGTTTGCTGAACTCGAGATTATATCAACTTCGCAGTATTCTTTCTTCACAGATTTCTGCCATTCTTCTGTTACTGATAAGTAAATAATAACAAAACAAGACATTTTTTACTGGGGGAGAATGGAGGATTATGCAAACGTATAAAAAAGGTGTTTTCTGGCAGCCTTTTAAGTAGCGCGAAAATGTATCTTGGCACTCGGTCGTCGTGCTAAAAGAAGTATATTACTCCTTGTAGTTCCCATTCGATTCAATGCAAATTTTCTTATTGACTTTATTTATCAGGTTAGGGTAGCATCATCATTAAAAAAAAAAAAGGTAGGAGGCTAATACTTTCCAATTTACTCTTATCAGCTCGAAGCATTCCTAATTACGGCAAATCGTTTAGCTTAAGCTTCTTTATTATTCTCCCTGCACTCTAGTATTTTTCTGGTATACATCTGCTGGGGTGGATGTCGATGAAAATATGACGGAAAAAAACTACAAATTATTTTCCTGCCAGGGTGACGTAAACGATCATTCCTAGCACGGTTCACGTGACAAGCGAAACCTCGGGAGTGCGAAGCTCCCGCTCCTTCCTAACACCGGCGGCGGGGAGCGGCCGGGGTCGGTGTGGGGGCGTCCCGCCCGGCCCGGGCCCCGCGCCGCTCCCGGGCAGCCTCCGAGGGCTCCGTGCCGTAGCAATGACACCCGTCCACCTCTCCTCTCTGTCTGAAACTTCCTGCAGGAGAAATGGCCACCTCACTGTGGCTTTCCGGGGAGGGAAAGGCAGTCACCCTGCTCCCCCAGGTGCCGAATAGGCTGAGGCAGCGGCCCTCGTCGAGTGCTGGGCACCGAAGCACGCAGCCACGCCGGAGCTTTTCTGACTTAAACAGCACGGCGTTTCTCAGCTGGCCTCAGGACTTCTCGGTTTTCCCCTTTTTAAGGGGAAGCCACTTGCGCTCCTGTCCAAAAACTTTGGCGCAAGCACGCTCCGTCCGAGCAGGCAGCCCGCAGCCCTGGGCGCGCTCCTCCAGCAGTCGGCATGCGGCTCCCAGGCCGCCTCCCTGGAGACAGGAGCCCGGTGCTTCATCCCATCCCCGGCAAACGCTCCGGGCGCGCAGGGGAAAGACGGAGCGGTGCTGGCCCCGCGGGGCTTCATTCATGGTCCCCCGCTCCCGATAACACCCTCAGCTGGTTGGGGAGGGAAGCGTCAAAATTGTTAGCGTTACTGGTGGGGGGAGGAGGTGGGAAATTCAAATAAGCAGATGAGGGGAAAAAAAAAAATCTAGTTCTGCAACAGAGTCAGCTCTAGAGATGCTGAGGTTTCCAAAGAAGGAAAACTGCCAACCAGATAACTACTGGGAATTATCACTCCCGGGAGGATAATCAGAAGTGTAAGCGCACTCCGGAGGATGCAGCTGGCTTTCTGGCCGAGTTAAGGACGGGCAGCCTCCGGCTCTCCGCCCCAGCCCAGCCGAGCCGCGGGCCGGGCGCGGGGACGGCGCCGCCCGCCACCCACAGAGGGCGCTGCGAGCCTGCCCAAAGCGCGGCCCGCGGCTCCGCTCGGAACTGCTCGGGCCCGCTCGGGCCCGCTCGGGACGGCTCGGGCCCGCTCGGGCCCGCTCGGCCCCCGGCGCTCGGGAGCGGGTGCCCGCCGTGAGGCGGACGGGCGAGAGGCGCCCTCGCTGCTCCGCTCCGCGCAGCTCCCGTCCCTGCCGGGGCTCCCGTGCCGCACAGGAATCTCCGCTCCGCTCCCCCTAGGACAGTTCGGCAGCGCCGCGCTCGCTCCGCCTCGCAGAGCGTCCCGGCGCGCTGGAAGGTGCCGTCCCCGCCTTGGAGGAGCGGAGCCGGTCCCTGACAGAAGCAGCAGCGGCACCCCGGACGGCCGGGCTGCTCGAGGACGGCCGCATTTCCCGAGAGGAATTTGGGAACCGGGGCAGCCGGTGCGGGACTGAGGCGATTTCATCTGGATGGATATGAAAGAGACAGCAATTGCATCAGGTTTACACCAGCACTGACCTGATGCACCGTTAAGCTCTACAGGCTTTAAGACTTTTTTCTTTCTCTTTTTATTTTTAAACACATCTTCCCTCTCTTCGAAGGCTAAATTACTCTACTTTGGCAAAAAGTGCAATGTTCTCTTTTGTTGGAACAATTACTAACGCGAGACTGTCCTTTGAGAAAAGGAAAAAAAAAATACACCGAAACAACTAAGAGCCAAAATACGAACTAACTTGTGGTAAGCTAGGAACTGCAGGATGTCAAAAATAGTCTCTTTCCAGAGGCTCTCCTTCAGCTGTTCCACACAAAATCTGATTTGCCTGACCTGTTTCTCTGGTCCATCAGAAAAACACAAAATGTAGGAGGCCCCCATCGCCTCCACCGCTTTGCCAACAGATCTCTAAGCCATAGAGTCTGCTCTTTGATTGATGTGATCTTGCAGCTAAATCAAGATCAATATTCTGATCTCTGACGAGAATTTTATTAATATTTTATTTGAAAATCTCGTCTTGTTTCCGACAAGTCCTGGTTTGAGGTTGGTTTAGTTTGGATAGGGCGTCACCGCATTATTTCTTAATGACTTTCCCAGATGCTTCTTTCCATTTTCCACCATCAACAACCATCTGGTATCTTATTAGCACCTCAATGCTCATTTAGTGTTCTCATTTAGGAGGAAAAAAAAGAGAAATAAACACTCAAAATATTACACATTTCAACGGACTGTCTTTGTAAGATTAATGCCTTTATAAAACGATAGATCCTGTCTCTCAGTCTATTTTCAACCAGCAGATCGGAATTGCAAAACTTTCTTCTAAGATTTCTAAGATGTGCAAGAGCTGTCTTTTTTTTTTCTTTTTTTCTACTAAGATTGTATTTAATCTCACAGGAAATTATCTTTCACCGTTATATTTCCTCTGTGTTTATTCAAAGCGCATATCCCTACAAATAATTCTTTTTCCTAAACTATGATTTTTTTTTCATCTTGGGTGAGAATATATAACAAAGCACTAAAGCTCTTGATCCAACTTAGCAACCAGTTTGGACAGCAGTTATACACTAGGGACCTGTGAAAAAACTTTCTATTTCAGTTTTAAGAAACTATTTTGTAGCATAAGTGGAAGTCGGGTCCATTCATGTCTGGAAAATGGATACTATAGAACACATCTGAATCATCACAAATGAAAAAATAACTTTAATATTACTAAGGCCATCTTCACTCAACTTTGTAAATTTGCGTGTATAAAAAAGGAAGCTCGCAGCTTGTTTTTGGCAAAATAGCTTGGATTTGCTACTTGAAGTTTCAGTTACCCAAAGGAGGAGACTTGACTTTTTTAGAAAACTAATTATAAATGTTTGAATAGATTTGTAATATATGTATAAGATCTATAGCAACAGAATACATACCTGAAGAGAGCTCATAATTTCATTTAGTTTATTAGACAAAAATATATGATTTAGACAAGTTTTGCTGACGTGTTATTTACAATCTGAAATCACTCTATATACAGAAAAAAGAAAACCACAAACACATGGGAAACATTTACCAAACAAATAATCCAAGAATGGTTAGAATAACACGATCTGAAATGGTACAATGAGGAAGGGGATCCATCTACAGATTTGTGTAATGCTTTTATGGATTTGCACCACCTTATTGCAAAAAGAGATTGATGGGAGTCGTTTATACCGTTTCCTTTTTTGTCACTCTCTCTGTCCTTAATACCAGTCTCTGTAATATTTTTTCACCAAATCATTTAATCAAGCAGAAGGGAGAGCTGTTAAAATTCTCGGTGTTCCCTCTTGCTGAGCCAAAGAGCTGCAGGGGGGGAGGAAGGGAGAAGGGAAAAAAAAAAAGTAACAATCTTTCAGAAAAAAAGTATCTTTTTTTTTTTTCAGTTGTGCATCTACTGCTATAGCATGTGAGTAATTGATAATCGCACAAAAATCATTGTCTCTAGTGTAATTAACACAAGATCTTTGAGATCTGTTAGGTTTTAGAAAAGTTACAGTCTGGCTATGTACAATTGCAATTTAGTCTAAGTTTGAAAAGATTAGAGCAACTCCTGTGCTGTTCCCATTGTCGGTATGTATTATTATGGTGATGATTAGGTGCTATAATTAGTCTTTATTATTCAAACACTCTGTTTCACATAAGTAACATTCCTACAGTGAAAACAAACAAACTCACTTGTCACGGACAGCCTGGAAGGGCGATTTTAGCGGCTGGGGTGGGGAGTCAGTTCTTGGTACATTTTCTCTTTCTAGAAGGAGACAAAAAAAAAAAAGAAACAAAACAAAACAAACAAAAAAAAAAGAAAAAAAAAGCCAAACAAAAACAAGAGAACCATTTTAGAATAACAGCAGAAGACCTGGACCCTGCAGAGAACACACTCCCCTCTCACCCTCCTGTTCAGACCTGAACACATACATGTGTATGTGTACAGCGCTATACCCTACTTTCAGTATTTAAGTAGTCTGCAAGCTTTTCTTGACACATTTCTTACTGTTATTGAAGTTATTGGGAGATGAGGATCATGAAACAGGGAAGGAAAGCTCAAACCTATACATTTCACTGCGCTCTTCCTGAATTTTCATCTTACTTGATGGGCATATAGGGTGAGAATGTAATAGGCCACGTGAAATGTGCTTAATGTATGTGACAAACACGCTGGGCGGGGGGGCCGGAAATCAAGGCTAGAGTAAACTGTAGCTCCATTAAAAGCAATCAGTTACACCAGTGTGACACCATTCCTCAAGGAGAAGTTCACGTGCATGTGTTGGGGGTGGAGGGAGAGGTGAAAGCCTGATACATTAATTACCTATGTGTTTGGGACTGGTCCTCTCTGAAGGTTTGTCGCTGCTTAGCGCGCCCAGGGTTGCTGTTAAAACAGAAGATTGTTGCTGGGCCTGGAGGTGGTGATTGTGATGAGCAGCATGATGGTGATTTACTCCCAAAAAGGACCTCACATTTAGAAGGGAACTCTGAGTGAGGAAAGCCCCATTTGTCCAGTTGTGAAATTTGCCAATCTGGCATGTGTAGAGTCCATGGCTAGGGAGAAAAGCAGGGTGCTGAATCTGAGGAGAAGTGTGGTTAACCTGGGGAGGAGGGGGCGGAGGAGGAGAAGATTTCAGGGCACCGTCAGGACTGGTTGCCGTCTCTGCCAAAGACCATATCTTGGGTTTGCTGTGAGACGGCATCTGTAAATTGTTCGGTCCCCCAGGACTGATGATTCTCGTGCTATTGTCAGAGGCCTCCTTCACCATGGCCAGTGCGTCTTTGGGTTTCAGCCCTTCAGACCCTGACAGTGCCAAATCCTTCTCCTTTTCCAAGTGCTCCTCTTCACTGCTTTGTCTCAGGAGCTCAGGCTTCTCCTCCTCTTCCTCATTGCTCTGCTCCCCATCATTCTCATCAATTTTATCTATATCTATGCTCTCCAGGTCAATTTCCTCATCATCTTCATTCTTCTCGGGGTCCCCCTCATTGTCACTCCCGAAGAGGTTTGCATCTTCTTGGTCCTTACTCCTGGAGCCCCAGGTCACCTTGTTCTCCTTCTTGAGCCGCCGGCGGGCGTTGGCGAACCAGGTGGAGACCTGGGTGAGGGTCATCTTGGTGATGATGGCCAGCATGATCTTCTCGCCCTTGGTGGGGTAGGGGTTCTTGCGGTGCTCGTTGAGCCAGGCCTTGAGGGTGCTGGTGCTCTCCCGGGTGGCATTTTTGGGCCGCCCCGGGTCCCCGTACTGGAATTGTCCATAGGGATAATAGGCGGGGGCAGTGTGGGCAGCAAAGGTAGCAGGATGGACACCCGGATTATCTTTCAGCTCGTACTGGGAGCCCTGCAACACATTCAGACAAGCGGAGAGGAAAAAGCACATCAATTATCTCGTTAGCGTCTCTAACAGACCTGAATAGGCTACTCCGGGAGCCGGAATACGCCTTTCAGCGTTGCAAAGGGTCTTCACAGCCGAATTCGGCCCTGCCCGTTCCAGGCTCTTCACATTTAGGTCATACAGAGAGGTGTTCCCAAATGATTCCCGCTTCTTGCAGGGAAAGGAAAGAGAGGTGCTAAGCGGGGCTCTGACAGACATTATGAGTATTTTCTCCCCAAACCAAACTAAACCAAACCAAACCAAACGATGGAAACACAGCAACTTCACCTTCACCTCAGCAAGAAAATTTACTGTGCCCTTGAAATTATCAGGCACATAGAACAGGTACTACACCGCAGTTACCAACTAACGCCCGTGCACGGCGCCGCATTTATCTGCAAAGTATCCAGGAGGATGTTAGAAATGCATGCAAAGCATTCTTTATTTTTGCTCCTAATGAGATGAGGCTGGGGGGGGATGAATGCACAACTTCAGTACGAAGAGACTTATAATGTGAAAGACTTTGCACACACATGCCAACAGCACCACTGCCGCTTCCCAAATCATACACCAAAATTCTGGAGTAAAACATTAACTTCTCACTGTTAGAACAGGCTTTAAACTCGGGAATGAAAACTGATCCATGCATTGTAGAATATGGATACGTAGACACTTTATCTCATAAGTTTTACTTTGATCCGTCCAGAGCAAACACAAGTTGTTTACAAGTGTTTAGAGACGGTGATTTATTTGCAATCAATATTCTTTTTATCATCAGTAGTAAAACACAGCAAGTCAAATTATCCCATCAGGTGTTTTGGTAAATAACATTTTATCTTTCTAGCAACCTCATTAGGCCTCATTATTACCGCAAATTGTCCAGATATTAACCTAATATTTTAGTTCTTAATTTGCAAATGTTCAGATATTTAGAATTTATTTCGAAATATCACTGTCATGGTTAATCACTGTAATAAAATACCAGAATACTTTGCGAGTAGGAACGGGAACTGTTCCAAAATAGCTAACATTTCAAGCAGTTTTCTTTCTTTATTTCTTCTATTACGATCTCGCCTCTTTTTTTTTGTTTTGTTTTTGTTTTTGTTTTTTGCCTAGTCCAG